>NC_140911.1:6746926-7170108 GCF_045865225.1 Trachurus japonicus
TTCTCCCCAGGCACCAAGTCTGAAAGGAAGTGACCTATCTGCCCTTCCTGTGAGTTCCTCTCTGTTCAAAGAGTTCCCGGCTGCCACTCTCTCTCTCTCTCTCACACATACACACACAATGCACAGTTCCTCAAGTTGTATTTATTTATTTTTCCCCTCCTCTCCACCACTTTATCAGTGAGAGATAAAGTCGCTCTCTCCGCCGGGGGTTCGCTCGGGGGGGACTTCAAACAGCCGCGGCGCAGGCCAGGTCTGCCCCAGACTGGGAGAGCAGGAAAGGGGACATTTATCACCGTAACACACACCGACATTATCGCCACGCGCCATGTTAGTCTCTCCCACTCTCCCTTTAACCTCCCCTCGCTCTCTCTCTTTATCGTCACGGTCCTCGCCGCTTGGCTTCAGGCTCATCGGCCCTTTTTTTTTTTTTTTTTTTTTTTAATAGGAGGCTAATTTCTTCCCTCTCTGGCCTCAAAATTCTGGCTTTGTTTCTCAGCAGCAGACAATTAACCTTTACGTCATCGTCCTTTCATTGATTTTATATGGTGTTAGTTGATTTTGTATGTGAAATTTGTCATAGCGATGCAGTTTGTCACCTACTTTCATTTAGTTGGTAGTACTTTTTGGATTCTGCATAATAAAACTAAAATTTCATTGTTCTGGTGTCTGGTGACATTATTCTTCATTTTGGTCTCATGCACATTTAGGATTTTAATGGTAATGACTTGGATTTGAGTCATTTTAGAATTATACAAAAGGTTTTCTCTGTTGCTTCTCAGTACAAACACATGATTGGTCATACTGTAGAAAAACATGGACGACGTGTTACTGAACTTTCTAACTTTCCCCTCTGTCTCTTGTCTCTTCTGGCCAACAGCAAATAGGCAGTAAGCAGCTGGCCTTCCAGCAGCAGTTGATCCAGATGCAGCAGCTTCAGCAGCAGCACATCCTCAACCTCCAGAGACAAGGCCTGGTCCCACTGCAGCCCACCGCCGCCATGCAGTCTCTGCAGCAAGGTACACGCACGCACGCACAAACGCACGTCCATCTGCGTGCAAGCCACCGCACTGTACAACACACAGCAAACACAGACACATCCTGACAAACATGCATGCACACATGGTTATAACACTAACACAAACACACACACACACACACAGGCCTGTGCCCAGTGCCACATGTGAAGCCTGTTAAGTTAATCAGCCTATAAAAGATGAAAGGGAACCTGATTGGTGGGTTTGTGGAAGGTACTCATTTGGATAATAGGTAAAATATGCCACTAAGCCCCCTGCTTGGACGTGTGCATATGTGAGTGCACGTGCGTGTGTGTGTGTGTGTGTGTGTGTGTGTTTGTGTGTGCTTGAGATAAGCCAGACATGAGAACATCATCGTTTTGCCATTACTGTGCCCACTGGATTTTCTTTTTTTCCTATGTGTAACTTCTCCCACAGTCCCTTCATTTTGTCAGCAGAGTTTTAAAACAATAAATGTTGACTGTTGACTGGCCCGCCCTCACTGAGCATGTGTGTGTGTGTGTGTGCACGCAGTAACATCTAACACACACACACACACACTATCTCACACATGGAGAATGCTTAAGGGGCTCTAAAGTGGCCGTGACATTGCTAAAGCGCTGACTGAGTTGACCAAACAGGCCGGTTTCCTTCCCTCTGTCTGTCTGATCTCTCCCTCTCTCACATCCACTTGCACTAACACACACTTGAACTCACTTTATAAACACAAAAATTAACTCAATCCAATGTATTTTATTTCTAAATAAGCTCAACACAACACATGAAGCAACTGTGTTTGTGTGTCAGCGTGTGCGTCCACAGTAGAGCAAGTGGATTTACCAGTTTACACAGAGCGTGTGAAAAAAAAAAAAAAAAAAGAATGGATGGATGTAAATTGAACACAAGTGAAAAGACAGAGGCCACCGTTTTGGATTGAAGAGTGTAATTTTTCAGACAGTTGCAAACATTTGGGCTTTGGCATCTCCTCCTCTTTCACTCGCTCTCTCCCTGCGTATCACAGTGGAATTTCCCTGCAGTGTGAGAGAGCCGCTCCATTGTGACGGCTCAGCCAGGCGTGAGCCAGAGCATTCCTCTGGCCAGCCATGCCACACAAACACACAAACACACATGCATAAACACTCATGCCTTACACACACACACACACACACACACTGTTGCCCCGCCTCAAAGGGCTGTTGTGTCCGGTGGGTAGGTGGTGGAGGGTGGGGGTGACACGCAGGGTCCCAATATGGCTTTTATTTATTTCTCTTACTGAGGTGAGGTGGAACCTCTAGCTGGACATTTTGTTACTGCAAATGTTCATTCAATGACAAAAATATGTTTATTGATTAATTTACTTAGTTTATTTAAATGGGACAGTGCACATTAATGGACAAAAACATGTAAATGTGCCGGATTATAGCACCATAAACATAAAAACAGTTCAATAACAGTACACATTACACATAATAATGTAGACAACACAAAAAGGCAACTATGACAATGAAGAACATATTGACAAACACTTTCCACAGGTAGGGGGACCATAAGAGTTTTGTTCTGGGAGATAAAGTGCATAAGTGCTGGTGACGAGTGCTAAAGTGCTAGAGTGCATAGATACCAGGTTGTATTGCACGATGCCCTATAAGAGTATTTATCAAAGTGCCAGATAGAATTGCACAAGGCCCTAAAGTGCACATCAGTTTAAAGTGCCAGGTTGTATTGCACGATGCCCATTCATGATAATAATAATAATAATAATAATAATAATGTATATAAAAAGAATCCTACAATAAAATATTTGACTTAGACCCCAACAAGCACTCTCACCTTCTCAAACAGTTTGTTCCCGTCAACAGTAGCTGGAGGGAACAGTGAGTTTACACTTTCACCTGAATGTACACAAAATTATCATTTTTTTGTTTAACAAATCTGTTCTCTCTGTTTACAGCTCCAGCTTTATTGTTCTGCACTTGTCAGTAAACTGTTTGACTGTTTCCCTAGAATCCAGACTCTTATTCCACGGAGTTTCACTTTTTGTCTTCTTTATTCTTTTTTGTTTTTTTTTCATTTTTAGTTTGAATGGATGGATGTGGTATGAGCCAAGCTGATAAGTCAAAAGAGGAAATACTTTATCTAACAATCCATTAACTGTGTTACACTTTCTCTCTCTCTCTCTCTGGGCGTGTCCACAGATTGATCGGGTTTCTAATACATGCACGCACACACATATACGCACGCACACACACACACACATACATCCATGCACACACACTACCTCATTCCTTCAGAGTGAGAACTTTTGTTTTGGCGGGATCACAGAAGAATGCAGACAAAGCAGACATAATATTTGGATTGCTGCTGCGAGGTCTCTGTATGTGTGTGTCTATGTGTGTGTATATGTGTGTATATGTGTGTGTGTGTGTGTGTGTGTGTGTGTGTGCATGGTAAGATCCACTGGAGTAGGCTGTGGCATTTTCGCCGTCTCTGTAGCTGTGAAATTGGAGCAGAAATAACAAAGCTGCGACCAGAGAGAGCTCTAAGTGTGCAACCACCCTGCTCAGACAAATAGTGGTAGTGACAGCAGCAGTGGTGGCGGTGGACAACACCAATTGCCAACAGAGATTAGGAAATTGCTGAGAAACAGTGGATAGCTGGGAAAAATAACAAAAACATGCAGAAATTAATCTCTTGTCTGTTTTTGTTTGTCCCGTTCTCCTCTCTTAATGACTCCCGGGGGACTGTAATGGTTGTGTTTGTTTTCTGTGGGTTAGAACACTTAGCCTGAGCTGTGTAACATCAGTTTATTTACTGGCTTATTATTTAATAGCCTGTGTGTGGGTTATACTGTATATATCTGACTCTTATTAATTCTTCTGGTTTATTTGAATCAACTTTATGTAAATGCCCTGTAATCTTGTTTGCTCTGAACATGAGAAAATGAAGTTAGTAGGCTAATATTCATATTTCTAAGCGGAGCATGTGTTCCCTCTCTCTGCAGCGATGTGTCCGTCAGACCTCCAGCAGCTGTGGAAGGAGGTGTCGGGGGTGCAGAGCAGCGAGGAGGCCCTGAAACAGGCCGAGGGCCTGGACTTGAGCACCAACAGCTCCAACTCTACCTCAGCCTTCCCCAAAGCTGCCAGCGCTCACATCCCACTGCACAGCCTGCCCAACGGACAGAGCCACACCCCAAAGAGAGACAGGTACAAAACAATAAACAAAAAAACAAAAAAAATCTCTCAAAATGTTCACGTTGTGTCGGTTTGTCTGTCCTCTGTGTGACCTCCAGTCTTTCTAATTCACACGCTCTTCCTACGTCGATTTTTTGACTTAGCAACTTTTAGCTCGTAGCTCGTAGCTCTTTTTCTGTGTCTGCACACACGTAAACATGCACATGCGGCATTATACCACACATCAGCAGGGTGTTAATGTGTCCCGGGCTCCTTTGATTTCTGAGGAGGTGTGTTGGGTTCAGTTTGTTCTGCCTGTATGCTGTCAACCACATGTCGGTACGGTGAGGAACAGGCAGCCGTGTGAGCGTTCATTGGGGATGCATGATGTGTCAGGTGTATTTGTGGGGTTCGCACACTTTTGTGTGTCAGGGTTGTGTCGGCTGCTCATGGGCTCATTGTCTCCGTCTTTAAGAGCCAGACTGTTTGAGTGGATATCCTCCTTCACCAAGGCAGACAGCGGAGACGACCATGTCCCCCTTTACTCCAAAGGCAGCCAACCCCCCAGCAGCCAGTGAGTAGCACATTTTACACACTCACACACACACACACACACACACACGTCACAACGAGTGGACGCGTCCTTTAGCGCTGATTCATAGCTGCAGGAGCGACGGCCGACCTTCACCTCTGATCTCATTTTGGAGCCGGTCAGTGTGGGTCAGAGAGCATTAATTAAAAGAGCTTTTATTAATTGATCAAATATGTCACATACTGTCACACCCACAGCAACAGTTGCGCTGTAACCATAGCAGCCCAGCTCATTGTGGGGGTGGAAGAGGGGGATAGGGGGCAGTGTGTTAGCCTGCTAAGCTAATGCATGGCTGATGTGGAGGAGAATGTGGTTGCCAGCAGTTTGTCATGTCTGCTGTCTGAGCTGCTTCTGAGTTGACTCAACCGCAGCCAGCAGCGCACACGTACACACAAGACACACACGCGCAGACACACACACACATGCACACACACGCACACACAGCTCCAACCTCAGCCCTGCGCATATGATCAGGAAGAGGCGAAAAAGCAAAGAGACAGGGAGAGAGACATGTTTCCATCTGTGAGACAAATGGTTTTTGTTAGACAACCTTCTGATGTTGATTTGGGAGAATCCCCCATCCCAGTCCACACACACACACACACACACACACACACACATACATACACACACACACACACACATACACAGTCATGTAAATATATGTGGAGACAGCAGTCGCAGGCGAAGGTCCAGGTCTGAACCACATGTGCTACTGGACCTGCCACACACACACACACACACGCACACATGCACAGATACAGTTATGTTACCCAGGGCCCAAACCAAACCTGGCTCGGTCTTTCATCGTCACACACACATACAAAATACACACGCGCTCATAAATATGCACAAATGTACACACAAAAAACACACACATGCACATGATGAACTCACCACAAAAGAACAACCAGCACATGACGGCAGCCGCCGCCAATCAGTCATGGCTGGTTGGTCCTGTGCCGACTCTGTGTCAACTCCTGAAACGTAAGAACACACACCAAACGCTGACACACACACACACACACACACACACACACACACACATACATACACACACACACACACACACACATGCGCCACAACGCACACGCCAAGGACAGAAAGACAGGTCATGGACTTAAAAATGTGCCTCTGAGGTTGCTGGACCAATTCCCTTATTTGCCTGGCTTCTGTAACTGACCCCACTCTGCTCTATCCTCCTCTCTCCACACTTGGCTTTGTGAACTGTACAAACTAATGACTGCTAACCAGACTCAGATGGCTGCGTCGATGTCGCTGCACTTAGTTTTGCATGTGTGTTTGCGCACCAGAGTGTGGCATATTAACGCTTTGCTTCCTGTTTTGAGAAAGTCTCTGCCTTTAAAATTTAAAGGGATAGTTCAACATTTTGGCAAATTGGCCCATTGCCATAATCCCTATAGTCATAGCAGTAGGTTTGTTACCTTTAATTGGCGGTGCAAGCTGTTTTTAGAACGGCAGAGCAGAGCCGCGAGTTGCTCAGAGCTACGCTACGGAGGCTCATGGGATTTCTTGGTTTCCCTCATCAAACTCATTAAATAGACAATCCAACAACTCTAAAATGCTCTGGTGGACAAGTTGTGACCTGCACATTCACCACGCTAGAGATAATAACAGAACGTTATGAGGCAGAGTTGTTTTCGAGGCAAATTCAGAGACTGCTTGTTGAAAAACTGTCCCTGAAGGCAACGCGCATCAGCAGTTTTGCATGAATTTACCTCTAAAACAACTCTCTCTCATAAGTTCCATTATTATCTCATAGCGTGGTGAATGTGCAGGTCACAACTTGTCCACCAGAGCGTTTTGGAGTTGTTGGATTGTGTATTTGATGAGTTTGATGAGGGAAACCAAGAAATCCCATTAGCCTCCATAGCATAGCTCTGAGCAGCTCACGGCTCTGCTCCGCAATTCTAAAAATTATTTGCACCGACAATTAAAGGTAACAAACCTACTGTTATGACTATAGCGATTATGGCAATGGGCCAATTTTCCAAAATATTGAACTATCCCTTTAATGTACATAATTAAATACTTTTTTTTTTTAATCCAACATCTATCTGATTGCGTCTGTGTCTGCGTCTGTCCACAGTCATGAGGAACATGCCGGCTCCCATCCTCTGTACGGCCATGGAGAGTGTAAATGGCCCGGCTGTGAAGCACTGTGTGAGGACATGGGACAGTTCATCAAGTAAGTGAAGCATCACCCTGAAATACAGGTTTGGGTTTTAAATGAAAATAATGCATTAGACAATAAAAAATACAGATATTATTTCAACACTGCAGAGTTCCTGCTTTGACCTGTCTTCCTGTCAAAGTGTCCAACTTATCTATTTCTGAAACATCGCACGGTTTAAGATCAGTAAACTCTGGATTGTTTTCCGTTCCAGGTGGTGGTGTATTAATGTGTCTAGTTGGCTGCCGTCCCAAAATCTTTATAGTCACACACTCTGCACCCATTTAACCACAAGCCGTGCATTAAAACTTCCTTCAGTTTCATCACTAGTCGGTAACAAACATAACACAAAAGCACTTGAAAAGGGAAAAAAAAAAGAGATGTGACACATTTGTCTGATTCAGATTCACCTGTAGGCACAAGAGATGAGGCAGAACATCTGACGCTACAGTAGTTATGTGCCAAATGTGGAGTGTCAGTCACGTACATCACTGGAGTTGCGCGTTGCCCCGCTAATTCATCTGTTGCAATCTGTTGCATCACAGCTGCTCTGAAGCACATGCATGCATACATGCAGGTACACGCATACACATATTGTGTGTTTGTGTGAAAATCTGTCGTTTTTCGAGGAACTCTTTTTCTCGTTTTTTTTCCTGTGATTTCTCTCCCGTCACGCATTTGCATTTGTGAGCGTTGTCAGTTTTGTATCTCTCTCTGTCCTGTATGTTTTTCCTCTATAGGGTCAAACACATTATGTAAATAGAAAATTATTCTTAATTAGCTCAGTTCCACAGCAGCGGTTAAGACATCAAACACCCTCATTGCTTCCATCTTGCTCTTGTTTTCCTCCTCTCCTCCCTCCACGCCTTTCATACGCTCTTATTTGCCAGTTTGGAGTCATCGGGGGGGATGCTGATGCAGTATCTGGCCTTGACACTCTGCTACCTCCTCCTCCTCCTCCTCCTCTGTCACACACAGCACAGTGGACTTCCCCATGGCACTGTGGCTGCTAACAAAGGCTTCACAAGCCTCTAATGAAGCCCTAAACAAACTCACACTCTAATTATCTGGAACTTTTAGCTATTTGAGCAATGGAGATATTAATAAGCCGGGGTGATGAAATATGTACTCACACATGCACGCACGCAAGCGCACACACACACACACACACACACACACATAATCACAGAAGTGTGCGTAGTGATTGTGATGGCATCGGACAGTCAGATCAAAGCTTGTAGGCAGGCTGGGAAAGTTTGGAGAGGAAAGCTGTTGTTTGGTGTCTCATTTCACGTAGCCCCGGGGCAGATGGAAAGAGAGAGAGAGAGAGATAGAGAGAGTGAAAGAGTGTGTGTGTGTGTGTGTGTGTGTATGAGGAGAGAGAGAGAGAGTGAGGAAGGGGAGGAGGAGGGGGGGTTGAAAAAAATGGAGGCAGTGACAGATAATGCCGTCAGTCCAACAGTGTGCTCCCTTCCAGCCCAGCTTTAGTCATCGCCCCAGGAGAGAAAAGGGTAGAGCAGAAGAACAGAGGAAGGGGGACACTCCACTGTTTCAGACCTTTCTTCTCTTCTCCTCTCTTCTCTCTGCCCACCCTCACCCCCCTCCCCTCTTCCTCCCCTCCTCCTCCTCCCTGTCCTCTGGTATAATACTCTGGCTGTGGTCGGTGGAGCTGGGTGTAATGTGGGTTAAAGCCTTGTCTGCCAGCACTCAGAGGAGTAAACAGAGCCTCATTGTCGGGACACACAGAAAAAAAAACCCTGCTACTGTTTATGGCCCAGCTATAGAGAGAGAGAGAGAGAGAGGGAGGGGAGGGGGGTTTTTAAGGATGGAGGGGGGGGGGGGCAGATTTTGTTGGAATGAGTGTGAATCATAGGCATTTGGGGAGTTGCGGGGGAGAAGAGGAGTGGGAAGGGGAAGAGTGGACAGAAGTACAAGTGAGGAAGAGGGAGAGAGAGAGAGAGGGAGAGAGGGGTGAGATCATGTTTTTGTTATTATTATCGTGCACTTGTGTTGAGCCGTCTATCTGCCTGGATTAGCCATGCCATGACATCATTGTTTTTGTTTCATTTCTAGCCCTTCGCCTGATATTGCCTAACTTTCTACTTTCTTAAAGGCACATACACACACACACACACACACACACACACACACACACACACACACTCACTATATTTAACGCACATTTTCACAATAAACAAGCCAGAAAAGCAGCTTTATGAAGATTACTGTGATTAGAAGATAACGCTACATGATATGAGGAAGTTCATACGCACACACACATGTTTGTATGGCTATCTTTGTGAGGACACTAATTGACATAATGTATTCCCGAGCCCCTTAACCATCCAAAACCTTAACCATTATTCTTAACCTAACTTAAACCTAATTATAATAACCCTCAAATGGTCTGAGAAAGTGAGAACCAGCCAAAATGTCCTCACTTTCCCAAAATGTCCTCACTCTGGTGGTTTAAAACTCAAACTGGTCCTCACATGTATAGCTGTACAAGTACACACACTTTCACACACCGGACAAGCCGCGGCAACCTGCGAATAACCCTTGGCGACAACAGAGGGGAGAGAAAGGGATGAAGGAAGGGAGACAGGGAGGGGTGCACTGGGAAAGATCAGAAGGTCCCGGGTCCTCCCACACTGGAGGAAACAAACAGCGCCACCATTTTTACACACACACACACACACACACATCTGCGCACACATACACACACACACAAGTGCACGGTGTTAATAAGTGGAGCGGAGTTTAGCTAAGAGAGAGTCTTAAGATAAGGCCGTGTGCTATAACACATGAGCTCATATCCAGGTGGTTGTCTTGGATCATGGCTCACTGAGCACCAATGAAGTATACACACACACACACACACACACACACACACAAAACACAGCTGCTGCGTCCTTCACTAGACAAAATAAACCTCCAAGATTATGATTTATTTTTATAGCGCTGAAACAGCTCATAACTCAGTTTAAATAAAAGCGAAAGAGCTGACTTTTGTTACTTCATCAGTTCGGACCATTGACTTGATGTAACAACGACTCCATTGACTCAAGTGTAACATAGAAACCAGGCTCCAATCAGGAGGAGCAGCACTTTGCCACACTTATTACTTCTAGAGATTTCTACTTATTCCTGCAAACAATGATTGAATGCTGATCCTTTTTTTTTTGTTTTTTTGTTTCTCTCTCTCCGCTCCTCCAGGCACTTGAACAACGAGCACGCCCTCGATGACCGCAGCACTGCTCAGTGCCGAGTCCAGATGCAGGTAGTTCAGCAGCTGGAGATACAGGTGAGTTGCACACAAACACAAACACAAACACAAAGATGCATAAATACTTAAACGCTTAATTTTAAAATCCGCTCGCAAAGACTGTTCCAGCCACTCAATGGCAGTAACTTGTCTGAGGCAGGGCAGAGTTTATGGAGAGCAGTGGAGCTTGTAATTTAAAAGGAGCAGTCGGCAGGGAAGCTGCCATCGCTGCTCCAATTATAAAGCTGCTCTGGTCACCAGCGAGAGAGAGAGAGGGAGGAGGAGGGAGGCTGTGAGGGGAGAAGGAGGGAGGAGAGAGAAGAGAGAAAGCGGAGAATCGGCCTCAAAGTGGTTCATGCACCCAACACTCTTGAAACATCTGAATGCTACGGTACGGTGGCCCTGAGGTGCAAATCACACAGCAACATCAGAAAACACAACAAGAAAAGAGAAAACACAACAGCAAATCAGAAAACACAACGACAAATTACTAAACAGTTTTCTGTTTTGCTGTTGTGTTTAGTAATTTGCCGTTGTCTTTTCTCTTTTTGTGTTCTGTTTTCTGATTTGCCGTTGTCTTTTCTCTTTTTGTGTTGTGTTTTCTCTTTTGCCGTTGTGTTTTCCGATTTGCTGTTGTGATTTGCACCTCAGGGCCACCGTAGAATGCAAAAAAAAAAGAAAAACCCACACCAGTGTCAGATAAGAAACCGTCTGTAAGAAAAGTTCAGAACAAAGTGGAGCTTCATGTCTCCTCACACAACACACATCTTGACATAGTTTCCAAAACAGTCCTGAATACTCTCTGTTCACATCGCTGCATGTGTGTGTGTGTCTGTGTCTGTGTGTGTGTGTCCATCCGTCCAGAATCAGGGTTAGCGTTGTGTTGTGGTGGTAAACAGCGTTTAGCTGAGACCCTGAAGCCGCCACCAGGGAACACAAAGTGACAGAGAGGCAGCTGGTGTCACATCACATCAGGACACACGTCTCTCTCTCCCTGACATGTCACTTCATCCCTCAGCAGTTCACTCCTCTACACACACACACACACACACACACACACACAGACAGACACACACAGCAGCAGCTCAGTCCCTGTGTTTAAATTCCTCATATTTACACTCATCGCCGTAGTGTCTGTGTGTGTGTGTGTGTGTGTGTGAGTATGTTAATGGCGTTATCGTCTTAGTTTACAGCCGTTGTTTCTGGAGGCTACAGGTGTGTATGCTTGTACTCGTGCACAAACACACACACACACACACATGCAGAATGCAGCGTTTCCACAGGCTGTGTAGCAGGAGCCATTAAACGGCAGTTAACAATGTCAAACGGGACAAGTGTGTCTGCAGGCGAGTGTGAGTGTGTGAGAGAGAGCTCCGGGTGCTGAGGCAGCTGACTCTCATATTCATCTCTCTCTCTGCCTGAGGTGTAATTGTAATTGTAATTCTGTGTCAACACCACACACACACACACACACACACACACACACACACACATGCAGACACACTAAAAGTGTTCCTGTATTTCCTCTTCACAGCTGGCGAAGGAGAGCGAGCGACTCCAGGCCATGATGACCCACCTGCACATGCGTCCTTCAGAGCCAAAGCCTTTTAACCAACCTGTGAGTACCAAGCTCCTCTTCACCCCTTTAACCCAAACTCCCTCTGCTCCATCTTCCTCACACACAAACTCCTCCTCCTCATCATCATCCTCATCCTCATCCTCCTCATCCGTCTCTTCACCCCTGAACCTTCTTCTTGGGACAGGATCGCTCCTCTGTTCCTGTCTACCTGCGCCCTCTATTGACCAGTGAGGGTTATTAATATATTGTTTTAGAAAAACGTCCGTCCTGTTCTTTTCCTCACTCTTCTTCTCTTTGTTATCTTGCCCCCCTCCCCTCCTAATAATAATAATAATAATATTAATATTTTTTTATTTATATAGCACTTTTCGCAGCACAAAGTCACAAAGTGCTTCACGAAACAATTTTTAAAAACAACACAGTATATGAATAGGGAGTGCAGAAAAGACTAAATAAAACAGTGACAATAATTAGTTGCCATGCAATTCAAAAGCTTGTCGAAACAGGTGAGTTTTTAACTGCGCCTTGAAAACTTCAATCGATGCAGAGGCTCTTTAGACTGTTCCAGAGTCTGGGGCCACCGAACGAAAGGTTTGGTATCCTTTTGTTTTGAGGTTGGTCCGGGGAACCTTGAATTGAAATCTAAAAGCGTTCTGTATAAGTTGTAGACGGTCCAGAGATTATTTATTGAGGCAGGTAAACAGTGAGTTACAGTAATCGAGTCTGGATGAGATGAAAGCATGGACGGCCAGTTCGAGTTCTGAGTGTGATACAATGGTTCTGAGTTCAGCAATATTTCCTCCATCCCTCCTTTCTCCTCTTTAAACTTCCCATGATGCAGTGTGTTTCATTCCTCAGAGGAAGTCATGAGAGAAAACAGCCAAAGCGATCTCTCTCTCTCAGTGGTGTGTGCCGACAAAACGGGATATGAATTTGATGTGATGTGTGTGTGTCTCTCTGTGTGTGTGTGTCTGTGTGTGTGTGTGTGTGTGTGTGTGTGTGTGTGTGTGTGTGTGTGTGTGTGTGTGTGTGTGTGTGTGTGTGTGTGTGTGTGTCCACACGGGTTGGCAAAGTTGTTATTAGGTATCTAATGAATATTTCATTATTCAGATTGACGAGGAGTCTTATTAAAATATGAAGATGTTGAAATTAATTGTCAATTAGAGGTAGAGTGTCTTAATTTGAGGGGATATAAATGGGTGCAGCCGAGTGGCAATGTGTGTGTGAGTGAGTGTGTGTGTGTGTGTATTTGTGTGTCTGGGTAATGTGTTGATCGCAGGGGGATCAGCTGCCATTAACATCTAATGGGAAATCAGGAAGAGGCGTGTTCTGTCACCGCTGGAGACGAGCCTCGGGGTCAGGGATTGGAGGAGGAGGGGCAGGGGAGGAGCATCAGGAATGGAAACAAAGCTTGGCCTCAATTAACAGGGTTCGACTGTTGCCGTGGTGATGTGGCAGGGTTGCGGCGTTAATGAAGTACCTGTTAAACAGCCCCGCCCCCCACCCGCTCCTCCCCCCAGTCAGCTTAAATGGTACAGAGAGGGGGCAGAGTAAAGAGGAGGCGATTCACACATTTTACATACATATAGACAGCACACACACACACATACACACACACACACAGACACACACACTGTGGTTTTAATTAGTCCTAAACTAGCAGCCCTACAACGGCTGTCCCAGAGAGACTGGGAGTGCTGGTTTTGTGTGAATGTGTGTGCGAGGCTCTGCCTAATTGGGCTGTATTGGTCCGTGAAGACTTTGCCACCGCAGAGTGCATGTGTGTGTTCCCTTCCTACAAACATGCTGTCGTGTGGTTTTGTTTTTGTAAGCTCAGGGTTAATTGCAGCCAGCGCTGTGTATATAAATATGCGTTGTGTGCATGTTCAGTCATTGTGTGTGTGTGTGTGTGTGGTTCTGTGCAAGGATGACACAGTCGTACAGTTTCTTTTTTGGAGATGGAGGGGACAGGAACTCATCAGGAGACTCCAGTGGGTCTCGTTTTTTTATGTGATGTGAGTTAAAGGGATAGTTCAACATTTTGGCAAATTGGCCCATTGCCATAATCCCTATAGTTTTAGCAGTAGGTTCGTTACCTTTAATTGTTGGTGCAAGCTATTCTTAGAACGGTGGAGCAGAGCCGCGAGCTGTTCAGAGCTACACTACGGAGGCTAAACTTGTCCACCAGAGCGTTTTTGAGTTGTTGGATTGTGTATTTGATGCGTTTGATGAGGGAAACCAAGAAATCCCATGAGCCTCCGTAGCGTAGCTCTGAGCAGCTCGCTGCTCTGTTCCGCCGTTCTAAAAATAGCTTGCACCGACAATTAAAGGTAACAAACCTACTGCTATGACTATAGCGATCATGGCAATGGGCCAATTTGCCAAAATGTTGAACTATCCCTTTAACATCAGTAGTTCTTCCTGGATACAGTGATGATATAAAGCCCCAAATATGTTTTATATATATTTATATCTATAACTTACACAACTATGAGACGACACTGTTGAGAAACACTTTCCAGGAAGAGATCTGTTATGTGTGTGATATCACCTGACCCTGATCTTATCTAGATGATGCTTCCCTGTAAACAGCAGCAGCTCTCAGCGGATGGTGAAGCGTTAAAGTAAACATGAGGGAAGCATTAGTCATGTTAAAAGAAAAAAGAAAAAAAACATTTCCTCCGCTCTGAATGTTTATATTAATAAAGAATAAGCCAACCTAAAAGTTTAAACAGACTTTTATTTGCAGTGTAAAGTTTCATATGAAGCGTTAGACTAACTACTCTCAAGCTGAGGTGTATAAAGTTTTGTATAAATGAGGATAAGATTCATTTAAAGGAAACTCCTCTTCTTCCTCCTGCACCACGTCGGAGCTGACTCACCTTTCCTTCTGCTCCTCTCTGCAGCTGAACCTGGCTTCCAGTGGCTCCCTGTTGAAGCGAGACAGCGACGCCTACCCAGAGGGTCTTCCCCACCCGCCCACCTCGGCCGCCACCCCCATCACCCCGCTGCGCCAGGGACCCTCGGTCATCAGCTCCTCCAGCCTGCACACACACTCCCACTCCCACACGCACGGCGTCGGGCCCATACGCAGGCGCAACTCCGACAAGTACTGCACCCCCATCGCCTCAGGTAGACTGGATCACACATATACACCCCATCTCTGATCCCCAGCTTCATATTTATGTCACTGTCACACATTAAATGATTTATAGTAAACTAAAATTTTGTTTTTCTCACTGCACTTTATTCTGTTATGGTTAAAATGCAACACATTACAACATGTCTTTATTTAGTCGTCACATTTTAATAAGGCTCAAACAAAGATGTGCTGAACGACATCTCTGTGGAAAACAAAAAAACAAAAACATATGCTCATTTTAACTCCAGGTATCCAGAGCATTATATATTTTATAGAATGATTGATTCGCTTTATTCAAATTACTGTTGTGACTAACATCTTTTACAGGTAAATTGTTTTCAAAAAAGGAATTTATATTCGGCAAAAAAAATAAATATGTGTGTTTCCATTAAAATCTGTGGCATAAAGAATAACATCAAACAACAAGATTTATGGTCTGTGTATTCAAAAACACCACAGAGAGAGGTCTTTTGTTTTAAGTGTTTATTTACAGTGAGACGACATTTGACATGTGTCACACAACACAACACAACTCAACACAACACGCAGCTGATTTCACAGGAACCTACCCTTTTATTTTCCAGAGCTGGCTCAGAACTGTGAGTTCTACAAGAACGCTGATGTCAGGCCTCCCTTTACCTACGCCTCGCTTATACGTCATGTAAGTGTCTCCACTGCTCGTCCACCGTCTCTGTCTCTTTCTGTCTCCATCTCTGCTGTCTCCTCTAATATTTGGTCTCATCTGTTTTGGTTTTTTTTGTCCTCAGGCCATTCTGGAGTCTCCAGACAGACAGTTGACTCTCAATGAAATCTACAACTGGTTTACACGAAAGTTTGCCTATTTCAGGAGAAACACAGCCACATGGAAGGTAAAGACACTTCATATACACACACACTCAGACTTGTACTTCACTCTCAAAGGACCTTCTTTCCTTTTTGCTTATATAAACTAAGGCAGAAGATTAAAGGATATAAAAACTTAGTTTGTGAAGTTTACTCCATCACCTAAACTAAAGATTCTGCTCCAAAACGTCGCTCTGGAAAACTGGGAAGATTAAAAAAAAAAAACCGAAACAAACCAATTAACAAACAAAGCTGTTTAAGTGATTGTGACAATGAACGGCACCATGTTTAGAAAATGAAAGTCTGGACTGCGGTTCTGGTCCTGACTTAATCAGCTGAGCTAATTGTCTGCAGAGTAATTGTGGTGTGTGCCCACTGATGAAGCCCCCCCCCCCAACCTAAAGTTGGACTTGTTAGACCACAGTGAAAGAAACAACAACAACTTTAAGTGAAACACTGAAGTCGAGCCAAACGATTTAGATGGCGGAAAATGGAGCCACTGCACACACACAGATTCAAACACTGACTTTGTTCTGCTCTTAAAGATTTGAATGATTTGACAGTTAAAGGGATAGTTCAACATTTTGGCAAATTGGCCCATTGTCATAATCCCTATAGTTTTAGGAGTAGGTTTGTTACCATTAATTGTCTGTGCGGAGCAGAGCCGCGAGCTGTTCAGAGCTACGCTGCAGAGGCTAATGGGATTTCTTGGTTTCCCTCATCAAACTCATCAAATACACAATCCAACAACTCCAAAACGCTCTGGTGGACAAGTTCACCACGCTATGAGATAATAACAGAACGTTACCAGATACCAATTTGCCAAAATGTTGAACTATCCCTTTAATGGCTGTTTGTCCATTATGAGACACTTTCCTACTGCTATCTCTCTCTTTCTGTCCTTCATCCTCTCTCTGCCTCTCCTCCCTAAACAATTCTCTCACCTCGAACATGGCACATGGAGAGTCGGCCCCACTTAGCCCGGCAGAGCCACATCGAGCCGTTATATGGCCTCATTATAGAAATGCACATGCAAAGCTGGTGCACACACACACACACATACACACGCTTACACACATCTCATGATCGTGCACACATTGAATTTCCTCTGTCTCTCTTTTTTCACACATACGCACACACAGACTCCTGGCCTGATCCCACCATTGTAGGTGCTGACCCATTTCTACAGAAACCTCACACTAATTTGAGTGTCAGTTCCTCCAGAGAGAGGGGAAAGTGAGAGAATGAGCAAAGGAGGGAGAGAGAGGGGAGGGGAGGGGAGTGAGGAGAGACCCCGGCCTTCCTCTAATAGTCCTAAAGCAAGGAGGGAGGGAGGGAGGGAGGGATGGGATGGAGAGGGTTAAGAGACAGGGCAGCCAGGAATATCTTTACCTCCCTCATCTTACTTTTATGAATTTTAACTATTAATGGCCGGTGTCTGCTTCCTGTGCCGTTGGCCTCCAGGACCTTTAAATATATCTCGGCGTGGCCTTATGTATTTATATAGCAGCTCAGTGAGTCAAATAGAGCCGTGGAGATGTATGTCCTTTAATAAGCCGTTATATTTCATGAGGAGAGCAGCCGTGTCAGGAGAGTGGAAGTCATTGATCAGAGAAACGGAGGGACAGACAATGAGGAGGAGACAAGAGAGAGAGGGGGAGAGAGGGGGAGAGAGGGAAAGGGATGATGGAGAGAGGAGGAGAAATGAGAGCTAAGTGTTGCTGCATGATGAGTCGGAGGTGTAAAAAGGAGGTTCATTTTCTGTTTCATTTACTTTTTTTTGCAGATGGATATGGTAAAAAATCTTTTCTTTACTTTACAGAGTGGGGCTGTAAAGAAAATAAGAAAAGATTAAAAGAAAAATGCAATCAGTGTTCAATAAGATGCCTCAGAGACAAATACTGCACTACACTTATTTTAAAGGTGTAGTTAAAATAAAACGCAGAGTATATGATATAGATTTAACCACCAGCAGTATATGAAATCGTTAAAATAAGCTTCAACGTAACCAACAGTAATTTGGTCCTCAAGACATAAAAGTTATTCTAAAATATGATATTACTTGTGTATATTGCACTCAATACCTACTTTAGCTGTACTTGGGTGATATTGTCCGTCATATCCCAGCATGCATCAGGCCGAAACACAAACCGGACCGAGCTCAAACATTCATCATCCTTCCAGTAACACCTGTGATCCCGACAGAAATGGAATATCGAATTTTTCCCCTTTTTCTTCTTCTTTTATGACACGATTCAATCTTTGCACCAAAATTTTTTTCTGCCTCCAGCCTCGACCCCCCAACACACACACACACTAACACACACACACACACCCCAACCCCCCCTCCTCTCAGCCGGGGGGAGTGGAGATGAGTGGCACATGTGCTGTGACCCACTGTAAATGACTGCTAATGTTTTAACTGGGAGAATTAGGCTTTCATCACGGAGACGAATGCAAATAGCACTGCAATAGCACTGGTGTCTGGTGTGTGTGTGTGTGTGTGTGTGTGTGTGTGTGTGTGTGTGTGTGTGTCTGTCTGTAAGAGTGTGTGTCTGTGAGTGTGTTTGCACTGTCAGGGTGGCGGGCAGAGATTGGGGTCAGACTCATTTACAAAACTTAGCATCACAGCTCGGGGGGTTGAGGGGATGCGGGGGAGAAAGGGTTCCTCCGCTGATTATGGCTTGTGTAATTACGTGTGTGTTTATGTGTGAGTGTTATGTGTGCACGTTTCTCTGTGTGTGTGTGTGTGTGTGTGTGTATCTGCGTGTGTAATTATGGCGAGGAGTGATGCATGCCTGGCCTGTCCCTCCCTCTCGGCTTAGAACAGCGTGTCAGAGAGAATATGCAGGATTTAATTATAGACGAATTAAAATTGGTAATGAAATTGGGCATGAACAAACTACAAATAGCAGATGAAAAGGGAGGCTTGTCCCTGGGGGGGTGAGACGAAGATAGCGGTGTGCCTGCCTGCCTGCCTGCCTGCCTGTCTGAGTGCCTGTGGATGTGTGTGTGTCTGTGTCTGTGTGTGTGTGCTGATGATGACTGATTAGGAAAATTCAGAGATAAAATAAAATAACGCTACTAGAGAACTGCTGCCTGGTATTAGCACTGTACACACGCAGCTACAGTATGTGTGAGCGAAGGAAAAGTGATGGGTACAAAAAAATGGAGGCGAGGGGGGGCGCTATTATTCTCAGGTCACACTGACATCATGCTGCACTACAGGCTGAGTGAGTGTCCTCACCTCCAGCGAGGTAACAACAACCTCAGAAAACGTCCTCAGCTGCTGGAAACCTGGAATATTGAGAAAACTTATAATGCATAATAATAAACACGAATGGATTTCTTAAATTAGCAGCAAACAGCAGGAAGTATTACTGTAATAACTTCACTAAATGCATCAGCGAAAAAGTCCAGCCATACAAGCCAAACAAGACATAACAGACAATGATAAACACAAGTTCTCCAAGTCTCCAAAAAGGAGTGGGTAGAAGTCTCAACTCCTCCCTGCACCTTTAATTTAGCATCTATCACCCATCCTTATTAATAATTAATACCAGTAATAATAAACAACATGATATATATGAGTAATATTTATTTCATGTATTCATGTATTTTGTGCATAACACCATGTTTTCAGGTGTTCAGTAGGCTACACTGGAATATTCAAAGGCACATTTAAGTAGATTTAAGTTTGGTTGGAAATGTCTAAGGGAAACCGGGGCCACATGAACACCACATAGGTGTAAATTCCCTGAACAGAAACTCTCTGGTTCCAGTCTCAAGCCGTTTTCTGCTCTTCAATCCTCCACTCTATCTTTTTCCTGTCTGTCCTCACTGTCCCTGTTTAATAAAAATGGTCAAATAGTAATAAAAGAAAGTCCAAAGGGAAGAAAAAAGATTAGAACCAAATAAAGTAAAACCTGCAAACTAAATCGAATAGAAGATATTCAATATATTTAAAATACCCATGCTTAAAGACTTCTTCTTAAGTGATATTAAAAACTCCTCTTCTCTCTCTCTGTTCTCTCTTTTCCCAGAATGCTGTGCGCCACAACCTGAGTCTGCACAAGTGTTTTGTTCGTGTGGAGAACGTGAAGGGAGCCGTGTGGACTGTGGATGAAGTCGAATACCAAAAGAGGAGACCACCAAAGATGACCGGGTAAGAGTGCGCACATATGCACAATACACACACACACACACACACACACATGCGTACAGTCACATACACACACGTACACACACATACAGTCATGTACATTTGAGTTGAGTGAGATGTGAGTGTGAGCTTATGGGTGCTGGCACTATGATTGCCTAAATGGACCCGATGTTATTACCAAGAGGCCAACTCAGCAATCACTGCAGGGAAAAAAAAAAAGAGGGTCTACAAACTGTGTGTGTATGTGTGTGTGTGTGTGTGTTTGCGTGTGTGCGTGTTTTTCCCTGTTTGTCGACACCATTAGTAAGCAGCTGTGTGAGATGCAAGAGAGCAAAAAACCTTGTTAGCATATGTAAACAGATGTTCTCTCCCACCGCCAGAGAATCCAGGGATAATTACGCACACACATACACACACATGCTCACACACACACACACACACACACCTGCACACCAGATATCAGACACTTTTCATATGTGTGTGTTTTAAGCATCTGTTTACAGTCTGTGTGTGTTTCTTTCTACTTGTAACAAACATATTTGCGAGATTTGTCAGAACGCTTTGGCTGAGGTGACATCTTTCAACACGTGCACTTAATCTGTGATTTCTCCCCCTCCCTTCTCTCCCTCCTTCTCTCTCTCTCTCTCTCTCTCTCATCTCTTGATGTGTGTGTAGAAGTCCCACTCTGGTGAAAAACATGATTTCAGGCCTGGGCTTTGGATCCCTAAACGCAAGCTACCAGGTAAGGAATGCCCTCTCCTCCACTTTAATTCTCTCTCTCTTTCTCTTTCTCTTTCTCTCCCTCTCTCTCTCAGCCAATTGCAATCAAGGGCACTAATATCAATTCCCTCTTATAATTAGCAGATTCCCTAACGACGTTCACACCGCCTCCCAACACACTCTCCTCACCTCCCACCTCACTTTCTCACATCTGCCTCCTCCACCCCCACCTCCACCCACACACTCACACACACACACACACACACACACACACACACACACACACACACACAAACACACACTTAACCCATCTCTCATTCACTCCAATGCAGACGTACAGTAGCTACACACCAACCCCACACACATAGCCTACGCACTCGCTATTTTGTGACTGAGATGATTTATAGCGTCAAGTAGTTGTCAATTAAGGTTACCACATAAAATTATCGCCTGTCCCAGAAAATCCATCTCTGAGCCAGTGAGAATTCCCCCTCCCCTTTGCCCCCCCCCTCCCCCCGGTGGGGTCCAACAGCTGCATGGGAGCGTAGAGAGCAGTGACAGAAGCCGCTCCTGTTGCTTCACTTTGTTTTTC
Organism: Trachurus japonicus; assembly: GCF_045865225.1. NCBI lineage: Eukaryota > Metazoa > Chordata > Actinopteri > Carangiformes > Carangidae > Trachurus > Trachurus japonicus. The sequence continues at coordinate 6,768,199 of NC_140911.1, forward strand.
CTCTGTGCTGCAGACGTTGATGTTGTGTTTTTTAAGTCGAGGTTGCGGCTCAGTGTCGCTGCAACGTTCCTGTTGAGACTTTTTCTTTTTTACGTGGACACACACACACACACACACACACACACACACACACAGACACACTCTCATGATGACAGGGACTTGAATGTAACAGAGTATGAGCCACAATGGGGGAAAGCACTGTGTATAAGTGCCCCCTAGTGGTTTGTGGAGTCCACTAACACGTTAGTGGAATCAAATGTGCTCCATGTGGAGGAGCTCTCATCAGTTCATTAAGTTAAACTCCATCATTCAATGTGGATTTGACTTTTTTATTACAGTAGTTTTATGTCAGCTGGACTCACAAACACAGTCTGACTGTAGTTGAATGTATTAAAGTCAAGGAAAGTTACATGTTTCAACAAATTTAAAGGGGTACTATGCAAGTCTGGTCGCTTTTCCTCTGTGTTGCTAACCCTTCTCCCAGACATGTGCATTTGTTTTCAGTAAAGCCAGTAAGAAAGCAACATAGAGCGGTGCAGGATGATGTTATATATCATATATGCGTGACCATGTGTAGCCATGTGTAGAGACGAGAGCTGGGACAAGGTTACAAGGTTGGTTTTCAGCCAAGAGACATTAGGTGGAAGGCAGAAAGCCTCCATTCTCCCTGTAACAAGTTACAACTAATTTATTTAACCATCCAAAGCTGCTTAATTATGGTAAAAATGTTCTAAAGTTTAGGTAAAAATCCTGCATAGTTCCCCTTTAACTACTATAGGCTTTAGATAGCTTCCTCAGGAGACCAATTCACATGCCTACAACTGGCCACAGTGTGATCTAGCAAATTAATTATGATTTTTTTGTGTGTGTTTGTGTGAATAACATAAGTATTGCAGCTTTGATTTAACATTGCAACTCTGTGTGTGTGTGTGTGTGTAGGCAGCTCTGGCAGAGAGCAGTCTGTCCTTGCTAAACAGCCCCAACCTGGTGACCCCTCCGTCTGCAGCCAGCCTCAACATGCTGCACGTGGGCCACGATGATGTCAGCTCCACCGTGGAGCAGGTCAACAGCAACGGCAGCTGCAGCCCCACGCTCAGCCCTCACCAGTACAGGTGTGTTCTCTCTCCATACACACACACACATACACACACACACACACACTAATACACACAAGGACATGTGCTCCAGTATTCACTTAGCATATTAACAATTACTGTGTTCACAAAGGGCATCAGAGTGTATCAGACTGATCAGTGTATCGGTGTTGTCTACCGTCTAGATACAATAATGAAGATATGATGGGGATGCTGATATTATTATTGTTATCTTTATGAAATATTACTGATCAGAGAATCACTTACATTTAGTGTGAGACGATTCTACACAACAGGATAATCTGATAATCGCCAAATACAGTTCAAGAATGTCAGCACTGGTTTTACTGGACATTTATGTTTGCAGGATGATGATGTTTGTGATTCTTTTCCACATGCAAAACAGAAATATCATCACTGAGGAACTATTTTTATTATTATTAGGTGGAAAAAATCCTCATTTAGCATTTAATTTTTGCACAATTTGATATTAAAATCTAAAAATAGCACTTAGACAACAAGTTGCATCCTAAAAATTCATTTCAGACAGATGTGTGACCACATTATGATGTTTCACTGTTGAGCTTCAGATCAAAGTCAAAGTCAGCTTTATTGTCAATTCCACAATATTTACGGGACATAAAGAGAATCAAAATTGTGTTTCTCTCACACCCCTGGTGCAGACAGTAAATAAACAAACAGTAAACATTAAAAAAAAACAATAAAACAATCTGCAGTCTAAAATACCAATCTAGAATAAAAATAAATATATAACTGGGAGCATATAAAAGAACTAAACTAAGCTAGTAGTAAAAAAGAAAATAGAAGGCACAATAGTACTGCCCTACAAAGGCAAAGTGCAGTATCTGCATTTTTTTTTTTTGACCAATCAAAAGTGTGGCATATTCTCTTAAATCTGGTAGAATTTGATATTGGTACTGCTAAAATTTCCAGAGTTATTGGGCTTTTTATTTTGCTGTCCATCCAAAAAAGCACTGTGAAACCAAGGCAAAGTGCAGTATATGCACCAAAACCAAGGCAAAAGTGCAATATCTGCCATAAAACAGTCAAAATTGGTCAGAAAGACAAACTACAAAATACATTTAATTCAGTCCACCGTTATCTAATCAATTATAGACTTGGTAGTTATGATAAACACAAAAAGCTGTTTTTCTCACTTTGCCTTTGTAGCAGCAGCAATAGTAAATGCAAAACAATCACAGTAATGCAAGTATTATCATATGCCACACCCCCTCCCTAAAACCTCAGCAAATCACAGTGCACCATCTCCATCATCAGCATATTGTGGCAGCAGATTCATTACATAAAGTCTGATCTTGGCCTCTTCCGTTAAAGCCCTGACCTCGGTCCTCTGTCCCCTGCAGCCACCAGGTGCATGTGAAGGAGGAGCCCACTGAGCTGGAGGAGGACAGTCGGCCCGTCTCCCTCCTGGCCGGCGTCACACACAGCCTGCCATTGCCGAGCGACGAGCGCGACCTGGAGGAGGATCTTCCCACCGAGGAGCTGGAGTAGGACAAAGATCCCAGACGGACCGGATTTCGTCAGGCGTGAAAAAGAGGAGAAAACAAGATAGCTACAGTACACTTACAAGAAAAGAGAGAAGAGAAGAGAAAAAAGAGAAAGTTGTTTTTTTGTTTTTTTCGTTGTTGTTGTTTCTAAGAAAAATGCAAAGCAACCAAGGATGACGATGAGAAAAAACTCCAAACAGGGTTTAGAAGAAACCTCCGTTACTTTCAGACGCAAAAACCTACGGACTATGGAGCACTTGCTTTTACCTCCATGTGTTTCTTTTTTCCAACACTTGGCTCAGAGGTGTAACACCACTTTAAAAAATGCATACACAACTCACACAAACACGCACACAGACACACTCATTCACCTGTCAAACCATGTTTCGTTCTCTTCTCCTTCCCTGCTCCCCCCCTTCGGCCTCCGTGTAGAGACCCCTGGAGGCGTTTCCTCCTCTTCCTCCCACACCCACCTCCTCCTCCTCCTCCTCACTGTTGTCTCGGGCTGCCTGGCTTTAGCCGTCTGTGTCCCATCATCAGCTGAGAAGACACAATTTTTTCATTTTTTTTTTTTTGTTTTTGTTTTTGTCGTTGTTGTGTGTGTGTGGGTGTTAGACAGAAAAAAAGACACACAGGATCATGTGTATATAGATCTGGAGCAGTCATCATCAGGGGCTGTGCAGTATACCTCCCCCCTCCCTCTCCCTCCCCAACTTCTTTGAGTCAATCACTTGCTTTTTTTAAATTTTGTTTTCTTCGATTTGATTGAGATGAAACTGTTGGGCTTCGAGATGGGAAGGAAGGAAAGGAAGGAAGGAAGGAAGCAAGGAAGGAAGGAAGGAAGAGTGCTTTTAATAAAGATTACCTCCAACAGGGCTCCAACACTTCCTCTCTGCCCAAACTTCTGCCCCCCCCCCGGCCCCCTACCCCCAACCCCCCAGCAAAGACACTTAGTGACGGACATCTTTTAAAACTCTTTGCTTCTAAGTGAGATAAAAAAACAAGAAGACATTTTCCTATTTCCTACCCCACCCCACCTCCATCCCCTCCTCCATTCTCTCCCCCTGGAAAAAAAGAACGCAGGAATAATAGTGGGACCCTTCGGTGCTGTCCTTCTCCTCTCCTCCGTGCTGCGAATGGAGGGATGAGCTTGGAACACTTTCAGAACGAGAAGAGAGGGGGCAGAGAGAAAAGAAGGAGGAAGCATCTACAGAAATATTGTGACTTAAAAAAAAAAAGAAAAAGAAAACTGTTGATTATGGAATATAACAAGAAAAAAATGTGTGGTAGCTTTTGTCATTTCTTTTTTTTTTCTTCCTCTTCTTTTTTTTATCTGACGTTATGTTGATGATGATGATGTTATTGTCATTGTTTGATTTTCTTTTTTTTTTGGAGGATCAATATTTCCATGGTGGCGTTCTTGGTTTCGACATTTTCGACCTTTTTCTAACGATGCTGTTGTTTTTTTTGTTTTGTTTTGTGTATTGTTAAGTTGTTTGATTTACTCTGGTTGTTCACACCATTCCAAATAAGTATTGGCAAAAGAAAAGAAAGAAAGAAAGAAGAGAAGAAAGCGCAGTATTGTCCCAACTTGTGATACCTGACCCCCCCGTCCCCCTTCCCCCTGTCCCCTTCCTGTCCCAAGTGTAGCAGGCAAGAAATTTGGAAATAGCACTTAAAGTTGCCATTATCCAGACAGATTTATTTAACGGTTGATTTTTTTTCTTTTCTCTCTCATTCACTTGTTTTTCAGTTGTGTATTTTAGTTGAGAAATATCAGTAATGCTTTAAAAAAAAAGATATATATTATTACTGCAGTCAGAGAATACCTCATCCCACAAAGGTTCCACCTGGAACTGTGTCCAAATTGATTATTAAGATAATAAAAGGGGGGAATTCTTTCTGTGGGACACCAAAATGATGTGGCAACTCTGCTCAGCTTCAGATTCAAAGCTCTATGGTTGTAATAGTTACTGTGTAGAAGCTATCTGCAATTCACTGTGTGAGTTTGTGTTAAAGGAATAGCACGTGAGATTTATTTTGTTTAGTTTTTTCGTTTAGTTTTGTTTTCCGTGAGCATAAAAAGCATTACTTTTCTCTACAGTGCCATACCAAATTTAACATTTATTTTAATCTGTTATCTGCTTATTCCCATTTTATTTTTGTTACAGGTAACCAAAGAAATATGTAGAAAACCAAAAACCCTGTAGTTTATTTTTTGCCCTTTTTGAGTTTCTTATATATATTTTTTGTTTTTCCTTCTTGAAGAACTGGCCAAAAGACAACAAACCAGGAGTTTGAATTATTCTTCTTATTGTATTCATATAACTATTGTGTTGAAATTATACATGACTTTACAGTGCTGACCATTCCAAAAACCAAAGTGTGTAAAGCAAACTCGAATTTGGAAGACATCAAAGCTTTTTACATGATAAGTGGTTACGAATGACTCACATTAGGTATGAGGCCAAAAAAAAACAACCTAGTATTAACAAACCTCGCACAGTTCCTCTAAAAAAACAAAAAAAGAAAGAGTAAAAAGCACTTAGAGGTGAAACTCTCCCACACTCAGGCTGAAAACTGTGTTTCAAACACAAAACCCTAGGACCGGCCCCCACTTTCTGTCCGAGCCGACCTCGAGAAGGCATTCGAACACATCGTAACTTTTATAATCCGAAGATGCCAACAAAAAAAAAAGAGAGGATAAACAGAACGAAACACTCGGCTTTACAAGATATTTTCTGGTGCTGTTGAAAACAAAAAAAGAAAGAGTTAAAGCTCGTAATGTGTGTGTAGTATTTACAGGAAGAGGAAGTCACATCTTTGACCAGGGAGTAGTAAATCCAAATATCTATGAATATTACAACAAAGAGGGAACAAACTTAAAAACTACGATACCAACTATACCAATGTTAAGAGGAAAATATAAAAAAAAAACAACCAAGGGACATCATGTAATTCAAAGTTGGGTTCAACATTTTCATACTTTTTGTCAAAAACTATGTGACAAGTTTTTTTTTTATTTAACGGAAAGAACCTTTCTGGTGACTTTGTGTTCAAACGGGACTGTTTCCTGTCACATTAGAGACTGATTTCTAACAAAAGTACAAAGTGGCAGACAGACATCTTGAAACGAGATAAAAAACCAAAAATAACACTACCTCCTTTTTCGAAACAGTTCAACCAACACATAGCCAATGGGAGACTGAACTCTCTTAAATACCTTTTTTTTTCTCTCTCTCTCTTTCTCTCTCTCTCTCCATTCTTCCTCGATGATGATGATGATGATGATGATGATTATAATAATAATGATGAATGCCAAAATTGTGTTACACTTACTGTATGACTGACCAACCAACCAACCAACCAACAACAAAAAAGAAAAAAAAACACACAAAAAACTACAAAAAACTACAAAAAAAAAAAACGCTATTTGGTGATCCGGACTCACTCCCCAACACATCTGCTTGAGCCCAAAAAAAAACAACAAAAAAAACCAACAAACATAAAGAGACGTTTTCACTTTCCATGGATTTAAAAATGACTACCTCTCCTTAAACCACATCTAAAGCACTCTATGTCTTGAAGTGTGTTGTGAAGTGCTTGCTATATATGAGAAGTTTTCTATCAGCTGACCGTTATTCCTGCACACGATTCGCACTGAGCTCTCTATACGTGAACAGCCTCACTCTCTCTGTGACTGTATTACGTGTGCATTATTAATGATCTCTCTTTGAGGACCAATGAGGAACTTTGGTCGTTAATGGCTTATGTGGTGTTTTGCAGGGAGCTGGTTGTTGTTAGGGTGTAAAAATGATGGGCAGAGTATATCAGTGCCACCAGAACACACACACACACACACACACACACACACACACACACACACACACACACATGTTAATATAAAGGAAGCATAGAAGCAGGGCTATGGGTTAGTGCAAACAGAGGCTCTGACCATCCAGATATCCAAAGACCCACAACACAGCAGTAACCCCCTTTTGCCAAAACACCCGCAGAGACGCTGAGAAGAGCAACACACACTTAACGAAAACTCATCACTACTACTACTACTACTAGTAATATCCAAAACCAAGAGGAACTGCTGCATACAGTACATAGATGATCTCTGACTTGTGCTTTAAGGTACACCTGTAAACAAAGCTGTTTTATAAAGATGTAGATTGTTCACAGGTCGCCATGTAACACTTCTGTTTTGTTTTTTTGTTTTGTTTTTCTCTCCAGCTTGGCATAACATGATGTATTCTTGTATATTAATGCTTGACTTATCTCTCCAGGGCATTCTTTCCCATTTTTGTCCTTTGGTTTTTTTTTTTTCCTCTTCTATTTTTTGGGGTTTGTCTGTTTTTTTTTCTCTCTCTCTCTCTTTTTCTCTCTTTCTCTCTCTGCACCTGTTTAGCTATTGTAAAGCTTTCAGCTCTGATTCCTATACTGTACTGCTATTGCTGAAGTATATGTATTTATCATATTAAGTGCTGCAGGTATCTTGGTTTTTAATAGTTTTGTTTTTGTTTTGTTTCATTTCCATTTTTTTTCAGTTCTTCATAAAACGTCTGGGACGCTGATTTTTTAAGTGTATTATCTCTCTCTAAAAAAAAAAGTAAAAGAATAAAAGTTAGATCAGTGGTTTAGGTAACACCTGTTTGTATATTTATCTTAGCTAGGTCTATTTTGATACTTTTTTGTCTCTGTACTGCATTTATGCATTTTTAAGGAAAGAAAAAAACAAATGGAAAACAAACTAAAAAAGTTACTTCATTATGTATTGATACCTCAGAAGGACTTTTTCTCAAAGACAGGACCAAAACCTCCAAAAAGAAAAAGAGAAAGAGGAAAAAAATGTAAGAATATGTAGCCCCCCCTCTCTTGCTTTAAAAAAATGCAGAGCTCTAGAAAGGTATTACTGTTGGTCCTTTCAGGTGCCAATAAGTGTCCCAGTTCCCTGTTACCCCCCCTCCTCCCTCTGATCCCTGTGACCCCTGTCATTCCTGTACTGAACTCCGACACGCAGAGCTGTCAATCATCTGCAAGGGCGCCCGTTGGGGGGCAGATCAAAAAAAAAAGACAGATCAAAGACTGACACTGTTGCATTTTTGATACTCCTCCTCTTGCGTCGCTGTCGTCGTCGTCATCGTCGTCGTCGTCGTCGTCGTCGTAGTCTCCAATACCAAAATGTGGAACGGCCCCTCAGAGATGCAGCTCATCCTCTGACTACCAAAGGCATTGATTGCGAGCAAAACATTGCTAAGTCCAAACTCCTTAGAAACTGTAAAACCAAACTGTAACCAAAACCAATGCCACAACCTTTAACCAAACAAAAACCAAGCTACTTCCAAAACTCTCCATCGACTTCACTGATCACCTTTAACCTTTTTGGCTGTTATCTCTCTCCTATTACGTCCTCCACGTATTGGTGTTTTTTGGCGGGGGAACCGGTTCCCTGCATCCCATTGGCTGGGCTGGCGGCGAGTGACTCAAAGGATGACGCAAAGGTCCTGACGTTGTGTGTGTGTGTGATTGGACAGTTCTGAGGTGTCACGTGAGGGGGAAGGGACTCTCAAAGTGGAGCATTGCCTGATGGTATTATCAAGTAGACAGCCAGAATCCAATGGAACTACCACTTCAGCTCTCCTCTGGTTAAACCTTAGGAACGTGTGTACATTTTCAGCAGTGACTCTCTGTATTGTTTCTTAGTTTCAGTTTACCTGCTTACCTCTCTTTATCCTTTGGTTTTTTTTGTTTTGTTTTGTTTTGTTTTTGTTTTTTTTGTTGTTTTTTTTGGTTCTGTTTCCTTGTTATTTGAAAGTGTGACCCGAGGAAGAGGCGGGGCTAAGGGGGACTGGGTGGTGGCTTTAGACAAGACAAGTGGTGAGCCCAGCCCTCTGACCTTCCACCCCGGGAAGCCATGTAATGCCAGTCACTGCCCTTTCCTTCATGCTGTATAAAAAAACACACACATATATCTGTGTATTTGTAACCTGAATCTTCTTGTGTCTGTCCATGCAGACAATAAAAAAACTGTACAGTAGGTCTAGTTGCATGTAATCTGTACTAATTATTGACAATGGCATTATAAAATGCAATAAAATACTTATTACACTGTCCAACGCTGCGTCCTTGTTTCTTCTCAAGCTCATACAGAAACAGTGGAAGAAAATACTCTGAAGACTACCATCCACTTCTTAATTAAATATTAATACTTGTTATGTAAGTGCTCCACTCTTGCAGTTTCTAACTACTATAATTAAGGAAAACCAATCAAGAAAACTACTGGAATGAGACTAAATGTTTTAGGAAAATGTTCTCTTAACGTCCTGTTGAGTCATATTACGCAGGTAAAACTATTTTTAAAAATTACAGTTTAATCTCAAAATGACCAGAGCTGCGCCAAATGTCTGTTTTTTAAAATTATGTCCAACGGAAACATATTTAATGCAGGGACTTAATTTGAGAAATTATATATATATATATATATATATATATATATATTTAATTACATTAACACTCAAGTAACAATAAACTGGTAATTTATCATTTAAAATTGCATGTTTCATTGAAAAATGGGATTTCTACTATTAAAAAAATGACAGCCATTGTCTCACATTGCTTGAGGGTGGAGGACTCATTATGAGTGGAGTTCTCATGAGGACAGAGTATTACCAATAGCACACTGATAAATTGCTTTTTAGCACTCTTGATAGTTATGGTCCTGCAGAGTTTTTAGTTCATTTATCGACTGGTTCCCATGGCGACATCACAGAAGATGAAAACCTCATTACTGGTTAGCCTGGACCGGTTCAGAGGTCAGTCGGCCCATCTCGTCTCCTCCGCTCCTGCAGGACCTTCCCTTCCCAGGGGTCAGCATGTGTTGTGATACAGAGAGTGGCCACCAGGAGGAGTAAACAAACCGGACAACACAAGCAGCATCTTATAAACACAAACATCAGTAGTGTTGGTCCACTGACGAGGTCCCACCAACAGGGTGGGCCAGAGAGTGCAGAACAGCTGAGCACCGACTGTGAACCATGAGTGGTGGAGTTTTATAACAGGAACACAGGTCCCAGAGATCTCAATAGATTCAAGTAATCACACCCTTTTTTTTTAGGTTTTATGTTTATTTATTTAGCACACATTTATTCAATGGTGCAAGGAGGGAACGAAGCAAATTGGCTTGTACATAAGTTCCACCCCTGTCACAAATTACAACAAGATAAATTTCTATGGCTAACAAATAAACATAGAGAGAAAAAAAGGAGATGCATACATAATCAACATTATATGAGCAAAATGAGCAAAAATGAAGAGATAAAGAACAAAGTGATCAGTAACAAATAGAGACAATAGAAATAAGGTACAAAAAAATCATGGATTGAAATTATAAAAAGACAGAGTAAGGAGGTGGGATATGGAGAAAGCGGCAAATTCAAGAAAAGTTAAGATGTATTTTTAGCTGCTTTTTAAAGAGTGAATAGGAAGATATGGATGTTAGCCAAGGAGGTAGTCCATTCCAAAACATAGGACATATTAAACTGATGGTGTGATGTGCGGGTAAAGGGTAAATATAGAGTAAAATTATTACTGTGTCTAGTACGGTGAGAATGTATATATTATGAGTGAAGGTGAAGAAATTTTGAAAAGTGACAGGGAGATCTTGGTTCCTGTAAATAAACTTGTGAATAAACAAACAAATCTGATTCAACTCTTATTCAGTTTGTGACTTGGTAGAAGAGAATTGAATTGTGGTGTTATGTTGCAGCCTCACTGTGAAATTAGAAAAGAAATCATTGTTTTCCTTTATCAATCTACTGATATAATGACTCATCCCATAAATGACAAGGTGAAAATGGAAATTTACAAGTTTATTATGATAGGAAAATTGAGATATTTTTACACCTTTATTAGACATGATTTGTAGACACACCTGTTTATATGAGGTGACAATAAGTACATCAGAGGAAAAAACAACCATAATGAGGAGGGAACAGAGCTCAGACACAGCCTTGTGTCAAGGCACTGGTCTTTCATCTGGATCTGGATCTGGATCTGAGATGTGGCATCTCAATGTTGAGTTGAGTTGAGTTGAGAGTTGAGAGTTGAGATTACTTTATTTATCGCATAGGGCAATTCTGTTTCTACAGTTGACCATTGCAACACATTCATGTGCACGAGCATTCATGCAAGTGAGGAGGAAAGTGTGAGACAGTGCAAATTGAGATCAGGTAAGATAAAAAAAAGTACAATAAGTATAATAAATACATAAAGTACATGAGAGGAAAAAACAACCATAATGAGGAGGGAACAGAGCTCAGACACAGCCTTGTGTCAAGGCACTGATCTGGAGGAAGCTAAAATATATGAAGGTTCGCCAGAGTGCAGTGGCCTCCAAAATACTTCAACTGAAGAAGTTTGGATGACCCAGGATCACTTGGTCAAACTGAACAATCAGGGAAGAAGAGCCTTGGGAGAAGTGGGAAGCATCTGAGCTGAATTTCAAGTGTAATAGCAAAGCATCTGAATCCGCAGTTGGTCAGTGTGATACCTCAGATACATTAGCAAAAATTTTGACTAAGTAAAAAAACAAATATAGCTACATCAGGGTTTGAACACTTTCTGAATGCACCTATCTGTACTTTTTTTGTGTTGATTCCTCCATTTTTGTTCCTTCTCCTTCCTTTACCTGTCTCTGTCTTCCTCGCAGGTTTGGTTCATGCCCTACAGCTTATCTTTAAACCTCTGCTGCGCTGCACCGTGGATTGTGTTGCCACAAGAAGCAAAAGAAAAAAATGGAAACTGGCTGAGTGTCTTTTGGAAAGTTGAAACTTTGTTTAATCTTGTGCTTTTAGCGAACTTCTCCGTTAGTCAGCTGGGAGGAAACTCACTCTTGACGCTTAAATCCCTGTGACATTTGGTTCTGGGAGAGACCCCATCCTAAGCCTATTACAGACACACATGCATGCAGACAGACACACACACACACACAGACAAGCACACATGCAGAAAGAAACACACACTCACTGGCATGCACACATCATGAATACTAAGCAGAAACTTAGTACCATATACTTGTATAAGGTGAGCCAGGGTGCAGAGCAACACACAAAGAGGTTATTCTTGGCGTGGCACAGTGGTGTTTGGCATAAACCTGAGGCTGAAGCTATGAATATAGTTCTTAATGCTCATCTGGACACACCGAGCTTTAGGTGTATGTGTGTGTGCGTGCACGAGAATGTATGTCTGCAACCGTGTTTTTATGTGTGTGAAGACAGATTTGGACACACGGTTGTGTATCTGTATCTGTTCCCTGTGCATGTGCATAGGCTTGTGATGCTAAAATCAATATTCATGTGTGTATGTGATTGGGTGTGTGTGTGTGTGTGTGTGTGTGGGTGGGTGGGTGTGGAGGTGCTGCTAGTCCCAGCAGCTTGGAGAGCAGAGCACTGAGGTCCAGGCAGACCCTATGAGTCACAAAATAAATTTACTGAGAGCCATGCTGACATCTCTCTCCGTCTCTCCCTCGTTCACTCACTCTGTCATCCTCCCTCTCCCCTCTTCTTCTCCTTCCTCTTCTTCCCCTCCGTGTCTGTGGCTGCGTGCGTTCACATGGATTTGCTTATTCAGTCTAATGAGCTGAAACTCCCTCTCCCTCTCTCCCTCTCTGTCCTCAGTCTACATGCAAATGGTCTGTTGAAGGCTACAAGTAAACACCCAGGCATTCATATAGTAAAACGCTCAGTTTGGCCTAGTGCACTGAAAAAGAAGAAGAAGATTTACTTATAAAAGTATCAAGCGCAGGATTCAATCATGCAAACTTTGTAGTACTGTGGGTCTAATGTTGATTGGAGCAGCATGGATCAACTAAACCGTAAACATTTGATCACATTGATTCCATGAAATAAAAAGCTTAAAATCGTGTGTTTTGTTGCTCTCATTGATTGGGGCTGTATTGAACATATTAATAATAACTTGCAAAACTCCAGTGAGAGACATCTGAACTCCATTGGGCAGTGGTATCTGCATTTTTTTATTTTTTTGGTGCATTAAAAGTGAAAATAACACCATTTAAATAAACAGTATAATGTTTACACAAAACCACTACATTTCTGCTTTGTGTTGACCTCTGAAACATGTCTTCACTACAAAATCCTGTCCATAAGCTATTTTGATGAAGTGAGTATAAAGGTTAACTTAAACAGAGTTTGTAATTTGAGGATTAGAGAAGTTATTAAAGAGAGTTATTAAAGAGAGTCTCCAGGATCCAGGTGAATCATTCATTCTTAAAAATGTCATAAAATGTCTTTTATCATCTGTTCTATAAAAAATACAAATAAAGACAATTTATTATGATATTAAATGGTTGATTAAACAGCAGATGTTTGGCATTTATGCATGAAAAATTGGGCTTATGTTGCAAATTGATTATCAAAGCTGTTGGGATTAGTTTAACTCATTAATTGATCAATCCCTTTAATTGTTTTTTCATCACTTGATTGCCTTAATAAAGTATATAAACTGGTCGATTCATCTGTTTGGACTGAATCACGCTGTAAAACTTTTTTTTTTTTTTTTTTACCCACAATGACTCGAAAGAAGCTGAAACGCAGCAGAGAAATCACCATCTGGAGAACAAAAACAAAAACAGGAAGAGGACTTATCAATGCAAAAGAAAAAAAACTACAGAACTGATCAGATGTGAGAGTGAGAGCAACATCAGAACTGAACAAACACTGGGTCATTGTGTTGGTTTCAAAAACATTTTTTTAAATCCTCCTATTGTTGTTGTCTCACAGGTATCTCTGTTTCCTCTGAGACTCCATGTGTGGCAGAGAGAGAGAGAGAGAGAGAGAGAGAGAGAGAGAGAGAGAGAGAGAGAGAGAGAGAGAGAGAGAGAGAGAGAGAGAGAGAGAGAGAAAGAGAGAGCGAGGGCCCCAGCTACAGAACAAAAGCATCTTTGTGAGTGATTGGAACCACATTTTCACCCTCCTCCCTCTCTCTCTCTCCTCTCTCCTCTCTCTCGCTCTCCCAGTCACACCAGCCTGCTGCTCAAAACCACTGAAACAATCAGCGTCAAAAGTTTAGAATAATACTCAGAGACGGTCTCAGCAGAAGATCTGTGTGTGTGTGTGTGTGTCTCCAGTTTCACATCTCTGCGAACACACACCTACACACACAAACACACTCTGTTCTCACAAACTCTTTCACTCTCTCTCTCTCTGCTTCTGTCTGGACTCTCAACCCTTTTTCAATCTCTACATTTACTCCCCCCCCCCCCCTCCTCCTCCCACCTCCTCCCTCCTCCTCCCTGTCTGCCCCTCCCACCCTGCTCGTCTGCTGATCTGATGCTGCATGGTTCGGTTCCGGTCCGGATCTGGATCTGGATCTGAGATGTGGCATCTCAATGTTGAGTTGTTGAGTTGAGATTACTTTATTTATCGCATAGGGTAATTCTGTTTCTACAGTTGACCATTGCAACACATTCATATGCACGAGCATTCATACAAGTGAGAAGGAAAGTGCGAGACAGTACAAATAGAGACCAGGTAAGATAAAAAGTACAATAAGTATAATAAATACATAAATAGAGCAATATTGTACTATGTACTAACTACAGCTTCAAGCCAGCTCAGCATTCAACAATTTAAAGCAGAAGTAAGCGGAATGTTTGTGTTAATATAAGTCTTAAATAGTTATATCTTCCGACAGCAATCACTTACATGGAGTGTTTGGTCCGAAACACGGGTCTGTCAGTCACTCTGCTCTGCTCTGAGCTGAGGAGAAAACGTCTTGTATACTTCCTTGTATCCTACAAGCTTTATCCAATGAGGAGAGAGAACCGCATGAAGGGCTGTGTGTGCAGCCAAGGGATGCGCATGAATGTGGTGACGTAGGGACGAGGACCAATAGATCCATGACGAGGGCGGGGACTGCTAACTCCATCGGCTGACAAAAAGTTAGTCAAAACGACCGGATCGCTTACTTCTGCTTTAATGGCAGAAGGCACAAAAGACCTGCATGTAACGCCGACCTGATGGCATCAAGGTAAATTCATGCCGTCTGGTCAAGAAGTCCTGGGAGGAGCAGTGGAGCAGCAGCTCTCACCCCGGCCGGCTGCCCGCCCGGCGCTGGGTGGCTGCAGGAGGCAGAACCTGTTCTCTCTCTGCTGCTGGGCGTCAGTGGACTGGAAAGCTCTCCAGCCTCTGAAGCCTCCGAGGCCCAAGCCAGACAAAGAGCAGGTCTACGTGCTGAGAGAGAGAGAGAGAGACTGCACTGCTTTAACTGTAGTGAAACATGACAAGATTGACTTGGTGAAGCAGACCTGTGCAAATGATCACAAATTCTGCCATTAAGGTGCTGACAATGCAGCTTTTCTGTATTAGTTAGTCTTTCTTTCTGTCTTTCTTTGCGGATAGGGAAGAGAAAAGGGTTTTCTATGGAGTTTTTCCTCAGTCGATGTGAGGGTCTAAGGGCAGAGGATGTTGTTATGATGCCATGTAAAGCCCTTTCAGACAAACTGTTTGTAAAAACGGGCTATACAAATAAAATTGCCTTGCCTTGCCTTGCCTTGCCTAGCTGAGCTGTTTGATCATCTATAGCACAATGAATAAACTTGTTGATAGGAAGAAAGGGCAAATATTAAATGTAAGAAAGAAAGAAAGAAAGAAAGAAAGAATACCTGGGCTGGCTCACAGGTTGTAAAATGTGGCACAAAAGAATAAACTTGTTGATATTATTGAATACAATGAAATCAAATTCTATTTCATTTCAATGATGCACATGTTTTTATTTAATATCAACAAGGTTATTTTATTGTGCTACAGCCCAGCTAAGATAAGATAAAGTAAGATAAGATAAGAATGACTTTATTAATCCAGAATGGTAATTCATTTGCTATCCAGCGAAGAAAGAAAGAACGAAAGAAAGAAAGAAAGAAAGAAAGAAAGAAAGAAAGAAAGAAAGAAAGAAAGAAAGAAAGAAAGAAAGAAAGAAAGAGAGGACACCAGACTGTTCATTATTAGAAGCTGGTTTGATAGCACTGTTGGAAGTGAGGAATGTGGAAGGATGTTGCCATATTCATACACTCAGTGCTGCAAAGTGTCCCTGTTCACCTTTACAGGAAGCCGTCGATCAGAACCAGAACAAAGACGAGCATTGAATGCACCACAGATCAAATGTGTTTACATAAGGTTTGATAAAGTTAATGCTGACTACCTGTGAATTTAAGTAATAGAAATGAAAGCTTTCATACCTGGCTGCAGAAAGTCTTGACTGGTTAAGTGGGTTTGAGTCCGGAGGAGCGGAAGTACAGTAAGAGGATCTTTTCAGGAAGGTGATAACAAGTCCACTCTCATTGTTCAGAGCTGGGAAAGATGGGGAGACTGAAGCTTGTACAAATACACAAGAATTTAATGTAGCAACGATCTAATATCAACAATCTGCAGGCTCTTTTGAAGCTTTTATTTGGTTTATTATTGCAGAGTGTTCCGTTATGGAGAGATCTGATTTTTTTTTTAATGAATAGGAATTTCCTCATTAACACATTTAACACATAGCGATCTCGTGAAGTAGCTGAAATGAACCCTCAATTTAAATTTAGGGTAGTGCTCTTGTTCGACCGTGTTAAAAAACCCTACAGTAAATGGCAGACTGGTTAAGTTATGCATGTGAAGAAGCAACGGGGAGGGCAACTCTTCAAAATGTGTTCATATGAATTTAGCTCAAAAAGATTTTGAAATGCTGCTGATCATATTTCGTATTTTCACTGGAAGGTTTTCTTGCAGTAAAATCCCAATCTTATGTCTGTGCGAATTATGTGCAACTAAACATTTGGATCACAGAGTCTGATGATCAGCTGAACTGTAAAACCTCATCTGTCCTAAATGGAATACCGAAAATCTCAATTTCTTTAACAAAACAAAAAAGAAGAAACAGACAAAAAAAAAAGAAAATGTATTGGAACGAGACTCTGATGCGACTGTTGCCCACACCATCTCTGACCCTCGTGCCCAGACGGACACTGAGCGCCCACGCAGCACAAATCCTACAAATACTTGAGTGTCACAGCCGGGAGACTGTAACAGATGAGTTATACTGTACACAGATTGAATGGGAGGTTATCAAGCTGTTAGTGAAAATGAGACCTGTCTCTTTTCTTTTCTTTTTTTGCAGCCGTGAATTACCTCGCAAACCTCCACCACGCCTGCAAGCATCAATCACAGAAAACACACACTGCAGCTCCAATATGGCAGGAGGAGAAAGAGGAGGAGGAGACCAGGCCTGTCTGTCGAGGGATTCCTCTGTTTGCAAAAAGAAAGGTGTAAATAGATAATACAAAAGTTAGATGAGTCATGCTTTTCTCTGGAAGAGGGTTTAAAAAGCAAAAAAGAAAAGGTTAAGGTTCAGTCTGAGTATTATTACTGTTGGATTCCTGACATTAACTTAATCTAGCTTTTCTTCTTCTGTACTACTTATCCTCACTGGGGTCATGGGAAAGCTGGAGTCTAACTAACTCAGCTGATTTAGGGCGAGAGGCGGGGTGGGGTCCACCCTGGAGTGGTCGCCAGTCAATCACAGAGCTGACATACACAGACAGACAACCATTCACACCTACGGGCAATTTAGAGTCGGCCAATTAACCTAACCTGCATGTCTTTGGTCTGTAAGAGGAAGCTGAAGTTCCCTAGATAACTCACGCATGCACAAACATGCAAACTCCACACAGGGATTCTAGGTTTCAAACCCAGAACCCTCTTGCTGTGAGCCGACAGTGCAAACCACTGCACCACCGTGCCGCCCACAGTGGTGAATCTACCTTATCAGATCAAATCAAACTTTGTTTATAGAGCCTGCTTCATGCATGAGGCAAACTCAGTGTGCTTTGCAACAAGTGCACGCACAGAAAAAGACAGTGCAAAATAGTGCAAGAAGTGCAGAGTATACAAATGAAAACCCTATAAATCACACACACACATGCACAACTTAACCATACACTATTGTAAAGAGTGTTCACTGATCTCTCACTGTCTCAAGCACTTTATGTTATTACAGAATAAAAGACCTTGTGTAAGATAGAGTCTTTTTGATATTTTGGGACCATAATGTTTTTCCACATGTTGTTGTTTTGATGCAGGCCTGTTTTTTTGTTTTTGTTTTAATTTTTACAAGGTGGTAGCTAAAGAAAAGTGCAAAAAAATAACCAGCTGGTGTTAAAGGCTATGTAGGTATATGGTGGGGTGGTGCTTTCAAGGGTTTCTTGTAATTACCCCCGAGTACAATTACCGTGCTGAAGAGGAATCATGACTCATCGCTGACAATAGGAGCTAGTTTCGTCTTGCACTGGGACAATTTATATAGCCTCATGTGGCTCGTGCATGCCAGACAGATTGAAGGCAATTCCCACAGTGAGTCACAACAGCATGTGAAGCTAAAAGCAGTGACCTTTTTATTCTGGGAAAACAAAAGTCTGGGTAACTTGTCAAAGTCTACGACACATGTAGGTATAGAGGCCTATTTGTCATTTTATGACGATTTAATACTTTAATTGGGTGAATTACTTTAAACTATGTTCAGTCCTGTCTGTATTATCATTGTGCAGAATTGCTTGACAGGTCTGAGTAGATGCAGAGTTAATGCTTTATAATCTGACATCATGGTCTATTAGATGGTATAAGATGGTGAAAATCAACTTAGCACTGATACACAGCATAAAACAAATCATCTTCACGGATTGTTACTAAAATATTAATGACAAAACAAATGGTGCCTGATGAAAGCTAGCTTGTGTTATTGCTGTGTCTGGTTCGGGTTAAGGGGGTAATTATATGACAGTATAGTTCAGCCCAACTAGTTTGTAGCCTGGAGGAAGCACAATCACTGCTGACTGTAGTTTCCTGTCCAATAGCTGCAGCACAGAAGTCTGAGGCAAGTTACAGTGGGAGTGAAGAGAGAGGAGAGGAGAGGCGAGTGCACAGGACGGACACTGAGCTCAGTTGGAAGGCTTTTGGAGAAAAGTTTGTGGAAAAGAAAAGGTGTTGAAGTTCGGATTTTGTTTGCAAAAACCAAAGGCGAGAAGAAAGGTGCAGGAAAGCTACGGTGCAGACAAAAGAGTTGCGGAGCGTCAAGCGAAGCTGCCTGCAGAGAGAGACACACAAACTTCCCAACATCTGGTCCGCTGGAGGAGGACGGGGCGAGCCGGAGAGGGAGAGAAACTTTTTTTGGAGGCGGAGAGAGAGAAAACTATCTCCACTGGAGAAAAATGCATTGAACTGGTGGGTTTGGGACACCTACATGAGCCGAGGGGGAGATCTGGTGGTCGGGGTCGTGTGAAGTGACAAGAGTGGAGAGAGAGAGAACGAGGTTGTCTCGGAGGGCGAGAAGTCCACCTGGAGCGGGACAGAGAATGAATTAGTCCAAAGCCTCGGCTGCTCACAGTCCCAGCCAGAGACAAGGTAAGAAAAGAGGCTGTTTGTTTTCCCTGAGCTGTTGTCGTTAAACATCAAAGCTGAAAGTTATTGTGCAGTATAAACCGAGGCAGAGGAGGAACGAGCTTCACTCTGGAGCTGAGCACGGTCTCAGCATGCACGGACTCGTTTTGGGAAAACAGGGCGCAGACCTGCAATAAAGGTAAACAGAATACGCCCGTTATTAGTCAACGGTGACTTTCAGTGAGCCTGTAAGTCATACTTCAAAATATTCAGCTTCATTTTATTTAGAAAAAAACAGACCTTATTGTTTTTAAAGCGCTGGCACCAGGACAGATCTAGGCCATAAGTTTGGCACTAGTTTCTAAGAGTGCGGTGCCATGGCTTTTCTTTTTCTCGAAACTTATCAAAACTTTTTATTTATTTACCTATTTTTTATTAAAGTTTCTAAAGTCGTCCGGCTGTAAAAGTGGAGAAAAGTCGAATGAGTAACTTATGAGTAATAAAACAAACACGACTTGATGTAAAACTTCGCTTCGTTTACGTGTGTTTTCACAGAAACCTTAGCTGTAGGTTGTCAAAAACTTTTGGATGGCAGGGAGCGAGCGAGCGAGCCGCGGGAGCGCGCAAACAGCTGTCCAGCTGAGCAGCTTTGGCAAGGTAGGCGCGCGCCAAACACGTATTGGCACGTGACCTATATATTTTGTGAACTTGTAGCCCAGCGGACTCATTAATGAGTTTTTTTTTTCTAAAGAAGGTTCTCGATGGTGGCTCCTGATTGGCTGCTGGAAAAACCTCCAGAAAACTACCTGAGAAAACACACCTGCGAGCTGATTATGAAAAAAGACTCAAGTTATAGGCTCTCAGGTCGCTTAGCAACCATTTAGTGAGAAATGTAGGCCTACTGTTCTTGCTTTTATTTGATACCATTATCTTCTAGTTACCAAAGTGTTCAATAGTACTCTTATTATAGGCTATTTTATTGATAAGTTGCCTCAAGCCTATAACATTTAGTACATATGCAATTCTGTCTGCTTGTTGCATGAGCTGTAATGAAGCAGTTTCACTCTGGGATTGGCTGAAATAGCCTATTCATTATCCATGATTTCAGTTTTTAGACACATTTTTCCCTGTAAATCAGCAAATAAAGTTTTGTAAACGTACAACAATGTGTTTATCCAGCTTTTGTTTCACTTCCCCAGTTTTGTTGTTTTTATCAGCTCTAATATTCTCCTTGTTTTCTGTTTTTCAATTAATTACTTATTAGCCCCCAATTCCTCCTTTGCTGCTGTGCCACTGTGTGCTTTTATTTCATGTTTTTAAAGTTCATTGAAAGATTTATCATGATTTGCTTCAATAAAGCATCTGAGGACTTTCAGAAGTGTTTCCCATAAATAAACACCACCATTGTTATTATTTGCAAAACATAAGCTGAAGGAGTTTTAACACGTAGGCCTAATTAAAAAGGAAAGCTGTGATTAGGCGTTTCCGCTGTGCTCATGCGAGCAGTAAGTCAATCTGCCTCTTTAGTCATTTTTAAATAGCTGAAAGGGATTCATGCTGGTTCAAGTTGTGACTGACTACACCTCCCTCCATGAGACATGATCTGTTGGCTTCTTGCTCATTTTATAAGACAATGAGATGTTTTTTTTCATAATCCCTCTCTCCCTCCTTCTCCCTCTGGTCAAGGCTCACTCCGTGGCCCCTCCACCTCCTCCCATAAGAGCCCGGCCTACGTCCATGGATGAGGAGAGGAGCGACCCCGCCATCTCCCCAGAGCCGCCTGTCGATGGGGACGCCGGTCTACCTGTACCGCAGCCGAACTCGCACAGCACCCCCTCCACGGAGAGAGCAAACAGCTGCACAAACTCACAAAAGCCCCGTGCAAGTGAAGGTAGGAAAACAGGTCGACAAAAACAGAAACAGCAAAAAAAAGAAAAGTAAATTAAACCATGTTTCTGTGTCTTAGAGGAAGAACAAAGGATTAGACAAACAGCTGTGTGATGATCGGTCTGAGCATGTCTACACAATCAGCTCACATTTAACCACAAACACCAAGCTCTGCTAAAGCCCCTTTGTTGTTGTTTGTGTGTGTCTGTGTGTGTGTGCACGTGTCAGTGTGTGTGTGCATGTCTCAAAAAGAAAAAAGTCAGAGAGTAGTTATTAACAGATTAAGGGATTTCTGGTGAGAAAGAGGAACTAGTTGATTAGTGCTGAGGAAGAAGACCTCTCCATGCTCTTTCATGCATGTGAACCTCATTATGGTAAGAAGTTGGCCAGTGTGTGTGTGTGTGAGTGTGTGTGGAGCTCTACGTAAAGCGCTTTCATTTCGGTCCAAGCTATAGGAGAGCTTCTGACTCCGAAAACAACAATAGCTTTTGTGAAAAGCTTGATTGATGTTAGTTTTCCAACAAAGTTAAACAAAGTCTTAAGACTCTGTTGCGTTCAAAGCCTGGGAGTTAAGTAATCATAAACGCTAAACTCAGGAGGGCTGTGATCATCATACCTCCCACTAATACCTAGAAAAATCATTGTGTGTTTTGAGCTGTCGTAATGATTCATGAGGTCAGAGGCCTTTCTCACCGAGGGACACAGCGGTTGTGTATGGAGGCGATTGGAGCTTGGGGGACGTTAGCCTACCTACCTCCTCGGAGATCTGAGGGGTTGAGGACCGACTCGGCGCTGCGTAACGCTTAAAAGGTCGCAATGATGCTCCTGGGGATTCGGGAATGAACCTTTGACCCGTCCCCCTTTGTGTGATTGGTCATGGTTAGGGATGACTGACATGGGGAGGCGGGACTGGGAGGATATGGACCAACTCAGGGCCTGAGTGACTCATCCAGACCAGAATCAACCAGAAGGCTTCAAGTTCGCTCAAGCTTCGGTGCGAGTCAAGAGACACGGCGCTGACTGCAGATCAAAGTGCAGGTCCTATGGGGTAATTTGGGGAGGTGTGGTGAACAGTTAAGGGGAAGTGTGCAGAGATTTAAGTGGCTTGTTGGCATGGGAACTCGCCACAAAAATCTTTGGATGGTTGATGGAGTTCTTTTATTTATTTTGTTTCCTTTTTTTTTTTTTTTAAAGGCAGGTCTCAACCTAATCTATTATGATTACTGTTTTAAAACACAAAAAATCCACACACGTCACGCAACACATATACACCTCTCCTCCACCGGTACGTTGCGGTTTACCATGATGTGTGTAAGTACAGCATCAGATTTAATGATAATACCTGAGTGAAGTTATTAAACTGTAGCTTTGCGTCTCGACATGTTCTTGTGGCTCTGCTGACTTGTTGCTGACTTTACCTGTTCGCTCGAAGCCGGCACAAAGTTTAACTGTGGCTTCGCCCACTAAAGTTAGACTGCTTGTCTGGCTGACTGGTCTAATTTGTGTGTGTGTGTGTGCTGTGTGTGTGTGTGTGTGTGTAGGCTGAGGGTATGTAGGTGAGCCAGGGTGGGGAGGAGAAGATTGGTCAGACTACCGCTGTGGGCAACAAGGCGCTGCTTTCAGCGCTCTGCCTCACCCCCTCACCCATCCCTCGGCCCGCAGAGTTCAGGACTCTGGGACAACACAACAGGCACACACAGATCTGCCTGAGACTCAGCACAAACCGTTTGCCCCACGGGTGCGTTATTAGAGCTTGATAACGGGTAACAAGGAAAAATTTGCACAAAGTTCAGTCATTTTTTTTAAATTTCTCCTCCCTCCTGATTCAACTCGAAGCTGCACAGCCCCATGACAAATGTGCATTAGCGTCTCTTTTACCCGTTCCTGACCCCTGTAAATTGGACTGAATTGCCATTTCATTTCGTTTCATTTCATCTGACACCGAGTTAACCGAGCTCTTGTTGGGAGCGCGGCCTTTTGTTTTACCCTAACCAACCTGCAGCCACTGACATATCTGACATATCAATCTCATTTTCGCTTGACGCAGAGCTGCAGAAGCGGTTGCCAGAGGCAGTTAACTGTAGTGTTTATTATAATAATCAAGGAAAAATATTGAGAATATTTATTTTCAGGCAACACATTCAACCTTCGCTGTGAGAGAGGAAGCTGATATCCCAACTCTTAATCCCATCGTCTAAACTCTGACTGGTCGTGTTTCTGTAACCAGCGTTAAACAGATGTCAGTGGGCGGACCTGTTTATGTAAATGTTAAGATGTGGGCGGTGGTGGGTGCTGAGTCAGGGGTCCTGAGCCGGATTACCTCCCAACAGTTTGTACCAGACTTCACCAGACTGAGAAGACTGAGGCTTTGAGAAGGTCTTACAGATGTTAAAGTGATAATATTCAACTTAAAATCAAGCAAGAGCTAGCATGATACTGACTGCCAAGAGTCCCCTCCCCTGAGTTTGGCCTTTTCTGATTGGCGTAAAGAGAGTATATCTGCACTGCTGCCAATGGCTCTGGGTCACAGAAGGCTTTGACAGCAGATCTCCACATCGTGATGTGTTTTGGAGCATATTTCAACTAAATGCTGCATGCTGAGATGCTCATATTTTTGTGGTTTAGAATAAAAAACATTACAATAAAAAAGACATGGCTTAGCATGCAAGTTCATGATCATCTGGTCAAAGGCTTCACTGTCATGTCTATATTACAATATAGGCCGCAGCAGATTCTTGTTGCAGTACCACATTTGGACACTGTGGCAGATTGACAGCAATGTTACCACAATATGTTGTGATACATAAAGTGTGATTACAGATGCACACAATCAATCAGGTTGCAGGTGATAAAATAATCTGTTTATATGAAACAAGGTCTCACGTTTTGGCGATAGTTTCTGAAGCTGCAGGTTTAATTATGACAATGCAGCCTGGCAGAATCAACATGGCAGCAGGCCAATCAAAACGCACCAGATGAGTCCAGAGAGACAGCCGAAGCCCTCCTTGTTGTCACCCCCACAGTCTTTTTTTCTGCTCTAAGTGAAAAAAGCTCGGCTCAGTCATTACAAGTGTGAGTGTTGCTCTCACTCAGGCATAAAGACGCAATGGGGCTGTCTGTTTATACAGGAGCCTCTTACCACCACATGCCAGACTCTCATTCTCTTTCACCACTGGCAGCTTAGTTACTCCCTCTGTTTTTTTTTTCGTGCCCACTTCTCAGGGCTTTTGTGTCTGTTTATCTTTCTTTCTGTCACTTTCTGTATAAGAGCAGAACTATAATTAGTTTTTACATCCAAATCGCAAATTTGCAAGGGTTCAGTTTTAAATTCCAACAACCACAATTTTTTAAATGGGGGGAGCGGCACGGTGGTGGTGCAGCGCGGTTGGTGCTGTCACCGCCACCGCTGCACGTTGAGATGGTTCTGGGTTCGGAGCCGTCGCTGGGTGGAGTTTGCATGTTCTCCCTTTGCCTGTATGGGTTCTGCAGCTACAATCCAAAGACATGCACATCAGGTTATTTGTTTTGAATTTCTTGTATTTTCATCCTTTACATAACCTTTAATGTGTGTTTTGCTTATTTCTATCCACTTGCACCATCATCAGCAAGTCAAATTCTGCTTCTCTAAATTCTGCTTGGTGATAATTGACTTTTGTTAAATGAATTGGTCTGACCTGCAGAGATTAGCAGAGGTCCGTGCGCAATAGGCTTTATGCACAACTCCACTACTTCCTGAATTTAAACAAGCTCCTTTATTTCCTGTCTTACATTATTGGACAAACTGATTAATCCAGGTGTGTTTGCTGACCATTGTTGTGACTACTGAGGTCAGAGTCAGACACACCTGGATTAATCAATTATGTAAAACAGGAAATAAAGGAGCTTGTTTAAATTCAGTAAGTAGTGGAGCTGTGCATAAAGCCTATTGCAATGAGCTCTATGCACAGCTCCACCACTTCCTGAATTTAAGGCAGGTCCTTCATTTCCTGTCTTACATTATTGGACAAACTGATTAATCCAAGTGTGTCTGAGTAGTCACGCCCGGTTGTCCTACTTCCATTAAATGCAAACATGTGAACGTCATTTCCACTCACCTGCATTGCAACTCACCTGCTGTGTGTGTGTGTGTGTTTGGTCAAACGGAGACAAAGCAGTTCCGGTTGTGAATATAGTCTGTCATCTTGCGCGTTTTCTTGATCACGTGAGTGGTATTCTTATATATTATTCTTTTCCCCCTTCGAATAACTAATTAATGGAAGGAAAATATTGACAGATAATTGATCAAAAATATATATAACTTAAATTGTGGTTGAATGTATAATCATGAAAAGTGTCTGGATGTTGAATACATAAATTTTCTGTGTAAAGATCAGGCTCAGTGGGTGGAGCTATAACTTTAAAAGAGAGAGCTGCCTTGGCCTGGCTCTGCCAGTTGTGTCACAGTTGCAGAGAAGAAACCATGTGTCCATATAGTGATGGCACCACCAATGATCCTAGAAAGATAAGTTTGCGAATACTTACTGTTGTTTGACTAATATGATCTTAAAGCAAAGAAGTAACAGCACAGATTTTCTGGTTTGAAAACATAAAGGACAGTTTCTGTCTTTTTGCTCAAAAACAGTGGTGTGTTCAAGTTCTCCTCCAGATACACGGTTGTTGTCTGAGTTTTCTTTTCAGAGATAAACCACCAATGCCTGGTTTCAGACGACATCATATCATTCATGTTTTATTCTGGACCTTCATGATTCAGACATATGAAGCCTCTCTCTCTCTCTCTCTCTCTCTCTCTTTATACACTTGGCCTCCGTTGCCTGTGTGTGCAGGGTTAGATTTTTAAATAGCATTTGTTTGTTTGTTTATCCTCGTGTTCCTCTTTGTGAAATTATTCCAGTCTGAACTACATTTATTTTCTCTCTGTACATGCAGCTATTTGCCTACTTGTCCCTTTTTATTTTTTTTTCATCCCTGAGGTTTGTTGAGGCTTGTGTCTAATTTGGTTTCTCACAGAGATTGAAATAAACTAGCAGCAGTTTGAGGCATTTTTTACAGCATATTTGAACTACAAAAATGAAGTTTTTTTTTTTTTTTTTTTACCCTCCTTCACCACCTCGCAAACATTCGAGAAACTTTTGCCGCTGCTCCTGGAAGTGTAGACTACTCTCTCTCTCTTTCTCTGTCTGACTTCAGGACAGTCGCCAAATCTCCATAACCGATGTCTGCTGGGAAACTGTTGACAGATAGTGTCAACATACGATATATATAAAAAAAAACATACACATAAAATGTCTGTCTGCCCTGTTGAGACAATGACAAACCTCATGGCTCTTCTTCACTTGTAGCAGAGGTTTTATATACCGTAGTCCAATATAACCAATGTTTTCTGGAGCAAAATATTTAGTTTTATCCCAAATATTTTATTACAACCTACTCTGGACTTAATATCAGGATGTAAACATGTGCATTAACACTGTATATGTTTGCCACTGCGGCTCCAGCTCAAAGCTTGGAGGGGTTTATTCATGTGTCTCTATTAATTCTGCCACTCTCCTCCTAAAGTCTTACTCACTCCTGTTTATCCTCAACTGTTTATGCCTGTTTGTTCTTATTTCCATATGTTACACAGCGCTCAGTGTGTGTGTCCATGTTTAGAGAAACCGTAGACATTTCAGGTTTTCCTTGTGTTACATGCAACAGCGTAACAAGGGTTCAGTTCAGTTAGCAAAGCAGCTGTATTTTCCCATGGACCAGAGGAATTTCAGAGACAAAGTAACACAATTAAATTCCCCTTAAGCCTGTTCAACAGCAGACAGTTTTTGTCTTTAATGAGCTTACACTGCTTCATTCTCTCAGCAGCTATAATCTCTGATTTTGGACATATTCCAGTACTGCACTCACACACAGCCCCTCTCTGTGTGTGTGTGCGCGTCTCTGTGTCTCTGTGTGTGTGTGTGTGTGTGTGTGTGTGGTTTCAACTTTTGGCTGCATGCAAATAAAAAACACACCACCACCGCTGTTAGTTGTGTGTTCTTGTGTTCTCTTCTTTTGTTGTGTCCCTCGTCCTGATCAGAACCTCTAGTGGTTTGCGTGTGGTTTCAATCAGTTCCAGTCATTACTGAGCTACTACTGCATCGTCTCCACTGACTCCACTTTATTCTGCTCCGTTGCTCTTCACCTCGTCTCTTCTTCTTCTTTTCCAATTCTCTCGACTCTCATCTTTTAATGTTTTTTTTTTTTTAGAGATGAGTCAGCACAGGGTGTGAATCAGCACAATCCATTTTCTTTTGCGTGTGTCTGAATGGTGTTCTTTCAAGACGAGCTGCAACTGCAACTACGTCTATTAATGATTCATCTCAACACAGTGAATCTATTAAACTTGTAATCCAGAAAATTTTGAAGTACCATTTAAACATAAGTTGAGTTAAAGGGCAAAACCTTCTTGCAACCAGACGCACGCAGCTCGAAGCCGCAACTTTTCAGTATTAGAAACAGTTGCAGCTATAAAAAAAGTTTGACTTCATTAACTCATTTGCCGTTGGGTGAGGATACGTACTGTACGCCTTTGCTCCTCTCGTGCACACAGTAACACATGGTTATCTCAGCTGTAGAAACACACACATGGCTTGAGGCAGAGAGGCAGCAGGTAAAGTCAGCCCGGCCCCCTACACCCCCCCTCAGATCGCAGCACTGCACTCTGCCTCGGGTGACTCAGGATATGTCACATGATTTGCCCGCTCATGTGTTATTTTTTTTTGTTTGTGTGCATGTGTGTGAGAGTGTGTCGGAGCTGTGTTTATGCTTTCAAACGCTCTATGTGATCCATATGTTTCTGCTTTAATGGTTAACTGTTTGTTTACTGTGAGACTGAAATTCCTCCGAATCCCCCCTCTAGGTCCCACTGACACGTGTACTAGTACGCACACATACGTGAATACACACACGCATACACACCGAAGCATGTACAAACCAATACACGTACTCACCCACACGTGTAAACACGCAGCCAGATCTCTTCAGCGGCTCTTGATTGCTCTGGTCTGATTTGAATTAGAGGCTCATCTTTCTCAGATCTCAGAAATGGCTCTGAGGTCGAGCGGTTTGGTGGTTTGATGCTGATGCCAGCGCACAGTTGGTTGAAGGCCTGCTTGGATGGCACTAAGGGGTTTGGTGGGGATGCGTTTAGCTCCAACAATCGCGGTTTCTGAACGTTTATAGAGGGAGAGCTTCGACTGAGTCACAGGACCTATACACGCTTTTAACCCATGGTGCTCTGCTGCTGGCATGCAGCTGAATGAGAATACACTGGGCTGAAGCATGTGCAGGTGTTATATAGATATTCAGAAGTATTTATTGTGTATCTGTGACATTTATTTACTGTATCTAATGAGTGTGCTGATATTTTTTCTCAGATCGAGTGGTAATGGATTCTAATTAAAACAGTTAACGTGAAGTCATGGGACTTTTCATTGAAGACGTCCTCTATCCTTCCCCGAAGTTTGCTTATTCTGGGCTTTTGTGTGGCTTTGATAATGACGTAATGGCCCCTAAAAAAAGCAGCTTCCAGACTATGGGAACAAAACAACACGAAGAATGAGGATCAGTAAAAACCAATAAACGCCACCTAAGGCGCTTTTTAGTTTAAATCATATTCACTGATCTCACTTTTTCTCAAGAACCTGCCAAACGTCTGAAATCGTTAGTCATACGTTGCCCGCCAGCACATGGTGGATTATTAATTCTTTATTATCCATCCTCAATATTATGATAGAATGGAAACCAGCTGCATAGAACAATGGGTGATTATAGGTAACTGATTGGTCCTGATGTGTTACTTGATTAGTCATTAAATGATTAGAGAAGTATTAGGCCTAATGTTTTAGATTAATCGGATAATTTCAAATACATGACAACATGCATGTTTGGCTGTCTGAGTCTATGGATGGAGTTACGTATCATATATATAATGTCTTTTTGCTTTTTGAAGCAACTTAGAAATCTTGTCACACAGAGAAGAAAGTCTAATAGGAATGGAAAGGAGAATATATAATATGAGACAGGCTTATGCATTGCATGACATATATCCCATAATACACACATATCTCCAAACTAGACATTTGGCAGTGTCGAGGGCAACAATTCTCACTAGCGGCTTTCATATCTAAAGCGGGCTGATTGAGACTGATGGATACAACATGGGCTTTAGAAATGGCTTCCACATGCAAGAGTCAAATGTGTATGTGTGTGTGCGTGTGTGTGTTTGTGTGTGTGCAGAGGAGCTGGGGGGGGTGGACAGAGCTCGTATTAGATATAAGAACATTCGAGAATACAGTATGTGGTGGTTCGTGTGTGTGTGTGTTTGTGCACAGGTATGTTTGTATTATGGTCTAATACGAAGGTCCTGTTTACATCTCCTCCAACTTTACACAGAAATCTTACCACACACAGAAACGTCTGCAAATACATACACACAGACACACACAAACTCGTGGAAATAGGCAAAAGGCAAACACAAATCCTGCGATGATGAAGACACAGTTCCCCTTCATTAAGTTTCAGACCACCTTACATAACCAAATACTTCTGATATCCTTTTGTTTTCTGTGAAAATAAAGACGGTGGATCTCTCAGGCCGATCGAAAATTCCCCAAAGCCAGGACGATATTGTGGATTAATCCTGTCGAGCCGCACAAAATCATATAACAGAAATCAGATGGTCGACATTTTAGCTTCACAATTTCAGTATGCATTTCTCAATATGTTTATTTATGTTGATTTATTTTGTTAAATTAGTTTCATCAGCCCTTATGTGTTATGTGGGTTCTCAAATAGCATCAGAAAAAGGCAGAAAAAGACTTCTCTGATCAGTTTAAGTCACGATTGATCAGGAATTTTACCATAATTTGATTATAGAGAGAGAAATTACCAATAATAATGAAATATAACACTACAGTGATAAAATCAGAACATAACTGATTCTCCCGTCAGGTTCAGGTTAAAGCCCCTGTACAGACTTTTCATTTAGTGTTGATTTTGGTGGCCCCTGTGGACGAAAGCGTTTTTTAGCAGCGTAATGTATCTATTCGTATCGTTTCATCAGCGGTCCGACCCGACCATGCCTTCCAGAGGTGTAGAATTAGACTACTTAGAAATAGCGTATCTTCACACTGATGGGCTCATTTACTGTTGTAGGTAACAGAGACACATCAGCAGAAACCAGAGACTTTTGCGTATCCAGTTAAAAGCTCCGTACAGGGGCTTTAAAGTGCAGTTGTATGTAAAATACAATATATATATATCTATCTATATATATATATATATGTATATATATATATATATATATATATATATGTATATATATATATATATATTGAGACAGCTGTATATGCATTTTGATTTGATATGCAGTGAGATCAGCTGATGGATCAGCTCACCTTGTCAGTTTTTATTTATCCTTTATTTAACCAGGTAAAACTCATTAAGATTGAAAAACCTCTTTTTACAAGAGTGACCTGGCTAAGAAAGCAGTGCGCAAAACAACACCACATAGAATTATACAACAAACAGTATAAACATTTACAAATTACAGAGGGCAAGCACAAGAGTCAATGGATCTTCATTCTCCTTTATCCTTTAGGACTGATCTGAATTGAATCAGTTGAGACCATGTTCCTGCCTGAATCTGCACAAGCGCCATGTTTGCTTCTCCTCGTGCGCTAATGAATGAAGCAAACTAGTGTATACAGTAGATATCATACAAAAGTCTGTGCAGGTTCGTTTCTCAGTCATCCAGGTCATTCAGTGCTAAAATTGAAGGCAACAGGACTTCGTTTTCACTTTTTAAAGACGTTTTGCCTCTCATCCAAAAAGGCTCCGAAACAAGAACTGAAGAAACTTTTTGGATGAGAAGTTAAACGTCTTACTCAGCTACCTTCAGCTTTAGCACCTCACATCTATTTGGACAAACTCATAACAGAAAGAGACATCTACACATCTACAAACTACTTCTTCATTTCTTATTTTGCATCTTTTCTTTCAGTCGTCTTACTTTCTGAGACACCGTCTACGTTGTAGCTGTGTGAAAAGTGTGGATTAAGGAATTTATGTGTAGAAGTGAAGAGGGAGTGTGAACTGGAGACGAAGAGTATGAGAAGCAGGGGACAGGAAAGAGAGGACAGATAGAGAAGTGAGCAAGAGTGGATAGAGTAAATAAACATAGCCGGGAAGTGTTGAGTCCACGCACAGGACGTGGTTTGGTTTGTGTGCGCGCGTGCACGTTTGTGTGTATGTATGTGTGTGTGTGTGTGTGTGTGTGTGTGTATGTGTGTGTTTATCAAACCCAGCTGGCTCCCATTTGCCCAGGAATGAGTCTGCACCTCTCAGAGGCCCAGGCCTGCTTTGAAGGCCTCTGTGTGTAGTGTGTGTGTGTGTGTGTGTGTGTACGTATGTATGTATGTCTATGTGTGTGTGTCTGTGTGTGTGAATAATAACAGCTTCATTAGAGCTCTGTATGGCACCGGTGAACACATAAAATACCCAGACATATTTACTGTATGTATATGATGTGTACGTCTTCTTGTGTTCACTTTAAACACACGTACGCAAACAGACACCCACGCACAACGCACACACACACACACACACACACACACACACACACACACACACACACACACATAAAGCCACACAGATTTCAGGTTTCACAAGCATGCACATAGACCCCTAAACAGTCCCAAGGGGTTGGATTTAACTGCTTCCAGATGCAGGTTCAGGACAGAGCGCACACAGCAACACATACAGACAAAATCTTCTGCTCTGTTGAAGTCAGCACAACTACTCCGCTTAAATTAATTAAGTGCTGGTGGATGGGAAATGACATGGGAGTAGACAAGTTTATTACGAGCTGGAAAACAGCTCACTGCTGATAGCTGATAATAAGGAAGGAACCCGGGAACCTGAATGAACTTCAAAAAATACAGTTTACATCAGTGTTTTTCAACGTTGGGGTTGGGACCCCACGTGGGGTCGCCTGGAATTCAAATGGGGTCGCCTGAAATGTCTAGTAATTGATAAAATAAAAAAAAATACTGATAAAAATATTTGTATTCTTTTTTATCCTTTTAAAATTATGATTAAAACACCACACACAATCTTAAACAATTGTATTCTATACTTTCACTTTCTCGAATATAAATCGAGTTCAAATAAAATGCAGCATATACAAATATTTTGATTGACAGCTGCGATCACATGATGTCAAAATGGGCTCACGAGCCAAAAAAGGTTGGGAACCACTGGTTTACATAAAATATATTGTTTTTGTTGTTTTTAACTATGTGTTTTGTTGTTGTTGTTGTGTGTTTGTGTTGCAGATGTGACCCACATCTATACTGAGCCCCTCATATTGAGGACAAATGGCACCCCTGAACGACTGCTCGACAGTGATGGAGACAACTGTAACAGCAGCTTCTCACACTCGGAGCTTATAACACCCAGCAAGAGTATCACTTGTGAGTAAATAGCACCCTCACACACACACACACACACACACAAAGACACACACAGACACACATGCAGACACACATGGAGACACACTCACAGAGAAACTGGTGAGAGTTTTATTTCCATTACCGATCACCGGTCTGATGAGTCACATTGTCCTGACCTTTAACAAATACATTTGCACACCCTGAAGAAATAGGTCGGGTAATCATACACACACACACACACACACACACATGGACAGAAATATCTACATTGTCAGCTAAGTAGGTTAAGTTTCTGATTTCCCACAACACAAGAGAGTCTGAACCCAGATCTCCACACCTTTCCTCCTCCTCCTCCTCCTCCTCCTCTTCTTTTCCATTTTCCTTTGCATTTCATTCTCTGTTTGTCTGTCTGTCTGTCTTTCCTTTGTTGAGACTGGATTGTTAGGCTGTCACCGTGACAACGTTAGGTGAGTGGCTGCTGAGTGACTGGCACCGTTGGATTTTTACTTCCATTACTCAGTCTCCCTTAATTAGTCAAAGTTCATCGGGCGTCTTGGCGTCGGTCAAATAGGAAACGAATCCTCCTCCCCCAAAGAAAAGTCTCAGATTTGATCAATAGAGAGTCGCATGGTGTCACATCGAGGTTCGTTCCACTTATTCTTGTCTGACCTCTCGTTAAAGGGTTTATTTCAATAGTCTTTCTTACAATATAAAGTCTGTATCTAGGGTTTACAGGCCATAAACTACTGTAAATTAATAGTTTTGTAGTAGCGAGTTAAAACTGTAGCTCTCATCAGCGTAGCAATGCACATAATATACATCATTGTATTGCACCCTTGGGAAAAAGTATTATTTAATATGAATGTCTGTATCATTTTGGATAAAGATTTGTTATTGGTGTAATTGGATCCAGAATTTCTTCCAGTTTTGTAATGGCAGCATTCATTTAATCTGTAAAGCTAATTTTGTGACCAATCTACTCTAATATTGTCTGGCATCTAATAGCTTGTCGTCATTGGTACTGCAGTGAGAAAACTGCAGAGGCAGCGACGACTCTGTCTCATCTTGTTTGTACTTTATTTACACTCAGCTTCTCAAGTCTAAACTATTTTCCCCTAAAAAAAACCTCCAGCTGTCCATTCATTACACTTCCCACTTCCCACTGGGTGTATCAGCACCTCTCCACCTCAATTTAGCCGGTGAGAAAATGTCACAACACCTGAAATGTCTCCTTCCAGAGTTAAAGCGCCACCCGTCACCACCCATTTCCCTCCCTCACATTACCAGTCCGGCGGTTGTGTGTCAAGCCAGAGACAGACTTTCTTTTACTTCCCCTTGATGTGCAGTCGCTGCAGCCCTCTCTGTATCAAAGCCAAAGGTTACGCAAGTATAATATGTCATTACCCCCACCACGTATATTTTTCTTGCTTTCACTCTGCTTTGAAATAAGTACAATCTCAGGCTAATTCTTGAACTACTTCTACTATGTCATTTATTCACTTAGAAGACCAAGCTGCACAATAATGACACCCACAAAACTCCAGCTACGTTGTCTCCATGCTCAGCCGCTAACCCAGAAGCACAGTAAAACATTTTAACTGCTCTAAAGTGGCCTAAATCTGTGCTTCCTGTCATTCAAGGAAAAAAGGAGGAGACAGTGCATGTGATTTTTTTTTTTCATTTTAATAAGTCAGAATGTGAATGAGTGATAAATGAAAAAAGGAGGAGCTGACGGTTGCATAAGCCGACATAAAGTTTAAAAGCAACGCTGTTAGAAAACAATGAGCGCTTTTCCTGGAATCTGCGGTCGACCGCGGCGTGACACGCACAAACACACAAACTTGAGCCATCATAATAGCTAGTTTGCAGTAAGTGAAAAACCAGCAGTTCACTCAGGAAACGGATAAGTAGGTGAATGGAGTGTGTTTTGAGCTGTGTAGGTGTGTGAATCGTCTGCTGTCTCCATCGATGTTTGGGCCTCTGTACCTGTCCCGTCTGCTGCTGCTGCAAGAAAAGTCTATTTCAGGCCCTGGGCTGCAAGACAAGAGAGAGAGAGGTTTGAGAGGTTTGGGTCACATTTTCTCTCCCTCTCTCCCTCTTGTTCTCTCTTTCTCTCTGCTTTATTTTACATCCCAATAAAAACTATGAAACCCACCAGCTCCATATGCTGAGCAGGGAGGGTTATGCAACTACAGTAGGGTTGGACAAAGTGTACCGGCCGGCGCTGGCTTTCCATTTGCCTTTACGTGTCTCCTCCCTTCATCCATAGCTTCCGCCCTCTGCAACTTACACAATCACACATGTTCACGTGACTCGAACCACAAGCTAAATATTAAAGGGCTAGTTCAACATTTTGCCATAATCCCTATAGTCATAGCTAGCAGTAGGTTTGTTACCTTTAATTGTCAGTGCAAGCTATTTTTAGAACGGCGGAGCAGAGCCGTGAGCTGCTCAGAGCTACGCTACGGAGGCTCATGGGGTTTCTTGGTTTCCCTCATCAAACTCATCAATTACACAATCCAACAACTCCAAAACGCTCTGGTGGACAAGTTGTGACCTGCACATTCACCACGCTATGAGATAATAACAGAACGTTACCAGACAGAGTTGTTTTAGAGGTAAATACAGAGACTGCTTGCCTGAAAACTGCCCTCGACAGGAAAGCGTATCAGCGGTTTTGCATGAATTTGCCTCTAAAACAACTCTGTCTCGTAACGTTCTGTTATTATCTCATAGCGTGGTGAATGTGCAGGTCACAACTTGTCCACCAGAGCGTTTTGGAGTTGTTGGATTGTGTATTTGATGAGTTTGATGAGGGAAACCAAGAATTCCCATTAGCCTCCGTAGCGTAGCTCTGAGCAGCTCGCGGCTCTGCTCCGCCGTTCTAAAAATAGCTTGCACCGACAATTAAAGGTAACAAACTTACTGCTATGACTATAGCGATTATGGCAATGGGCCAATTTGCCAAAAATGTTGAACTATCCCTTTAAATTCTAAAATTAATCACTTTCTGAGGTGAGCGCAGATGACTGCATAATTATACGTCTGTCTCTTTGACTCCAGTCCTGTATGGTGTCTGCTTCGTCACTGTTTGTTTGTTATAAAACAATCAGCCTGGTTAAGCAGGTTAAATGCACTCGGTGTCATCTGCATCCAATCAGTCATCACCATCCTCATCATCATCATCATCATCATCTGCTTCTCTGGCTTTGTAATGACTGGTGTTCATGAGGAGTGATTACAAAATATAGCCACAACGCTCAGGCCTGTGTGGTGGTGATGTCATGGCGGTGTGGTGTGATATCTGCGAATGTGTGGGCGAGAGAGAGAGAGGGTGTTTTGCGAGCGAGAGGGCGAGCAAACAGAAGCAAAAACAGAAAATTCCTCAGCTCGTATGTTCTGTCTCGCAGTGATGACATCAGAGCTGCAGTATGCGTCTGGCTCAGGGCCTATGACAAGCTGTCTGAGAACAATGTGCAGAGAGAGCTGTTAACATGTGTGAGTGTCTGTTATGACCTGAATCAAACACACACACACACACACACACACACACACATGCACATGCACAAGCTCTGTGTCAGTGATGTCATGACCACACTGCAGCCTTTGACGTCACAGTCACAGCGGGACACACATGTTCACAGATGTTTAACCGCTTACACGCTTTGTGGACTCAAAAAGGAAACGATGACAACATAACAATTCATCGCAGTAGCTTTTTTATGACACTTTTCATTTTGTTTATTTTTATCAGTTTGAGATATTTTCAACCAAATGAGATCAGCCCAGAGGAAATAGAAGAGAGGCCCTCTTTTTCTTTTTTTCTTTTTTCTTTTTAATGCATGTGTAAATGAGGACATGAAAGTGTGAGCAAGAGAAATGCTGAGTGGAGCTGTTTGTTATTATCTTGTCATCAACGGGGAGGAGTGTGCACTGTGTTGTTAGTGGGAAATCTAACAGGATTGTGACACTGCCTTTAATTAGAG
Organism: Trachurus japonicus; assembly: GCF_045865225.1. Lineage (NCBI taxonomy): Eukaryota > Metazoa > Chordata > Actinopteri > Carangiformes > Carangidae > Trachurus > Trachurus japonicus. The sequence goes on from NC_140911.1 coordinate 6,804,614, forward strand.
CCCAGTCACTGTGCTGAAACTGTTTTCCATCTCTGCTGTTCCGGATTAGACTCTCTTCTTCTTTATCTCTTTGTTGGTCGCATTTTAAATTCAGGAATTTTATTTCACATTTGCCATCTCTTAGATAACTCTCTTACTCAAAGGGGGGATCTGATGGAAAGTCCAGCTGTGTCAGGGGTCAGAGGGGTCATGGACGGATGAAGTGGGAGGGGGGTTTCAACTAGGATTAGTGCGTCATGTTGTTCCGGCATGTTCGCCGTCTTTTCCTCCTTTTCTTTTACAAAATATGGGCCGAGCCCCATCCAGATATTTACAAACTGTTTCCATCCATTTGTCAGGTGAAATTCACACAGATGCCAAAAAAGTAAAAACTTAATTAAGTGTTTTTCCCAACAGCTGGGTTTGAGTGAATAAAATACACACACAAAGAGAAAAGTTGAAGCTTTTCCAGGAGTTTTTTTTTTTTTGTTGCAGTATTGGGCAAGTTGTTGTTGCTGCTTTTGCGTCAACTACTGTCATATTTCATGTTTTTCATGCAACCACAAGGAGAGAGAAATGAGTTTGGCAATTTACTAAACAAAATACAAATTCTCATGCACATTCCGTTTTTTGGTTTGGTTTAGACGAGGCTCTGCTGCAAACATGTGCAGGCACGAACACATCCGTCAACTAACTCCCAATCAGTCAGCACTCTGACTGCTCAGACAGTTTGATTGTGTATGTAAATACTCTACAAGTGGTTTTCAGTATATTAGGAGTTAATTTGTAAGATTATGTTAGCAAATGATATCTCTAAGTGGTTTAATAGACTCTTATTGTATTTTTAGATTTTTACAAAAAACCTTGACACTTTCACAGTGAAGCAGAAACAGACAGGCCAACGATGACCTCAACCTCACATGAGACATTTCTACAGTACTGCCATCATCTCAGGTGATGACTCAGTCTGTAATGCAGAGTTGAGTCTCACACCTACATGCATACAGCAAACAGGTCTGGCCTGCCCACCTGTTAGATCACACTTACTGTTTATTGTAAGAATAACAGCTCTATTTGGTTCATGTGAGGATAGTATTGGTTATTTTTAATGTTAGAAACCAAATGCCTCACTGAGACTTTGTCATTCCTTTTTGCTGAAAGTGCAGCTTTCTAGTAAACACTCATGGGCCAAAATGAGTTCCAACAACTGAATCTCCAACACAATAATTATGACAGTGAACTCAGATCTGCATTTGCATTTGTCTGTAGCATAAAGCTGATCATTGTGACAGTGCATTTTATTAATTATTTTTTAAAATCGGTAATACTTTATAATAAGTACACACTATTGAGCATTAGTTAAGCATTAATAAATACTGACTTCTTCATTCATAACGTATGAATACTCATTAGTATGTAGTTTATAAATACAGTTAGTGCTTATCAATGATGAGCAAAACATTTTTAATTGTGTTTATAAACTACATACTAATGAGTATTCATGTGTTATGAATGATGAATTCAGTATTTAAAGCTTAACTAATGCTTAATAGTGTGTACTTATTATAAAGTGTTACCAAATAATCCATCAAAACGAAATGTTCTGTCCGCTCTACAAAGGAAGTTTTCAATATAAAGAACTATGCAAGATTTTTACCTTAATTAAACATATTTGGAGTAATTGTGATGGCTAAATGACTTGTTACAGAGAGAATGGAGGCTCTCTGACTTCCACCTAGCGTCTCTTGGCCGAAAACCAGGTGTCCCGCTCTCGTCTCTGCAACACCACGACACAAACGCACCCTGTAATCTGTAATCTGTTCTTTATGACAGATTAGACTACACAAAAATACACATTGTAAAACGCATATGATATATAACGTTATCCACCGCTCCATGGATTGCCTTCTCAACAGCTTTGTTAAAAAAAAAATGCATATGGCCACGGGGGGAGGGAGGAGAGTTAGCAAAACAGCGAAAAAGCGAGCGGACTTGCACAGTTCCCCTTTAAATAGCAAGTGGAAGCAACAGAAGTCCGTTCTTCCACTCTTTAAATCACAGTAATCCTCGGACAAAGTGATAGCCAGATGCACGAACAACGGAGTTTGTGAGCAAACTCCACAATAAAAGAGGATCAAATGGATTTTTTACAACTGAAGTGCTGTAATAAGCATCTCTGCAGGGGTAATGCTTCATTTGAATGATGGGATACCATAAGCCGCTTTTTATGTGTTATGTTAAAATGGCTAAGACCAACTTGAAAGTAGAATAAACATTTATTTTTGGCCAAAGTTGAGTCATGTTTTGTCTGGCTTTCACCTCGTTATGAGGCAGTCGTCTTTAAAACGCTCTCACGTGACATTTCCAGTGTGGTGGGTGGGTGCATCTAAGCAAGCCTTACTAACGCTGTAGTGTTAGTTGCGGCTCTGTATACGGCAGCCAAAAATGTGGGAATTCTCAGTGAAAACAGTTTTAGATAACACATTTCAACACCGATGTTTCATTTTCCCCATTTCACAGAGTTAGTGCCTCACGCTAATAGGCTTTGGGCCGCAGTTAAAACAACACTGTAACTTCGCAAGAAAAGCCAAGAGGGGAGTCAGAGGTTAAGATGCTTCTGGGAAATCTGGATTGAATTTTTCTTTCTTTCTTTTTTCAGAAAAAGTTTGAGTGGATTTTGAAATGTTGCGTAAATATTGTGAAACTGAGCCATTATGTGCAGGCCACATTGAGATGCTTTGCCTCCATTCAGTCGTGCTTGAGAAAGCACAAAAGCATTTATGCACATTTGTGCATCGTTAGTACGGCAGCAGATTTTGTGGGTGTATCATCCATCCATCTTTTCCCCCCCTTGTGTTGTTCACTTAGGATTTAATAAAAAGCACATTTTAAAGTCGGATGAAAATGAACATTTCATTTCTCTGCATCCTCATGACTCTATAACCTACAAAAAAAAGACAGACAAACTGCGCCAGAGGAGACGGTCGGATCGAGCAGCTGGAACAGAGACAGACACAGCTCAGTCACTCTGGTGACTCATTCCAGCAGGAGGATAAGTAGAGACAGAGATGAACAGCGCTGCTCTGGTCTGGGAGGGAGGTGTGTAAGTACAGGGTAGCTGAGAGACGCCAGCAGAGGAGGAGGAAGAGGCTGAGGCTGTGTGAATTTGAGGGGCGGGAGGTGGGGGGTGAGGGTGAGGTGAGGGGGTGCACGGCTGCTGCAGCATTTCATTTCATTTCATTTTGATTTATTCCATTCATGGTATACATACAGTACTACACATGGTTGCACATATTTACACATTGTACACAAATGGAGCAGGATGAAGAAAAACTTATAGTACCTGCCCCTCTCTATTGTTATAATTACATTGGCTTACTATCAACACCAGTATTATACTCTATTTCAAAAAATTAAAGATGATGAAACATGTAATAATAACAAGAATACAAACAAGCAAAATAGCAATGGACACCACTCGTCTATCTATCTTTTCTTTTTTCCCTTCTTTTTCTCTTTCCCCTTCTTCTTTTTTTGTCTTTAACTGAGATATACTTATACAACTTTTCAGTTCCTTGCTTTGTGAATGCCATAGTTTTACACCTGCAACAGAAAAACACATTTGTTTTAAGCTTAGCCTTGCAAATGGATGTTTAAAATCAAGCTTCAGTCTGTTATTCTCTTCCTCCAGTTTGAACAAGTTCGGTAAATGTTCTGGTAATGAGCTGTTCTTCTTTTTAAATTGAAAAAAATTTAACTGATATGGTGACTCACTCATCTTGCTCACCGGCCGGACACATCCCAACACACACATACACACATGATGCACATTCACATCCGACTCAGTGGTCAGCGGACCCCCAGCAGACTGAACTGCTGTGTTAGCGCCACACGCACACACACACACACACTTTGCGGTTTCCCAGTCTCATCATGTTAATCCCACAGTCATTTGGCTCTTTATTTGCTGTTATTTTTAACTAGCTCCCACTGCTGAATCATTGTGTTTATGAGTCACACCCATGCATCCTGATGGTCCAAAAAATGCTCAAGCAGCAGCAGCAGCAGCAGCAGCAGCAGCAGCTCATTTCTTCTACTTTGTTCTCCTCCTTTTCTCTCTCGCTCCATTTTCTCCCTAACTTTCTTGATCTCAGACAAAGGGACCTTGTGTTTTTTCTGTGCGTGTGTGTGTGTGTGTGTCCACACGTGTTCTTGCATGCATATATTTGTGTGTGAGTGGGCCTAACCTCAAGCTCTGTTTGGAGACAGTCCTGACTCCCTGTCTCTCTCTCTCTCTCGCTCTCTAACTCTCTGTCTGTCTGTCCGCCTGCCAGATCCGCCTATGTACAGTACTGTGTTCACACGCGCACGCACACTCAAGAAGTATGAATTTCTCAACAGCTCTCAATCCCCTGTAGGACAATACAAAACTAGAAGAAATACTGAAAAATTGTGCACAGCATCCCTCCCCTTCCTCTAATCCCCGTCTTCTCTTACCGACCCACATCCTGGCCAGCTCAGGGTGTTAAAGTACAGTATTGTGCAAAGGGTAAAAAAAAAAAAAAAGAAAAGTAAAGAAAAAGGGAGCAACCAGAAAGAAAGAAAGAAGAGAGACAGAAAGGGAGGACACAGAAAAAGGGAGGAGATGGTCTGAAGGAGTGAAAGAGGAAGAGAAAGAGACATAACACAAGAGAGCAGCAGGTATTGACTTTTGACATACTTTAGCAGACAAAGTATGGCTCCTTCTCACTCACTCACTCTCCCTGCACACACACACACACACACACACACACACACACACACACACTGGCCGTGCAGCCTGCCAAACATCTGGAGCAAAGTTAGAAAACGCTGAATGAAAGAATCTTTAATAACACTGGATTGGTTTGAGCGACCACGGCCATCAGCCAATCAAAACAAACCCTGGTTGGGTTATCTGTCTCTGAACGGTTATCGAACAGACGCTTTTATTGCCAGTCGTGTTTCATAGCGGGCGCTCAGGACCACACTCTGTTTGCAGTGTGTGTGTGTGTGTGTGTGTGTGTGTGTGTGTGTGTTTATCTGAGAGGTACAAAGTTTCTGCTTTGATTTTCTGTGGGTCCGTCCTAGTCTGCGAGGCCCTGTTAAGTATCACCACACCTTTCCACACCATATGCTTTCAGGTCAAGAAAATATTTAAGGCCTCAATAGGATGGTATTAAATACTACCATAATATATAAAAACCAGGCTTCCATTTTATTCTTCTTTTTCAGGGGTGTGTGTTTGGTTTGGCAGCGAAGGTGTGCTTTTCTGCCTCCTCCTCTTTAGTGGAGTAGTTAGTACTGTGTGCAGCGCTCGGAGGTAAATTATTCTAGTGTTTTTCTGAGCCAAGATCAACAAAAGTGCATGTGCTTTAAGTGTTTGTGTTTGTTGATACTCTATACTGTCTCATAACTGCATTGTTCGCTGAGACAAAACTCCTCTCCTCCTCCTCCTCCTCCTGCTGCACACTCTCCATTTATCTTGTCTTTTTTTCTTCTTCTTTACCCTGCAGTCTCTTTCTAGTTGTGTAAGAGTCTAGACAAGTAGGATCAGGGGTCAGCTCAGTAAATACAGAGCTCTTCCCATGAGCTATTGCCTTTGGGGTGGGCTCTGTAATTGGACTCAATTTCCCAGGGCCTCCCTCTCCATGACGCTGCATCAGCACAAGTATGCACGCACACACACATAACGCACACGCATACATACTGAGAGAGGCCGCACAGCTCAACACTGATCAGAAGCATTACGCACAGAAGTTGGTGAGCGTGCACCCACACATGTATACGCACACAGACAAGACAGACCTTTCATACAAAGCCCCCAACTTTACTTATAGTCCAGGCAATCTAGCTCATTTGGACTCAAAAATAGAACTAATTGTAATGTTTATCACCATACATCATTTCTATGAGATGTCCAGAACAACATACTAAAAGTCCTAAGAAATCCTAGTTGAGAAAATATGTTTAATTTTCATCAATCCAAGATTGATATACAGTCTATGGTGTCAATAAGGGCAGACAACAATACAACCCAATGGGACTATTTTCCATATTCAAATTCATTTTCAAAGAAACTTGTCATACAAAAAATGTTACTTGTCATGTATACTTTCATTGTGGTAGGAGTGAAGGAAACAAATAAGCCTATTCGGGTGTATTTTGGGTATATTTGATTAGTGTATGGCTCATTTGCATATTCAAATTAATTTTCAAAGAAACTTGTAATACAAAAAATGTTACATTTCATGGATACTTTCATTGTGTAAAGTTTCATTGTGATATGAGTAAAGGAAAAAAAATAGCCCCATTGGCACCATAGACTTTATAGTAAATCAATCTTGGATTGATAAGAGTAAAAACATACTATTTCCCCAACTAGGATTTCTTAGGACTTGTAGTATGTTGTTCTGGACACCTCATAGTAATGATGTATGGTGAAAAAAATTCTATTACAATTAGTCTGTCGTAAAATGCTATTTTGCCTGGACTATTAGGTTATACATATATTTACTGCTTTCAGCCGCTCAGTTGTGAGGTTTTGCTGTTTTTCAGTTGTTGTGTCCTTGGATTTTTGCACCATTTGTCTGAAAAAATAATTAATTGCATTCAAAAAACAACAGTTTATGAATACGGCTATACACAAACAGAAGACAATAAAACACTACCTTCATATAGCCAAGGTTATTTTGTCTGCTTCTTATACGGTGCAATTAAATTTAATATGATAAACACCCAACGCAACTGGTCTGATGTCATGTGAAAAATGAAAAATGTTATTTTGTCCTCAGGCTTTCTTTATTTAATTATAACGTCTTTTCCCTCTCCAGCTCAACCTGCAGCCAGATCCACGCCCGTCCAACACACCCAGCCATGTCGGACGCAGCCCGGCGGCCAGCAGCTACGCAACGGAGCGCGGCAGCACTCGCACTCGCACACACACTCCTCCTCTCACACGCACTGTTCGCAGCAGCACACGCACACGCCGCACACGCACACGCTCCAGTCCAACGGCGTTCGGAACGGAGGCCCCCATCCTAAGCTGGGCTCGCTCCCGAGAGGCGGCTCGTCCACCTCCTCGTCCTCCTCGGCGGGACCCAAGCACACCAAGAAGTTGCAGTCCAACCCGTCCATCACCTCCCAGAGCAGCAAGAGGAGCAAGAGCAGCTCCAAGAGCAACAGCTCCCAGATTCCCACAGAGGCACAGGACGGTGAGATATCGACACTGACAGAGGGGCGGGGGCAGGAGGAAGGGGCAGGGGGAGGGACAGGTAGCAAAGTTCAACACAAAGGCTTTCTTCCAGTTGTCTAATCAGCGTAGGAGATGATGGACTTTCCCTTGGAAGATTTTCTTTTATGAAAAACCAACAAAAAATGTAATTCTTGGTTCAGTTAGGTACTTTTTATCCCCTCTAAAGTAAAGTTTGTAAATTGCATTACAGGCTCCATGTTGTACACTTTTCCAGGGTTTTATTTGAACTTTTGACATCCCTAGCATGATGATGGATTTAGGCCGGTTCAGGGAAGAGGCTTCATTTCTTTTCTCTTTTTCAGTTACTTTTTTATTTTTCTCATCACATTTCTTTGATATCTTGCACCTTGTTAGCTCACCTACTGAGGGGAAGCAGACAGTGGAGGGCAGTGATGATATCTTCTATGCGACATCACATAGAGGAAGAACTTCTGTCCGCTTGTCTTAAAGGGACAGTTTCTAAAGATGAGCTGTGTACATTTATGGCTGGTTGGATGCATGGGACAGTATTTACCATATGTGACCCTGAGACCTTTACCTTTAATTTCCACAACATGGGGCCTTTAAGAATTATTTATCAACTGCATATCCCTGAACCGAACTCACCAAGCTAGAAAATATCTACGATACTAATTTCACTTACCTGTAGGCTGACTCCACTGCACTTGAATCGGATGGTACTGTATCTCTCATTTTCAGCTCAAAGTAACTGTTAAATGCTGACAGACTGAACTAAAAAACTTAACTTTGACTCTGAGAGCTCAACAGAGACAAAAGTGAATATGTGTTTAAGCAGAGAAGTAAAGATGTGGTGGGACCAAGGGTTTTGTTTTTTTTACTCCCTATCAAAAAGCTAATGTCATAAGTCAGTGTGCTAATGCCAGCAGGATGTTGGTTAGCTGCCCTTCGTATCTGACCGGTCACTGAAGAAGGAATATTTTCATGTAAACTAATTATGTCATCATGTCTCATGATTTCTCAGCCATCACACTGACTGATTAGATTTTTTTTGGAGCAGACTTTGCTTCATTGGCGTGTTGTGTAAACACTGTGTCTCTGTCTCTGTCTCTGTCTCTCTCTCTCCCCCACCCAGACTGCTGTGTTCACTGTATTCTGGCCTGTCTCTTCTGTGAGTTCCTGACTCTGTGCAACATCGTGCTGGACTGTGCCACCTGCGGCTCCTGCGCAGGCGACGACTCGTGTTTCTGCTGCTGCTGTGCGTCGGAGGAGTGTGGTGACTGTGACCTGCCCTGTGACATGGACTGTGGCATCATCGACGCCTGCTGTGAGTCTGCAGACTGCCTTGAGATCTGCATGGAGTGCTGCAGCCTTTGCTTCTCCTCCTGAGGCCCCAGACGTCCGATACTCGCTCATACAAGCCCAGAAACGATATCCGACCGCGGCATCTTCCAGGAGCTGAGAGGCGCTACATGCAGTCTTTGTTGCCTGGGCTTTGTGTTTGACACTATATTGGCTGGCCTAGTTGGCTCCACAATATGTCCAGTGTTTCTTACAGGGTTTGCCAAGTAAAAGATGTGACCTAATGCTGAGAGCAGTCAGTGGTGAACTCTTCCTTCCTTCATTGATCAAACGATGGGACAGTAACTCCCCCTGCTTTGTCTTTGCTGTTGGTCTATTGCTACACAGCAGGCTGTATGTTTTCCAGCTGTGGTCCATGAGAGTCTGCCAGGCTGTGCAGCATGTGGACCCTCGCTGAACAAGCTGTTACTACAATAGAGCCCCTTGTGCCGTCTGAATGACTGGAGTTCTCCAAGCATGAAAAATGACCTCCAAAAGGCAAATGAGAAAATGGCTCCATTTAACTGGATTTTAGTGTTTCTGCAGATAAGGGATGGGGAAAATGGACGCTCAGATCTCAGTAGCAATGTAGTCTGTCCTCCTGTCCTTGGCAAGGTCAAAGTCTCCCCCAGTCTGATTGCCTACAGTGGCCTTTGAGTCCGAGCGGCGGATACTGAATTCACCGCCGTCTTCATCCTTGTTGCAATGTATAAGATAGAGAAAACAATGGTGGCTTGTGGCAATATTACAGATTTTTTTTTTCTTTTGAAATGCTAAAATGCATCTTAATTAAAGGACTTTATATAGAGAAGAATCATCAGAGCGTCACGCAATCAGCCTGGAGATGGGTCCCATTAAAACGAGTACTGTAAGTGATGAACATCACAGAGCGAGCGGTCGACAGCATCATCTGCAGCGGACGTATTTCTCTAACACGTAACATGTGAAGGGAGAGAGTTCGTAATCAAACATCTCTCCTCGCTTAACGTTTCACATCTTGTTTACTTTTTTTTACTTTTTTTTTTCTTTACATTTTCCCGAGGAGCTTTGACTGTATCCAGTGAATTCCTCCTCGGGTGATTTGGTCTGAACTGGTAGAGGATTGGAAGGCATCCATCATCTCCTTTTTTTTTTTTAACACATTTCATTTTCCTTTTGTCATTCTAGCTATGTGAACAAAAGGCCCTGGCTTAGCTTAAGGCCTGAATTTTCAAGTAGATTCCTCGCCTTTACCAAATCTCTATTAATCCTTGTTTTGTAGATTTTAGTTAAGATATTTGCATTTCTCCTCTAATGTGAAAATCACATTTCTGTGTTATCAGGTTTTTGCCGGGCTCTCTGTAAGGCAGACATTGCTCAACATATAATTTAATTCCTGGAGTGAAAATCTCACAACATTATGCTAAGTTAGATCCATATGCTCGTAGTATGAATGGTACGCTTTTGATAACAGGCCCGCACTCTCATACGCTCAGACGCATACCTTCTCCAACCCAATACCTCTTGAGATGTCACCTAGATCTGTTGTGCGTTTTTTTTTTTTTTTTTTTAAATGACTTGATACAAATCTCTCTCCTCTCTGATCAAATACTGTTTGTGCAATCCTTTCCTCTTGGAAATACCAAAGAGTTTTCCTCTTTACTGGACCTTAGTTTCTAGACCTATAATTACTTGTAAATAGAAGGTTTTGCTATGCTAATATGGCTGCGGTTGATTAAACCCTATTTTAAGGGCTGAAATCTAACACTGTTGATGATGAATATACACTACGGCTGTAACCAGCCTGATAACACAGAAGCAGAGTATATGCAAGTTTTTGGGAATTCAGCTAATAAGATAATATGCCTCCTCCTTGTGTCTGTTTATATCGTGGAGTGGATATGTTACATAATTTGGGATTCATCCGAGACGAAATCCTGGAAAGCCCTGGAAAACAATGCAATTCTTTACCCAACAGAGAGATTTATGAAGGGAGAACTGGATTTATATACCGTTGCATTTAAAGATTATAACAAATGTCACTTTGTTTGAGTTACAAGACCAAGTGGATGATGATGATGCTTCATCTCGGGACAAGCTTTCTGTCACCAGACCAACCATGTCCAAGAAAACAAACAACAAAAACTAAATGCTAGTTCCATAACAACACTGGTTTGATATCTACATATACATAATAAAACAGTAAAACCGATTCATACCACTGGGAAACAGTTTGTACATTTACATAGCAGAGCCAACAGGCCAATATTAGCTTTAACTGGCCTCCAATGTTGACAATGGCAAGGTGTTAAAACAAACAGCTCACCTTGCTAACACGCAAGGTTCTCGGTTAAGGCGAGCTGGAGTATAATAAATACATAATATCACATGTTTTCTACTGGCTCGTTTCACTGTAAAAACAATAGGTTCACTGTTTTTAATCCAAGCCCGGTTGACATGTTGTTTCCTATCACTTATGACTGTGCATGACCACAACCTTCGCTCCAGCTCACGTTACAAGGTTCTTACCGCTCCGCTGCAGCTTCTCAGTGGGCTTGAGCACAGATTTGATTTTATTTAGCTCAGATTCCTGCTGTAGCTGGAAAGTCTTACAAAAGAAAAAACCTACCTGTTATACACGGCAGTGCTTTGCAACTGCAACCAGTGGATCACTTAAACACGTCTGACCTTCCTGTGAGGTTCCTATTTTCCTAAAGTAGCTTCATCAAGAGGTAAAAAAAAAATTAAAAAAAATCTCCTTTTGGACCATAAAGTGCAGTGAGAATGTGCAGCGGGGTGGTAAGTCTGTCAATACGAAAAGCTAGGCCGTGCTATGTGACATAAATCATGTTAAACAACATTTTAATAAGGTCTGGCTTGAAAAACAGTGAACACATCATTTAAATTTAATTTAATGGTATTGGAATAATTTTTTACGACTTAGTCATTAAATACTATTTCATGTCTATACTGAGAAGTGCTGCAAGACTCGTGGAGAACAGAGGCAGTCTGGAGACACAGAAAACACTGACTGGTTGGTCTGGAGATAGAGGACAGAGTCTGGACATAGAGAGTCCCCAGATGAACACTGGTCTTGCACTTAGATCGCTTTCTGGATTTTAGAGTTGATCATGGCGACGTGGATTTGATGCTGTGTTTGTACCAGACAGGCCATCATCTCATTTCCAGATGTGTCTCGTGTTATTAAGTCAAGGTATCTCAGTAATACTGGAAGAAAACACAGGTTTACATTCAGTATTATCTCAGTATTATCAGTATTTTTTTTTGTCCGAATTACCTTGACCACAGAAATTTCTAATTGTTGACTTTTTTATAGATTTATTATCTTATTATGAGTTGGAACTTGGATATTGATTGATTCAAAGGGCTGGCCACCTCTGCCTGTAGTCTGAAAGTTATCCTAGCCCAGCTGAATTGTTACTAGACTGTAGTCCACTATAATGTCATTTTGTTTACAGTACCCCCATTTAATGTCAATTTGAATTGCGGTCCTGGAAGTCACATTAAAATCTCTTTTGTTTAATACTGAATAAACAATGTGAACTCCAGGCCACATGTTTCATTCTTTCTTTATTTTCACAGTGGCTCCAATCCTATTACGCTGTGCATGTATTGCATTCTGGTTACATAAATGCTCCAGTTGCATTTCGGGTTTAATCTATGACTATATTATATGCAGCAACCCTATAAAATATGCAATGTATGCCACAAACACAGGCTCCCAGGTGAACTCTGACATCACAGAGACACAGACAGGTGAGCTATACATTTGAGCTTTTCATTTAAAAGAATGTAAAACATCTGTTTAGAAATTATGATAGAAGCTGACAAGTCACCATATATGATGATATAGTTGAATACAATGATATTTAAATCATTCATAAATTAATAAATGAACATTTCAAAAATGGATCAGCTTACAGCTCCAAGTTATACAAATGTAAACTTGACCAAAACAAACTAATGTTGCATTCAATTGTATTAAACTATATTCCCACACTAATTAGGACTAATAATGCTAAATAATATCTATCGCCTCACCATCAAGGGACATTAATGGGTATTTGAGTTCATCCTGGGACTGTGAAGGTGCGTCAAAGTGAATATTTGAGTGCTGAAAACAAACTTAACATATTAACATGAGGATGAACAAGGATAAAATGTTTCTGAAGCTGTGTGTGTGTGTGTGTGTCCAACATGTGCAGTGTAGCAGCGTTGGACCTACTGGGGCTTCTGTTAGGGTAATTTTCTCCCATTTTAACAGTGTTGTTGCTCATCTTTTCCCTGCTGTGTTTTATTATTTCTCCATTAATATACTGTCATAATCATGTGTAGCATCTGCAGATTTTCCCATCGCTAAGCCCCATCAGTTTTAGCTGTCTCCGAGCTGAGAGCTGAGAAAACGGGGGAAAAAGGAGAGAAAACAGAGCAACAACTGGGCTCATGCAGAACAGAGCCCTTTAATGTGTTTTTTTTAAGGCTTGCCAGAGTCGTTCAGTAGGAATGTGTGTTGAGGCCAATACATCAATGTGTGGAGAAATGCAGGGGACTTTTACTGTGTAACATTTGCTTCTTCTTTTTCTGCCTTAATCTTTCAACCCTCTTCATTTTATTTCTGAATTTTATCCTCACAGCACTTTGTCTCATGAAAACAAGTCCTGTTAAGTCCAGTATTTGTGTGTGTGTGTGTGTGTGTGTGTGTGTGTGTGTGTGCCGTCCACTGGGTGTGAGATGTTGGCCGGCCTCTGTTTCATGTAGACTGTGTGTGTAGAGTTTACACAGATAAGAGGATCACACTTTGGCCCTGAGGCGTGTGTCTGTAAAGATGTCAGCTACTGTATGTTTGTCTGTGTGTGTTCATGTGTGTGTGTGTGTGTGTGTGTGTGTGTGTGTATGTGTGTGCATGCGTGTGTGCGGCTGTAAGAGAGAGACTCAGGTTGGACAGAGGGGCAATTCAAGATCCTCAGTGGGAGTAGAGACACAGAGGACATCTTTGGACATCTGCAACTGTTTTGCAGGAAGCCATGCAACAGAGGACCCTCATTTCCTTTTCCATGTACACAACACACACACACACACACGCACACATGCACGTGCACACACAAAAACACATGCACAAACTCAGCAAATCAAAAATGATGCACACCCACAAAGCAGGCACAAAGCAGGCACAGGGGACAAGTGGCTATTGAATATTAACCATGAAATTACAAAGGCTGCATTCTAATGGAGGTGATGGGGTCAGAAGCTCGGATGGAAATCATAAATTAATACCCCTGACATGACAAGCCACTCGCCCTTGGCTCCCACCAAACACAGCTCTCCCCTCCTCCACTGAAGTCACAAAGACACCAAGAAAAGGAAATACTCGGTTTTATTATTAATGCCGGGTCAAAGGAACGCCACAACACACACAGAACTCATACAATATGCCTGATACTTTTCTGATGTGAGTATTGTATGAGAGGACAACCTTCATGTGTGGCTACATCCATAGGGGTTATTGTTAAAGTGTTCCTGCGAGACCTCTATTACAATGTCAGTTTTGCATCCTTTGTCATCCATTCAAATGTGCGTCTTTCATCAGCGCGGCGGCGATATAAGTTTTGACTATTCTGACACAAAGCAACAAACACTATGTTCTATTGAATATGACTCTACTGCATTCCTTTACCCAGCAGCTCTCAAACAATGGCCTTCAGATTAACTCATTTGCACTCAAGTACATGTGAAAGTCATGGAAAACCCCCCTTTCATTCATCGCCAACTTGGGGTCATGTGTTCCAGCACATTCATACATATTCGGTTATAGGTTCTTCTTGTCCATCACCTATATATCTATTATCTGATATTTTCTTCTATGCACATAAAAGTGCAGCAGCAACAGCAGCAGCATGCATGAGCTCATAACACACAACAAAACTGAGGTGAAACAGCTCTGTGACAATAAAGAAATATATATATCAGTTGTTACACAGATCTCTACTTGTTCCAGCCAAATAGAGCATGTTGTCTCCTCTAACCCTCGGCAAACAAATAGTGTGGAGAAAAAAAAGTTTCAAGCATTTGAGAACAAAAAAATGAAAAGAGGAATCTGTTAAAAGCGAGGACATTTTTTTCTAATGTTAAAAGTTCATAAACCTTTGTAAAGAACATCAAACCATAAAAGTGGATATTGTTATGAGTCTCATCTAATCAAAAAACGTTCCTCCACAAAGAAACTGTTACCTGTGCACATGCACCAGAGTCCTTTTAAAATCTGGTTTTTGACTATAACATAGTCTTTATTGCAATATTTCATATTAATGAAGCACCAAACAGAAACTGGATTCACAGATATGACACACTGCAGCACTTTTACTCTGCAGTAACATATTTACATAACACCTGTGTTCCTTCATTGTCCCATCCATCATCATAATCAGCACCACCATCCTGGCTCACATACATACAGTATGTGTGGGACTGAACCACAGTTATTTTAATAAGACTTTGGTCAGAAACGGGGCCATAACTTAATTGGCCATTAAAAATACAAAAGTATTCAGAGCTGCAGTCGAGGACTCCTACGAGGTATTGAATATCCACTCTGAAAGACGCATTTTCAGTTCAAGTCAAACAACATTGATTGCTTTGGAATCAGCTTCGAACTCTGAAGGCTGAAGTTCTAATGCAATTCTGTTTAATCACCATATGTTGTTGACCAAAGTTATAAATGGTCGCTTGGTAATTGTGCAAAGCACCGTGCACCACCATGCTTTTTTTGTGGGGCCAGAATTAAAGCAGCGCCATGCAAATTGCAGAAAGACGGACTGATATGGAGAAAGTGCCAGTAAATAACTCTGGATCAGAGCTAGAAAAAAAATAAAATAATACCACTTCTGGCTGTGAATCAGAGGGAGGAGAGCTCTATTCGGGCAGCTGTGTGAGTCAGTGGAGCCGGTGCCAGTAAGTCCCTACAAAGAAACATCTTTTCCTCCTACATGAGAGCGAGAGTGGATGAAAAGAGTGGGGGTCAGAGACACAGAAAGAAAGAGAAATAGCATATTAGAAAGAAAGGCATTATTACAAAAGCTACCACAATGTACTTTATACTGTAATTTTGCTACTATATACTGTATTTCTTGGAATAGAGCTGTAGAGATTAACTGGTGCTCAAATATTTTCAGCCCTATACTCTTCTGAAAAATACTCTGCAATACAATATGATTTAGAGCCAATAAAACGCTGAATCAAAGACGAGTCAAGAGCAACAAATCTACTTCATTAAAGGGAATATAACCATCTTTCATAAAATGGCACGCTGTGTTCATTAGATGCTGATTACATGTTCTCCTCTTTAACACTGCGCTGTAGTGTTTTACAACAAGTTGAACTGAACCAAAATCATGGCAAGCAGACAAGCTTGGATCAGCAACAAAAATGTGTGTGTACTGTATCGAGTTACTGCTGCTGCAGGACTACTGAGGGAACCACAACCCAGTGGGCTTCACACACGCGCACACACACACACACACACACACACACACACACACACACACACACGCACACACTCATGCGAACACATACACACAGAATTGGCAGGATTGAGACATTTGTTTCTGCCTCAGTCTCACGGAAGCAGCAGCAGCAGCAGCAGCAGCAGCAGCAGAGCAGTGTATAGTATAGGCCCGGGCAGAGGGAGTGGGTGGAACTGAGCCTGGCTGGAGGATAGATGACCATTTGCATGCGTGAGCCTTAAATCATATCCCAGATCATCTGATACGTGTTTTGACGTCAGTGAGTGTGAGAGAGACAAGACACAGGAGACTCTCTACATAAAGCTGCTGTGAAATGGAGGATTTGTGCCTAAGTGCCTGCTTATAGGACAGAAACGCAATCGCCCCTGACTCCCAATATATGCTTGGAGTGATGTTCTCATTACAAATGCCCATGTCCAGTCCTGGTGCAAAACCTGCCCCCTTTACTTCGTCCCTGCTCTGTTGAACAATGACCATATATCTTCCTTATAAGACGATGACAGATAGATTAATCTAGTGAGCTAGATCCCAGTGCTGTGAGAGCATCTGGTAGATATTGAATCACTGATTAATCACCTGGAAGATCTCACTCTGAGACACAGTAAAGTAATTTGGTTTAATGGCCACGCGTATACCTGTACAGCCCGACATTATACCTGATCAATCTGAGGTACTGATCCAGGGTCAGTTTGATCATTTCCCTGCAGAGGTTGAGGGCGGCTGTGACGGCAGGAGCTGTGTTTGCTCCGGTAACAGTGTCTCAAATGGTATGGAAAAAACCAATAAAGGAGAGACTGTCCTGCATTTGACCATAGCAACTAACAACAAATATTAGCACTGTTTGGTTTTTTGGGAAACCAGGCCATTGTGTGTTGAATAAAAAGAGACCCCAGAGTGCAGGGCAGGGATGATGTGCAGATGTGAACTGCAGGATTTAGGGTAAAAACCCATTCCCACTCCACCGGCCACAACCGCTCGTGCAAATTTCAACCACAACCGTGACTTTACCCTCGCCTCTACTTGAAGGCGAGTTTAAAGCAAATGCAGAAATCAGTTAGGGATCATTAAAATGCTTTATCCATCCCAGCTGCTTGTGAATTCAGCATAAAGGGAGAGAAAGGCGAACAATAAAAAAGGAGAAATTGAAAGATGGGGAAGATATAACTCCTAACTGAATACATAATGATTGCCATGTTAGCAAACACACACACGCACACACACACTCTCTCTCTCTCTCTCTTTCTCTGTGTCTTTCTCTCTCAGAGCCCAGCTCCTGTGTCAGACAGGGGAGGTGCATACAGAACAGGCACTGCCACTTAAGAGTTGGCTTTCATCTGTGTGGGTGGGAGATGCCAGATACCCAGTTGCTGGCACAGTGACAATAAAGCACTGCCTAAATGTTGGCTCTCCATTAGCTAGGAGTATTCCTTCTGTTTGGCTGCAGCTTTTAGATTTTTTTTTTTTTTTTTTTTTTGGCCTGATGACTCACCGAAAAGGCCTTGTAAAAACAGTAAAACTCATGCAACTGACAGTTATAATTTGTTTTAATAATGGATTATTTATTGCCGCTAATTTTCTCAGCTTGTTTTCCAATTCAACCGAAGAGCTTAGTGATGGCAGGGTAGCTACAGTACACTGCAGCAAGAAGAAGTTGCTTGGAGACTCATAATAATATCTTATAGCTATGTAAACTGTTTGCCCTGAGGGGAGTAAAAACTAAGAGGATGAATACAGAGTTTAAAAAAGCTGGGTGCTCCTCCTGGGTGCTCTCATCCATCAAAGAGTGCAGTGATGATGGGCAACACTTGTGATCCGGCTCCAGCTGGTTGGCCTCTGCTGGTTCAGCTCTGCAGAGTTAATCTGCCTCAGACAGCCTCTTTTTTAATAATGTCAGCCACGTCAGTCACATTTTGGATCCAATGTTAGTACGCCCCCATCTGGGTTTCTCAGACCACACCTCCATTATACTGGTTTCTGCCATCATGAAGGACCCCACCCACCCAACAAAATGGACTGTTTGTCCCCCTCCCCTCAGGCAGAAGGCTGTGGAGCCTCAAAGTCAGGACATCAAGGCTGAAGTTCAGCTTTGTTCTACTGCTGATGATGCTGTCTTTTTTAATAGGCTATTGACATGTTTTTGTTTTTTTGTAACTATAAAATTTCGTTCAACGTGTGAACGCATGTTTAGAATGACAATGAATAAATTAAACTACCTGATTTGTGACCTAAAAGAGCCATTTGTTTTTCCAACACAACATTTAATAGCTACACAGTAATCATCACCAAATATTAATTTACAGCAGTAGGAATAGGAGTATATTCGGCAAATCAGCTTATCACGCAAGAAAGTCACAACAAACAGATTTTGCACAATGGTTTGCACAGCTAAGTCTTAAAATGTGTGCATTGCAATACCTTCTCATCACAATCCACGCCATCTACTCTCAATAACACGATCGCGACATTGGACCACCGCTCACATTACACAACAATTAACAGTTAACAATTAATCCACACTCAAACCGAAGCAACAATAATGTTAACTGTAGCTACTCAACAAGCTAGTATTAAAAGGTTTACAACAGATATATGACAGACAACCAGTGCTGTGTGTGTGTGTGTGTGTGTGTGTGTGTGTGTGTGTGTGTGTGTGTGTGTGTGTGTGTGTGTGTGTGTGTGTGTGTGTGTGTGTGTGTGTGTGTGTGTGTGTGTGCGAGAGGGAAAGAGAGAGAGAGAGAAAGTAGGTAAAAACTGCTAGCTGTTAGCTGTTAGCTACCGTAGCTCAGGCGTCGGTCTCCCGTCAGGTAAAAGCTGCCGTTTGTTCCTCAAATGAAGCTCATTACGTTGTTGAGCCTCTCCTCCGGCACAGTTTTCCATCACTGCTGTTGAATTAGCCGCTAAACTGCTGGAAGCTAAAACCAAGGGGGGCGTCTGTTTGTTTACAATTCACGAAAGCAACGTGAACGTACGTGCCGCTCACACTTTTAGTAGAGTTACGCCAAGTGAGGCAGCGTAGCCTCTGCCTCTATGGAGACGAACCCCTCTTTATCTTTCTGCGGCCATATAAGGTTCATATTAATTATTACTGAGCACTGAGGAGCGTGTGACAGAGACACAAGACGACCTGAAGCCTGCTGACGTGGGTTTATTGAAGACGGACCGGCATCTTGTGAGTTAACGTTAGTTCACATTCGGCTAAGCTAACAACACAGCTAATGGCGGTAGCCCGGTGTTTACTGCAACATAGCCTAGTTGTTGTCAACATATGTCTATGGTTGTCATGACATGTCAAAAGCTTAGTTATCAATGAAGGGGCATATTTTGTTGTTACTGAAAGTAAATAAATGTGAACTTTAGCTGTAATGTTTACTTTGCTAATTGGATTTGATTTTTTTTTGAGTAGGCTACATTTAACACAAGTAGTTGTGTTTTATTTCTTGATTGGAAAAACAAGTGTACAAGAATTCATGGCTTTAAGAAGTTTCATCATAATTGATGGTTACAAGAGTTATTAATTATGGTTGATTTGTTAGAAAAGAGCTAATAACAATTTGTAATTCTAATTCATTTATTTGTAATGCAGGCTTGGCT
The DNA here is from genome assembly GCF_045865225.1 of Trachurus japonicus. Taxonomy (NCBI): domain Eukaryota; kingdom Metazoa; phylum Chordata; class Actinopteri; order Carangiformes; family Carangidae; genus Trachurus; species Trachurus japonicus. The sequence goes on from NC_140911.1 coordinate 6,824,276, forward strand.
TTTGATCCCACTGCAACTTTCCTGGGATTCTGGAAACTGGAACTAGATTTTCTCGCTGACAAGAAAGATGGCGAGCCACTGGGAGACCTGATCGCTTCATTCAACAGAGAGGAAACTCATCCATTCCTTCCTCCTTCATCACACAAATTCACCTACGTGGTAGGTTTTGACACAACATCCACCTGCTGCTGACGTGTTACAAATAGGGATGCACCAAGAAGAAGTTAGCAGGGTTACGGTTACTATAAGTAGCAATGTTTTTCTTCTTGTCCACAAACCAACACCCAACAATGTGTTTGTCCACCTCCTACGACTGTCCAACCACTCAGCCCTGTCTGTGGCTCTCATCTCCAGACTTATTTGTTTCAAATAGGAACATAAACCTTTTTAAAAACTCTAGTGAAAAATTCATTATTTCTTTCCAAAAGCAGCAATAGCTGGCCATTGTTGGTTTGAAATAAATGTACCAGTAATCTAAAAGGAGGACTTGAATAGAATTTGTTGAGGAGTGTTTTCGGGCCGTGGTTTTGGTGAATGTTTGGTGTGATAATGAGTTATTATGGAAGCATTCGGGACGGAGTTTAGTGACTGATAAACTATAGTTCCAGCTGCATTCACTGGAACAAAGGAACCTGTCACCCAGTTCAACAGTGTGGCTCACTGATGTGCTTTTAATAGCTTCTGCACAACAATGGATGCCTATGACTCTGGCTGCACAGAGTTGTTGCTGTTGATGCGCTTTGCTAATAATAAGAAAAACATGTTTATTTATTTTTCATTTTAGGTTTATTTATTCATCTAATTTTTTCCTGAAACTCCCATGTTTGTTTGTTGTTGTTGTTGTTATTAAGTAGATTACTGTAATTATGAGATAACATTATCTAACTAAGCAACACCTACAAATAGTAACGGGAGGAGGAACAGGGCTCTATCTAATAGCGGGATAATAGGATGAATGGGCCAAGTGATGAATGGACAAAGCGAAAGGATAAAAAGGAATTGCTTGATACTAGAAATGTAGCGAGAGAAGGAGATTAAGAGCTGAGGTGATAAAAACTAACGAGAAGACAGAGACAGAGAGGGGAGGAGAGGCATGGCACCCCACTGCTTTAAGGGCACGGTTATGCAACTTTTGGCCTTCATCCAAACCCTTGTGGCTGCTTTTAACCGCAGCGACGTGGCTCCGAGGGGCACGGAGGAGGAGGAGGAGGAGGAGGAGGAGGAGGATACAGGGAGCCTCGCCCCACAAACACAACCATCCCCTGATCCCAGACCCCAACTTCAGCCCTGGTCCTCGACACCTTTGCATCCTGTTCGACTGAAATGCTCCCTCACCCACGACCGACAACAAGTTCAGCCTAAAAACTGCTCCTCGTGTTCAGAATCCAGCCACCTATTTTTATATTCAACACCTTCAGCAGGTCTCGTTCTGACCAGATTCTTTACTTTGGCCCGTTCCCCATCAGAAAATATGAATCTGAACAGAATTTGTTTACTTGTTATTACTAAGTTGGGGCTGAAACAAGCTGAGAAAAAAATCGCTGAAAAGTGCACATAGGGTCGATGGAGAGCAGAGGAGGTCTGGTTGGCTCTGCAGACTGGTGTTGACTAGTGCCTTAATGAGTATGTGTGTGTGTGTGTGTGTGTGTGTGTGTGTTTGAGTGCATGAGTGTGTGTTTCTGTATGTGAACGTGTGAGCGTGAAAGCAAGCTAAATGTCAGACAGGCAGTTGGCAGGCCACACGAAAACAGGCTCCTGTTTTTGAGTCAAGCTGACTCATGCCACCTTAAGCAAACAGGGAACACAGACCAGAGCCTTGTCCTTATACACACACACATAAGCGCACACACACACACACACACACACACACACACACACACACACACACACACACAAAATGCATTGGTAATAAGTCAACATCTCATGGGTCTAAACAGCCTCTCCGGTTTCTGCTACGTCTGTTTGGCTTTGATACACTCGGTTCTGTCTAATTCACCAATGACCTACTGCAGAACTGCAGCCCTGTGCTGCCAGCTCAAAAACCCCAATGTGAACACATTTATTGGGTCATCTGGACAGAAAAACCAAGGCAAAAGTGCCCATAAAGGTAAAAACCCACCAACAAAACTCCATTGTTTTCCGCAGCCAGTAAAAGCAAAAAGGGAAGGAGGGACACGGCGAGGATTAAAAAGAAGAGGGGGAGGAAAAATCAAGTGTGAGAGAAGCATGACGTGAAGAAAAAGAGAGTTCAGTTTCTGTTTTTGAAGGGAGGTTAAATCAAGAAACACACAGAGAGTCTGAATTAGGGGGGTGACGGCCCTGTGGGAACGCACAGGAAGGGGCGCCTCGTCCACGTAAACACTTATTTCCTGTCCTGCGTCAGACAGAGCACCCTGGACTATTGTCTCTGTCCATCTGCGTATGTGTGTGTGTGTGAGACTAAAAGAGAAAAAGAAAAAAACAGCATAGTCACGGCATGGTGGGTGGGAGGGATTGATGGCAGAGATTCAAAAAGATCTGGTCCAGTTGACCTCAATGCAAGACCGACACCTCAGCCAGTGAGAGGGGAGGTGGGGGTCAGGAGACGGGCAGCAGCGTGGGCTGGGGTAATAGCCCAGAGACTGTTTAGGTCAAAACGCTCTCATTTCCATGACAACCTCAAAGCCCATTTCCTTCTCAGCGCCTGTTGCTCTTGTGTAGTTGCCCACCTGCTGTCACACGTCCGTCTTGGAGGAATGACATCTTTCAAACACAGTCAGAGTGCAGCGAATCACAGCTCTCCATCAAAAACACCACGGACCCAAACGCTGTGTTCATGGGGAAAGATCATGAAGTCTTACCTGCAACAGTTTACCAACATCTAGTTTATATAATTGTATTATTTTTTGGGGGATTTTTTTTTTTGCTTTTATTCAGGCAAAATGAACACAGGCTCTAGTGAGCTGGAAAACCAAGAAACTCAGTAACGGACACAATCAGTAGATTTTAACTTCATGTAAAAGTCTTAATGCTATGATATAGCAACAATAAATCGAACAATAATCGATTATTAAATTAATCGTCAACTATTTTGATAATCGAATAATCGGTTTGAATAGTTTTTAAAGAAAAAAAAAGGCAAAATTCTCTGATTTCAGCTTCTTAAATGTGAATATTTCTGGTTTCTTTGTTCCTTTGTGACAATAAACTGAGTGTCTCTTTGGTTTGTGGACAAAACAAGAGATTTGAGGATGTCATCTTGTGGTTTGAGAAACACTGATTTGACATCAACATTTTTTAACATTTTATTGACCAAACAACTAATCGATTAATCGTTTAAATAATCGACAGATTAATCGATAACGAAATATTGCAGCCCTAGTCCAGTTACATTAACATGTCACCCAGTCTGTTACAGTATAGTAAATGGCAACCACATCTGTGATTTTGCATGAGATGTCTATGGATTGCTATGAATTGTGGTTCAGATATTATTATTATTACCCCCTCAGGATGAGCTGTAATAACCTCAGTGACTTTAAATCTAGAGTCATTATTGAGTCTAAATGAATTTGTTTATGACTGAATACCTGTAAAATTAATGACATTCCCACCGGCCTCTGCAGCTACAAGAGTTAGATGCTAGACTAAGTTAGTGAACATGGTAAATATTGGACCTTTTTAACAATATCAAGTATTTTAATTGTGAAAGTGAGACAAATATATGAATAGGTGTTTTAAAGTGATTCTCCCCATAACAGACTTAAAAGGGGTAGTTCAACATTTTGGCAAATTGGCCCATTGCCATAATCCCTATAGTTTTAGGAGTAGGTTTGTTACCTTTAATTGTCGGTGCAAGCTATTAGAACGGCAGAGCAGAGCTGCGAGCTAATCGGATTTCTTGGTTTCCCTAATCAAACTCATCAAATACACAATCCAACAACTCCAAAACGCTCTGGTGGACAAGTTGTGACCTGCACATTCACCACGCTATGAGATAATAACAGAACGTTACCAGACAGAGTTGTTTTAGAGGTAAATTCATGCAAAACCGCTGATGTGCGTTGCCTTCAGGGGCAGTTTTTCGACAAGCAGTCTCTGCATTTACCGCTAAAACAACTCTGCGTTTTGGAGTTGTTGGATTGTGTATTTGATGAGTTTGATGAGGGAAACCAAGAAATTCCATTAGCCTCCGTAGCTCTGAGCAGCTCGCGGCTCTGCTCCGCCGTTCTAAAAACAGCTTGCAACAACAATTAGAGGTAACAAATCTACTGCTATGACTATAGGGATTATGGCAATGGGCCAAAAAATTTGCCAAAAATGTTGAACTATCCCTTTAAACAAAGATGTTTCAGTCAGTTTCAGTCTGATCTTGGACCACTTGTACCACTGTGTGGATCTGGTTCAACATTGCTGTGATTACATGTATCCCACTAAGTCCTGCTGATGGGACCTGAACATCTTAACTTCTGACTTGATGAGTCATGAGCCTCACTCCATTATCAGTCTAACGAAGGGCCCAGAAAAGCCACCACCAGCTATCGAGCCGCCGCCATCTCACCGTCCTATCTGTTTCCGTTGGCAGGTGGGAATGAGGCTGTTCTCGGCTGCCGGGCCTTGCCGCGGTTCTCCTCGGGCCGGGCAATTAGATGGGATGGTGTCGGCAGGAGGATGGAGGGGAGAGGGGGGGGGGGCAAGGAGGCAGCTCTGCAGACAGCTGGTAATGATGTCCTCTCACACGCTGCACCCTGAGGATAATGGCTGTGGCGAGGACCCGGCACGTAGAGTGAGATGAGGCGGAATAGTCAGCGTAACTGAGTCCGGGGTGCAATCGTCTGAGCAGCCTTGTCTAGTCATCTCGCTCTGATTCCAGGGCGACTACACCACGTGTAAGTCAGCCTAGCATGCAGCTCATTTCAGACTGTGATTCTCTTTCCTCCTATCTTAGATCTGATAGCCACCAGACTGAGTTTAGAGGAACACAATTAAGTTTTTTTTTTCTTTTTTTTCTTTTTTTCCCCCCACACATGTGATGATGAGAAGTCACAGGATTGGGTAACTTTTCTCTGCGTCGTGTCAATGGCAGAAGTTCATATCCAGCTCTGAGACAACAGCGTTCGCAGCTCCGCAATACATGCATCTCCTTTATCATCCTGACAGAGAATCTGAATAGAAGCCGTTTTATAAAACCACATACCTCCCTTTCTCACTTTTATGAAATTCTTTTTCAGGAGGAAGCAGGGGTTTGTTAGTTTCACCGCTGATAAAAAAAAATGGCTGTGCTCTGGCTGATAATGGCTCCACGCCTGTCAGTGTTCTCCTTATGAATTTCCTGTGTGCCCTGTCGGTGTCACAGTGAGAAGCGGAGCCGCCGTGTCAGCTGCTTCATGGATGAGGACATCATGGAGGCCCGAGAACCAGATAGCTCAATTACACCGCGCCGCTACTTCTGTACTACTAACGACAGACTGACTGGTCGGATGGAGATATTTAAAGGTGTAGACACACATACACACACCTTGCCCGGTGCATCAAGTCCTCAGTTCAGCTTGACTGCTTTTGTGTCGTTCGGAGGAGTGTGCATATGTGTGTGCGCCTCTGCAGTGGACGCCGCTGCTGACCTGCTAGGAAGAAGAGAGGAGGAGAAGGGGAGTGGAAAAGCCAATTAAAGGAAAGATCACTTGTGTGTCTGCTGGAGTGTCTCTGAGAGCCTCTCACGGTTAACCTTTGCAGCTGGAGAGTGAGGAAACGAGAGAGGAACGAGGGAGAGGATGGAGAGGGAAAAACCGGCCAGGGAGATCAGGCGTTTCGACTTTAATGGTCCCTCAGTGTTAGAGTGAAGCTGGTTAATTTGCCTTTTCCCTTCTCTGGGTGCTGCAGGGTTTAGCTTCTGTCAGGCAGGCCGGCGTTCTGCGAGGAACTTATGCAGGAATAATAGAGGCCACATGGACGTGAGATATTGTGAGTCTGGCGAAGGAAAAAGTGTGCGCTGATGGTGGTGGTGAGGTCGATTTCTATTCTAGCTGAGTTGATTTTACACTTTGCCTTGTAGATCACACGGCGCTGACATCAAAAGTAAAAACGCCATCATCAGCTCTGAATGAGCTGCTGTTGCCTTTTGTGAGAGGATGTGTGAGGAAGCAGAGGAGTAGCTGCTGTACGCACTCGCTATTGTGTTACGGGCCATGCATCACAGAAGCTGAAGACAACACAAATTGGGGCTAAATTAATGGGTATGTGTGAGTGCATACAAGTGTGTGTGTGTGTGTGTGTGTGTGTGATGGGGGGGTGGGAGGGGCAGGGTTGTGACTGACAGTGTGTGGCAGCATAAATTGGGGTTAGATTAATGCGATGCAGATCTGCCTCTGTGCTCTGACCCTCATCAGGGCAGAGATGAGCTGTGTGTCTCAATTAACCTCAGCAGCACACAGAAAGCAAAGCATATATACAAACACACACACACACACACACACACACACACACACACACACACACACACACACATGCATCAGGATGATGCTGCCAACCCAGAGCTGATGCAGAACATACACTGATGCAATTAAGCTCAGCTGCGTGTTGGATAGTCGTACTGTAGCATCACTGGGAGGAGAGAAGCTGGAGGCCAAAAAGCATCTTCTCCCTCTCCCTCTCTCCTCTTCCTCTTCCCTCTCCTCTCCTCTCCTCTCCTTCCTTCTCCTCTGTCTCTCTTCTTCCTCTTCCTCTCCTCTCCTCTCCTCTAATTGTATGCATGGCATGTAGATCTCCTCTTCCTCTTTCTCTCCTCTCCTCTCCTCTCCTCTCCTCTCCTTCCTTCTCCTCTGTCTCTCTTCTTCCTCTTCCTCTCCTCTCCTCTCCTCTAATTGTATGCATAGCATGTAGATCTCCTCTTTCTCTCCTCTCCTCTCCTCTCCTCTCCTCCTCCCTCCTCTCCTCTCCTCTCCTCTCCTCTCCTCTCCTCTCCTCTCCTCTCCTCTCCTCTCCTCTCCTCTCCCCTTTATCCTCTCCTCTGCTCTCCTCTCTTCCTCTCCTTTCCTCTACTCTTCTTTCCTCTCCTCTTCCTCTTCCTCTCCTCTCCTCTCCTCTCCTCCCCTCTCGTCTCCTCTCCTCTAATTGTATGCATGGCATGTAGATCCCTGCAGTGCTGCCAGAATGATTGCAATTAAAGGGAATCCCTCCTTCTACCCCCCCTCCACCATACACACACATGCGCGCACACACACACACACACACACACACACACACACACACACACACACACTCTTTCATGCACACAGACACACACAGACACACACACACACCTCTCCTCAAGCTCTCCCTCATCCATTGAAGGCTGCTGCTGCTGGTGTGAAGTAGCACCACCCAGACTGGAGTGGTCTTAATCAGACTAGAGGGTCACAAATGTCTTTCTCCTCCTCCTCCATCCCTCCTTCACTGTCTGCTCTCTTTCACCAGACCCATCCTTCTCTCCCTCTCTCCTTCTCTCCCTCTATCTCCGTCTCCACAAACACACAGCAGTTTGAATAGAGGAAGCAGAGAGAAAGAGAGAGAGATAAGAACACATACGCGACCTTCAGGTTCGATTTACATGTGAATCCTTGTTGAATACGATTTAAATTTGGTCCATGTAGATCATAATAAGTGACAGAGTCTGTGGGAATTTTATTGTTGCCCCATCACAATAGGTGGAGACGGAGACGAGTGCCGGTGTCTGAGCCGTTGTTGCCGTCGTGGCGATGTGAGAGCACAAACACTACCTGCATCATGCTATCATGTAGATGTGGACAGCTGTGCGGCACCTCTGTGAAGAGGCAAAAGCAGTGAAGGAGTGCGCCTCACAAGGTCAAAAGAAAAGACATTGCTCCTCCTGATGGCAAGACGCAGCACTGCAGGAGGCTGAGGAGAGAATAGGTGAGAGAAAAACACATGTGGAGACATGTAAGCCAAGATGGTTAGATGTAGATTGAAGGTTTAAATAAATACACATGGCGGAGAAGCATGTGTTATTTATTTATGGCGAACATTTGATAGAATAAAATCAAAAAGGAAAAAAAAAAAAGCAATAATACACATCTGTCTCAAACACTTAAATATCAGCAGTTGCTTTTTTTATAGTCAGAGACGATAGGTCAGCTTGCCTCGTTTTTACAACGAGAGCCGATCCGACAGGAGGGCAGCACAGAAAACGATGAGGTGGTGACTGTGTGGAGAGTGTGTGCTGGTATTCCTCGCTGCGTTTCTGTGTGTGTGTGTGTGGCTGGCCCGCCAACTGGCCCAGATGTTGGCTAATTAACACCAGTGTTAAAGACGCTCTTCATCTGGGTGATTAAATAATCAAATAATTAATTCATTAAGCAGTGGCTTGCACTGCCTCTTATGATCTCTGGCACACAGCCTGCCAGCGTGAGAGGGGAAAGCAAAGAGGGGCAGCAGGGTGGGGAGACAACGAAGGGGCCGGGGTGACAATAGCAGGAGCTCAGGAGCATGCAAGCCCAAAAAAAAAAAAAAAGGCAGTGTATTTTAGTGTAAATGACATCTGTCGTGCATTTTGATCCATTCTAGAGCAAAGAGTGAGTCTGGCTGCAGAGGGAGGCACCGCCGTTCCCCACTGTGCCGAGGCTGAAAGCCTTCATCAAACAGATTAGACTGTGGTGACGGTAGCAGGGAGCCCTCACACCCCCATAAAGTGGTCATAACTCCCCAAAACCCCAAACGCACACGTGGGCCTCTCTCTGTATTTATATGTTTCATTATCTTCCAAGGCAAATGAAATTAAACAAAAGCCAAATGCAGTGGAAGAAAAACTTCCTTCTATGTGTGTGTGTGTGCGTTTTATGTGTGAGTGAGTGCGTTAAGAGGAATAGAAAGATCATCTCTCATTACTGGGCCAGAACATTGCCCCCGCGTTAACAGAGTCAGACCAGACAGATAGATGGAGCAGAGACGTGAGCTGGTGGGGGTCAGCGGGGAGGGAGGGGGGGGGGCACAGAGGGATGGAGACGGTGACAGAGATGTTTCATCACGCTTATTTCCACTGGTGTAAGGTGGTAGCATCAGCTGGGCAGGACAGGGGGGTTTTGGGGATGGAGGTGGAGATGGAGGGTGGGGGGGGGGGTTGGCAGTGGTTAAGGTTGGGGTTGGTGTGTGTACCTCACACTCACACACACACACACACGTACACACACACACACACACACACACACGTCCAGGCTTCCGCAGCCCTCATTTTAAACACTCCTTTAGCCATAATCATTTTCATATAATTCACTTTCATACAATTCCTTCTCCTAATCATTATCAGGCCCACTAACGTCTTAATGACTTCATAAATTTAAGCTATAAAAAGTAATGGAGAAAGACAAATGAGATAATTAGGAATAAATCTTAGTGGAAAGCCATTTATCAAAACATGGAGAGGCCCTGAATATTCCCCACCATTAGGCTCTGCTGTAATTAACACGGGCTCTCAGTTATGAAGGAAACCTGGTAGCAGAGATATTAAGATCCAAAAGCCTCACTGTTATTAAATTGACCGATGAATCTGCGACGTATAATATGATGTGGATTATTAGGATCCTTTTTAATTAAAAAGAGCGTTAAGATTTTTTTTTTTTTTCATATTTAAATTTTTAACGCTTTAATGGTGGCTTGAACTCATCTCTCTGTGGTTATGGGGCAATGAGACGAAGAGAGAGAGAGAGAGAGTGAAAGAGTGAAAGAGAATGAAACAGAGGGAGAAAGAAAGTGAGTGAATAAGTGTGTGTGTGTGTGTGTGTGTGTGAGAGAGAGAGAGAGAGCAGCAGTGGAGAGAAAAAGCAATCTCTCACACTCGTACTTTCATACTCTCCTTTGGTGAAGACTGTGTAAGTACATGAGAGAAAATGGTATTCTAATTTAACAAACTCCTAACTAATGCACATACAGACAAGACACTATTAATTCATATTATCTTTAAAAGTGTAAAATGTAATGTAATGGTTTGCTCTGATTAGTGAGAGTAAGAATCACATTCAGCGTTTTTTTAAATTAAAAACTATAATTCTGCACTCTCCTCGCTCACTCTCACACACACACACACACACACCATACACTATCTTCTCCTTTGTCCTCTAAGAACAGGCAGCCTCCACACTTTCAAAAGGATGTCATCGAAAAAGTCGGGGATTTTCCTTTTTTTTATTCTCTCTCTCTCTGTCTCTCTATCCGTTGACCTTCAATCTGGTTCTGGTTCTTGAACAATGCCCCCCCACCCCGGCCCCCCCCCTTTAAGATTCATCTGATCTCCATTGATTTTCATTTCTGCCCATTCAAAATGTACTTATTCTTTCTGTGACTTCTTTTAAAAATGGTAATGTGAATGTATTGTATTTGACAGGATAAGCGCTCATATTCGAAATTATACGAACATTAATGAAACCGCGTTTATGGAAGTATAAAGTACAAAGCCTTATGTATATATAAAACATATATAATAATTGTTGATTCTCGCATCGAGATTTGCATCTATTTTTAAAAATATTATTATTACAGAACGGCCGGATTGCCTTCAGTTCTGAGGCCTTGAGACGTTGCATTCAGATATAATGACTGAATTTATTTCAATTATATCAGTAGATAAAATAGGACCACACATTCTTCTTCTACACATGCTGAGCTGTGAATCCTAAAGCTGCAGCTTCTCCGTCTCACTGGGAGGAGACCAGCGGGACGAAGCCCTAGTTAGTTAGTGTGTGGACTTTAACATATAGAATCTGTAAAATGCTTTTGAGACGGGGGGAGAAAGTACAGTACTCGTCTTCTTCTGCCTTATGCAAATTATCTTCATATAAATGACATGCCAACCTCCAATCACTGACCAATTAATGACCTTCGGGGGCATCTTGTGACACATCAACGGCACTAATTTATACTTGGCAGGTCCCCTGGTGCGTGCCGGAGAAGTTTGTGTGCGTGAGTGTGTGTGTGTGTGTGTGAGGTCCCCTTCTGCATCAGTTAAGCTCATTACCATGGAAACCCAGTTTGCAGATGTGTGGGTTTGTGACACCACAGCCAGTATCCTCGTCTCAATATACTATACAGCCTCTGTGTGTGTTTTTTTTATATTATTATTATTATTATTTCATGTGTGTATTATCCCACTCACATGTTTGACTCATGTGTGCGTGTGTGTTTGTCTACCTCAGTCCATCCAGCCGTGGTCGTGGCCCCGATCTCTGCCGCCATCTAACACCGTATCAGCACCATCAGCTTCTGCTCCGTCCCATCAATCATCGCAGTTAGTAACATCTCTCAGTGTCTGTCTCCACCGTGTGTGTGTGTGTGTGTGTATGTGTGTGTGTCTGTCTCTCATTCACTCCCTAACTGCCTTATCAGACGTCTGCACCAGCAGCTCTCATTAGAACATTAATTGAAAAAGTGTAATTAATCCTGAGAGGTGGCGAGACTGGACTCTGGCCAAAGAGAGAAAGAGGAAGAGAGAGAAAGAAAGAGAGAGAGAGGGAGGTGGACACAGAGCTGGGGGTTTAATATGACCCAACACTGCCCCCTGTTGTCACTTTGCTGTGTGTCAGCACCTCTCTGCAGCTGGACCAGGCTGCTGCTGCTGCTTCCTCCCATCATCCTGCTCTGACAAGTACAATTCATCACACGTCAGCCTAAAATCATCTCTCACATTTTCAGTTTTTGAAAAAAATTAAATAACTCAAAAGAAGTCTTTTTTTTTTGCAGGAATTGCAAAGAAAATCTTTTCACTTGTTTAAATTTTTATTAGAAAACACATTATTACTACACCAAGCACATGCTGTCTTCTTACTGCGTATATTTTTTAGTTAATTTCTGAGCCTTATCAGATTTAAATTTCCATTATCTTTTAAATAACAGTCATGTGTTTTTTCAAATTTGAAAAAAAAGCACCAAAGCTTGTGTATTGGCTCAAGAATGATTAAATAATACAGTAAAGTTGACAACAACAGAAGCAGCAGTTTATAACAACAAAATATAATTTAAGAAAAATGAAAAAAAAATACATTTGGTATCAAAACAGTCAAGAGTTATTATTTGCTTCCTGCCACTTTTCTACCACTGAATTAGAAACAGAGCCACAGACGCTCACTAAGGTGAGATGGTAAAATAATGGATGAGGACACCTGAAATAAAAGAAGAGAGGTGCCTTGTTCAGGTTCCTCCGTGCCCCCTGTGGAGAGGAGGAGAAGGAGGAGAAGGAGGAGGAGGAGGAGGATGGAGAGCCGAACGGAGGAGCACAGGGCCTGCTCTATTATTCTAATCCTTGGTTGTGTCTGTGTGACCTTTGGAGGGATGATTGTTTCTCATTTAGGAGTGTGAGGTGTGATCTTCCCACCCGTTTGATCCCACTCACCTGACCTTTGTAAATTGGCTGTTAAGCATATCGCAGCTCGACCCTCGTGCCTCACACATGGCCTGTTAATAGACACAAGCCGAGCAGCCGCACCCCTTATAAGTATTTAGGCGTTTAGACCCACACGCATACAGTTATACGTTATAGATAGGAGCGTATAGATCCTGTTTGTGTTTTCATTTTGGTGCTAGATTCGTTTCACCTCTCGCCTCTTGCTGTGAAAGAAAAAATGTGATTGAATTTTTATGTTTTTCCACGTCTTTTCTCTTTTGTTATGGCACACATGGACACATTGTGGTCACAGAATGATTTATATGCATATGCATGCCTTCAAACGAAGAAGGGGAGGGGAAAAAAAAAAAACATAATAAAATTGTCCATTGTGCCGATCACCTTTTCTTGGCTTGGTTAATGAGTGGCAGAGCTGAATGGCAGTGAGGTGATTTTTCCATCAGACTGATGAGAGGAGAATTAAAGCCCACAGCTTGGGGTCTGCAGCACCATTACAGAAGGAAGAAGGTCTGAATTCATTCGGCCCGGCCGCAATTCTAATTAACAACTCAATCCCACACAGCCAAAGAGAGAGAGAGAGAGAGAGGAGGGAGGGATGGAGGGAGAGGGAGCCCCAGTATTGTGTGGAGGCAGCTCTCTGTTCTGGAGAAATGTCAAAAAGATTGGTTCATCTTTAATCACACACTGAAGCTACACTATCATTTTGCAACCTCCAGCCCTTTTTTTCTGCACACTCTGTTTTTTTTTGCGTGTGATTTTTCTTAAAGATCCAAACATTTCGCAGCTCGCCGTCTTCTGTACACTTCTACCCCCTTTTTCTTTAACTTCTCCTTCCTGCACCGCGCCGTCCGCTGCACACACGGTGCAGACGGGAGTATACGTCCCATGGTTCTGTAAAGCTGCAGGCTTATGGGGGACATTTCCCTGGATTAAAAGGATGATTTCATTAGCCTCCACGGGTGTCAGGTTTCATTCTAGGGATTAAATCCTGCAGATTAGAAGCCAGGGCTATTCTCCGGCATCTCATTAATATCTAATAGCACGGGAAATGTAATTTGGAAAGCCTGTCTTTCTGATTACTAAGCAAATGTATGCTTTGCTCTTTAAGACCGTAAATTGGGCTTTGAACATCGTCTCTGTCCAGGGTTTTAGCCCTCATACCCCGGGCAGGGTCACACACACACACACACACACACACACACACACACACACACAGGCAGCCTCCCTCCCTCCCTCCCTCACGCCAAAGCACAACTCGTGGGAAGGTCAAACTACACGAGCTGCAGCAACTTTTGTCTGTCCCGCTGCAGGCCGCGCCGTGTTGATCGCTTCTCCACTGAACCACCCACCTATAAGATGCTCAGAAAGTCTGTAATCACAAAGCATGATTGAAGCCGTACTAGGTTCACAGTTCATCTGAGTCTCTCCTGGTCTCGAGGGAGAGGTTGTTCTGAGCAGCGAGGATGCCACCGCCGCCTCCTTCTTCTTCTTCTTCTTCTTCTTCCTCAGTGTCCCGTCAGCCTGTGCTGCTGCTGCTGGCCCGGGCCGGTCCCCACAGAGTCCCGCTCCGAGTGCTGCGCGCCTCCTGTCAGTCAGAATGCCCCTCAGCAGCCTCCCTCACTGATGAAGTATGGACAATGGAGAACAAGGTGGGCGCAAGGGGAGCCAGCCGACTTAATGAGCCAATTTCTCAGATAATAAGATTGGTGGATATGCTAATATTTCTACCTTAAGGAGATAATTATGATGTAGAAGATAGAATATTTTATCTTAAAGCGACAGTGCACTGGTCCCAAACCTATCTGTGATTTTTTTTTCTTATGGAGGGCATGGGGAGGAGGAGGAGGAGGAGGTGGGGTGGTGGTGGTGATGTTCAGTTTTCTGTGTTTGAGCTGTGGGACAGTAGGAAAACAATGCCAACAGAGCCTTGATGCTTTTAGTGTGTCGTGTGTTTTTTGGGGCTGAGCCTTTGATCATGCTGAGCATTTGACACAAGGAGGAGAGGCAGGGGACTTTCAGCCTTCATAAATATTTATCTCATTACTGCGGGCTGAAAAATCACAGAAGAAAGGATGAGGAGATATCAATTGATCTTTATTGTTAATTGACCCAAAAGTATACTCTTAAAAACCGAACAACAAAAACATTGTTCATCGCCTTTTCTCGCCATCCCCTCCTCCTCCTCCTCCTCCTCCTCCTCCCTCCCTTCCCTCTTGTGTCTTAGAGTCTGATACAAACTTAGTCAACTTATTTTTTTTCTCCCCCCCCCCCCTCCCTCCCCTGTCCTCAGGCTCTTGTAATAACTCGCTGGTAATTTTGTTTTTGTGTTTAACTTTCTTATCGACACAAATGTCCCCCCCTCTCCGTCTCTCTCTCTCTCGCCTCAATTCCCCAAATGGAACATGCTCTGCCACCTTGATGTGTATAACTAGAGGTTAAATGATAAAACGTGTTATTGAAATGTAGGCCTGCTGATTATAGCTGCAGTTCGTGGCCCATTCCAAATAGCCGGGGGGCGGGCGGGGAGCGAGGAGAGGGGCCGTGTGGGTTAACAGTTCAATAAAGAGGGGGAGGGATTGAGCAGCGCTTGTCAAACTCTCCCTCTGCTCTTTCACTCAGTCTCTCTCTCCTCTCTCTCTCTGCCCTGTTTTAATTAGGCCATAACAAGCTCAATCGTGTAATTAAGAGCTCAGCTGGACCAGAAAACAAGTCAGCCATTAGCCCCGACCGGCCCAGATTAGCCACAGCAGCTGCTAAGCCCAAGCAGATACAACACACAGATGGCCACATGTGGAGGCGTCTAGTCTGCACAGATCGGAGGAATCTCTCTCCACTTCCACTTCTTCTTCCTCTTCTTCTTCTGAAAACTTCAGCTGTTTGAAAAAAAAAAGAAAATCTTAAAAAGACTCCACCGGCAGCAGCCTGCACAAATATTTTGACGAAAACTTTTCATGTCAGCCAGCCCTAGGTTAAACCTACACACACACTTAACGCAGGTAGACTTGACAGCATGCTTACACATACACACACACTCACACACACACACACACATGCACGCACAGTCGCACACCCATATCTGTGTTTGTACTAAGAAGAATCTCTGCAGTGACAGGTATCCCCCAGGTGTTTTGTTTCACAGAAACACTTTATTTGCTTTGTTCACTAAAAAAAAGTGCAAAGTGAGAGTGACAGCATGATGGCCTTTTTAACAGAACACACACATACACACACACACACACACACACACACACATGCATGCAAACTCACACAGAGACTCACGCATACAAATCTCTTTATCAGACTGATGAATGTGAGCAGCTCCCTCACCTGCTCTCAGTGAGCCGCCGCCGCCGCTGCCTTTTGTGGCTCCCTCCAGCTGCAGCAACACCTAATAGAATTCATGTATATGTAAAAGATTCTTGCATCCTATTATGTACAATAAACTGCTTGCTTTATCCGCGGCAGCACCTGGTGAGTGGCACAATCTGCCAAACACACCCTCTTTTCCAAATCAAATTTATTTAGTTAGACCTCCATTCAAACCCACTCATGTAAGCTATCATGTTACACTCTGAACTGAATAACTACAGGCGGGAAATCTAATTCATTTCATATTCACAGCAGTGCCGCGCCCAGGCTCCCTCTTTACAGGCCCTGTATCAGTAAATTGTCAATTGCAGATGCTCCGCCACGCGACATTACAATGCAAACAAGGTTAGTTTTCAAACACCTGATTTGAATAAGCTCAACAAGGAAACATATCAGGCGGCGCTGCTTCAATGGTCTTTGTATTGCTTCCAGGAGAGGTGAGGGAGAGGGAGGGGGCTACTGTGGAGGAGCAGGGACACTTTTTTGCAGGCGAAGGGGTGATGCTGCGCTGATAGCACCGGAGGAATGGCAGTTAATTTGAATATGGCACCTCAAGCCACAATGATTATTATCATCACCAAATCAAGGAAATAAATGAGAAGAGGGGCTCCAAAAATAGCGTTCAGAGCCTTTTGTGCATAGCAGGTAGGGCCCAGTGGGGGGGAAGGGAGAGTGTTCGCTAGCTCATTATCCAGGGCTGGGCTGAGGGGAACGGAGGGATGGAGAGAGAGAAATTGCATTAATGTGACCACGGACACTCTTTTCATAAGCATCCGCTCTCCCTCTCTCACTCTCTCTCCCCCTTTTTCTTTCCCACTGTCTCTCACTCTCACTATATGCCCTGTTTAATTTGAGTGCCAGCGGGAGGTAATTTAGCCATGCTGCTGTCACCTGCAATGAGGCCAGAGATAGTGGGTGGGAACTGGGAGAACAGATTGAAACTAGTGATGCTTGAGACCTTTTCCTTTTCACTCTCCTCACCCCTCTCTCCATCCCCATCATCTTGTCATCTCTATCTCTCTATATTTCTTCATAAACGCTAATAGCCCTCTTTCAGCTCCCCCACCCTCTCCTCCTTCCCCCCTATCCTTTCCTTTTCCTTTTCCTTTTCCTTTCGTCAGTATATATCCTGGATGGATCCCTCACTCATCCTGCGTCCCTGCATCACATCTGACAAAAACAACCACAAAACAACTCACACAATAACTTCAGAAACTTTTAAAAAAAAAACACTAACTTTGGTGAATTTTATATATTTATATTTAAACAAAGAAGAGTTCCCGTACGCATAGCCAACTTGCAGAATTTATAGCGACGTTTCGGTACTAGTTTTGTGCCAACACAGGAAACCATAGGAGTGGCTGTGTGACACAAACCAGTCACTTTCCAACACGTCTTGAGTGTGAGGAATTCAAATATTAAATATCAACAATATGAAAATACAATCAATAGAAACAGCATCAATATACAAAAGTGGTGAAGTGCATTGAATACATACAATAACTACTAAGCTGTCGTGACTGGATACATTAGGTCCTAATGGAAGGTAATGGCTAATGATCACAGTCAGAAACAATAAATACGACAGATATCGTACCTAAATATAGGAAAATAGAAGAAAGAGGAACTTGCAATAAAAAGTGTGCAAGGATGCAGTAAAGATCTGAAACGGTCTGAAAAAAAATTATATTTAAAAACTTTTTATTTTATTTTATTTTGGAGCCAGTGGAGACGTTTGAGTGAACTCATTCAAATGTTCCCTGCAAAAACTCAAGGTCTTACCAAGAATATCTGTCTTATTTCTTCTCAAAATGTCTAATTTCTAGTCAAAATGAATCTCTTTCCACTTAAAATAAGACTCATCACCTAAAAATGAACTTGTTTTTAGATAATTTTCACTTGTTTCAAACAAATTTTCACTTGAAATAAGTAGAAAAATCTGCCAGTGAAAGCAAGTTTTTTGTGCTCGTAAGGAAGAAAAACTTGCTTCACTATCAGATTTTTCTTCTTATTTCAAGTGAAAATATGCTTGGAATAAGTAAAAAGTGTCTAGAAACAAGCTACTTTTTAATGTGATGAGTCTTATTTTAAGTATAATGAGATTTGTTTTGACTCGAAATGAAATTTTGACTAGAAATAAGACAAATATTCTTGGTAAGATTTTGAGTTTTTGCAGTGTTTCTGCCTATTTCAGCTGTGTTCAGTCTGCACATTGTCAAGGTTTTTAGTCCCCGTCACCCTCACCCGTCTCTATTTCAGCCCACTGTCCACTCTGTCCCCTCAGCCCTGTCTCCACCTCGTCCCCTCATCTCCGTCCGTCCGTCCGTCTGTCTGAGACTGTAGGAGACGGTGGTGTTGGTGAGTCATCCTGGCAGTCGTTTGATTCATGCCGCTCCAGGCTCTCATCTCCCCGGAGAAATTACCAGTCATTTTAATCGGACCCACGTCTCTAATTCATTACACAACCCCATCCTGACACATGCACGCACACATAGACACACACACACACAGAGTGAAAAAACCTCTCAGTCAGATAGCTACCTTCACATAGTCACCTCCGTCTTTGGTGTCAAACGGCACTTAACATCCCTGTCAGTCACACATATTCAGAGGAGAGCTGAAGGAGAGAAAGAAAGAGAGAGAGAGAGAGAGGGGGGAAATGGGGCGGCGGGAGAGGGCGGGTGGGGGGGCTAGAGGGTATTTAGCCTGCAACTCATTTCTCATCACTTTCCCACACCGTCTATTAGTTCTCCACTTAGTCCTCCCTTCTATACCATCTGTTCTTATCTGTCTGCTTTCCTAAATGGGGTCCCTGCTTCTCCTCTCTGCTCAAATCCCATCATCCCCTTCCCCCTCATTTCTTCACTTCCAGAGTTCACGGTGGAGAAGACGCCGCTGCCGCCGCCGCTGCTCTCCGTTTGCAGGCGCGGGGGGAAAAAAAGTTGAAGGTGACAGCAGGTGTGTGACATGCAAAAATCAATAGTGCGATAATTTGGGGGACATTAAGAGTGAATTAGCACAAAGGATGTTTCACGTTTTAACCTGTCAAACAGCGTCATTATGAACATTAGTAACGGCTGTTATCTATAGTATTTACTGTGCTTATGCTGACTCACTTATTTACTAATGCTTTTAAATGGAGCAGGGGTCACTGATGTTATTAGTTACATCACAGCGTGTCCTGTCCACTGTTCCTCTTTCATCGCTTTTTATTTAATAACTTCTACAAAGACGGTGCAGGATATAAACTTTTAAAGTTTAAAAATTCAATTTGCACAAAAGGTCTCTATAGAAAAAAATTCTCTCCAGTGCAAATCTCTGGGGATATAAAGAAAATGCTGAGGTTTCATTATAGCGTTGTATAGAGTAAAATGATTTTATACACTCAAGGGTCACGATTTAACTGTGACCATTCATCGTTTAATCATTTAGACAACAAAACATTAGAAAAGAGTCCATCACAGTGTCCTAAACTCACATCTTTACATTTTTATATTCTGTCAGACTCACAGTCCGAAACACAAAGACATGAGAGAAACTGCAAACTCTCACATCTGAGAACCTGGAACAAAAACAGTTATTGTAATGAGGAGAAAGTACAAGTACAACTTTACTACCTTGTGTGGACAGATTCACAGGAACTAACATATACTTTAAAAGTTTAAAATTTTAAAAAAAAACTTGATTTTTCCCTCGTCAAATGCAGACAATAAGTTTTAGTGATTTTACAGAGTATGATACCGACATTGTGTCACTGTTGTTTTTCACTGGTCAGTTTGTAATAATCGTGTTTCTATAAGGATGTAAAGTCTGAACACACCTGAACACAGATTACATTCAGCACCCGGCTTCTGTTTGTGGCCGTGCACGCTCGCCTTTGTCCGCCTGTTTCAATGCTCCGGCTTTGTCAAGCTTTTTCGTCCACTGCTGAGATACAGTGGTTATTGTGTGAGTATAGGATGTCCCAGTGGTGCTCTGCTATTTAAATACTACAGAGTTAGGTACAATCTTTTAGTACAGGGAAGGTGACTCTCTCTGTGCTCCTGCAAGTATTTTCAGGAACATTTAAGTTGATATCTGTATTTCTACTTATTATGATTTTTGATTTATTTTAATTAATTTCATGACCACTTCATCATTTCCCATCACAGTGAGTTTATTACCTAAATACTTGTAGGTGTTAGTCCAGAAAATGAGCCTCCAGTTGATGTTTTTGTTGAGCCTTTTGGATTTATTGACACATCCCTTTATGGTCTATAAAGTAAATCAATAAAGTCATGCTGTTAGATTATGATATAAATCACAAAGAGCAGCTTTAGTTTAGACTCAATGCAACACATACGCATGCACACAGTAAAACTGAGATACTATATCCTTTAATTCTGACCACACTTCTGTGTGATGAAACTAAATATATTTCCTGCTATATGGAGCCAAACAAAGCTTCTTTTTTATTTTTTTATTTCATGTCATTCTTCACTGGGTCATAATTAATCCCATTATAAATCAGACAAATAAATCATCCCAGAGAGAAACGACATCCTCAGTGTGAGTACGGAGAGTCAGAGAGGCCTGAAAAGGGCAGAGAGATCTGCATGAAGAGACAGTGACAAGATCACTGCAGCTATTCTGACAATATAAACCAATTAAAACACACACACACACACACACACACACACACACACACACACACACACACACACACACACACACACACACACACATACACACACTCCTCTTGCAGCCGAACAGCAAGGTTAAATCCAGGGTGAAAATACTCAGCTTTGTGCTTGACGCTGTTTCTCTAATTACCAGGTCTTGATGAATAAAAAGTAAACTTTAGTGGCCACTTGCAGGTCGTCATCAGTCCTACACACACACACACACACACACACACACACACACACAGACTACACACAAACACACATCAATTTGTGTATGATGTTACATAATTCGTGTTTACCGGGGGGCCGGAGGTGAGCAGCTGTGACAGCACAGGGGCCGGAGGGGCAGTTTGCTGAGGGGAGGTGAGCGAAGGGGAGGGTCAGAGGAGGAGGAGGGAGGGGGGAGAGGCGGGGGGGCGACCATGTTGGACAACAGGAGAGGCTTCTCCTGGCGTTAATGGGCTCTTTGCATGGAGGAGAGGTTCATGGAGTGTCAGTCCTCCTTCCTCCTCCTCCTCCTCTCTACCTTTACCTCCTTCTCTCTCCTGCAGGAGGGAGCAGCGACGGGTCACTGATCAGGATTAATGGCTGTCTTTTTGATTCTTTCTCTCATCCTCTTTTATAACACTCCACCCCTTCTCTCTCTCATTCATTCTCACTGCACAAGACAATAAAGATAGTGTGTGGTTAGGGTTGCAAAGGGGCGGAAAATTTACAGTAAATTTCCAGAAACTTGCCATGGGATGTGGGTTTTTTTGTGCTTTTTGGCCTTTAATTGAAAGTTGAGAGAGAGAGACAGGAAATGGGGAGGCAGAGATGGGGGGAATGACACGCAGGAAAGGGCCGCTCGATGCGGGATTCGAACCGGGGCCACCTGCAGTGAGGACTGTAGCCTCAACACATGGGGCGGGTGCTCCACCAACTGAGCTAAACACCACCCCTCTCCATGGGAAGTTAAAGGGACAACGAGGAGTTTTGGAAAAGCGAAGCGTTTTCACACTACATTTATGAGCCTCCGCGCGCACCGTAAAATTCTTTGACCGGCGCAAGACAGACTCATGTTTTCATTCATCAATAATTAAAGTCAGAGGTTCAAAGAGGTTCACATACCGTCGTAGTTCCGACCATAAACGGCGATTTGGCTGCGTTATTCTCATGACTCGCCACGAAGGAAACGCTGGTCGGCTCGACCAGCATTTCCGCCACCACTAATAATAACAAAATAACGATAGAGACAGAACGATATATTTATCGAAAATGGGCCCATTAACAAGTGTGGGTAGCGGAGATTCTTCCACATTAACGTGAGACTTTTTTATAACCGAATAGAAACTCCTCGTTGTCCCTTTAAGCTGGGGGATTTGGGAAATATTCCAAATTGGAAACTTTCCATGGGAATTTATGGGAATTATCTGGAAATTGGGGGTAATTTAAACAAACTGTATCATGTAAATAGATTTTTTTGTCATAAGAAGACATCCATGCAAAATAATACAATTAAAAAACATGGCATTTCAACAGATTTATTTATGAGTAGAACTTTATCAAGTTTTAATTCTTGTATGAACAATGAATTCTTTTACTGAACAACAAACACATGAATGTTGAGTAAAATATTACTCACCCCCCCACCCAATCAAAAAGTAAAATGACCCCCAAAAGTGTGGCCTCCAGGGTTCAAGAAATCATCTGTGCATGTGATGGAGGAATAGCATATAGATATTCAAGTGTACTTGCATTAAATCTGGTTGTTTTAGCCAAGATTATTATATTTTCCCCAACTGTATTTAAGTTTCCTGTTAAGGGCCAACCTTCAATTTTGTAAATTTCAGATTTATTCCCGTCTATATATTCCTGTTAATTCCCATACAGTATATTCCCATTAATTCCCATGGAAAGTCTCCAACTTTGAAAATTCCCGGAATTTTGCAACCCTATGTGTGGTTGATTATTAGAAGTAGAACTGATCATTTTATTCTAACATATTTATTCTTTTGATCAGATGAAATGAAACAAACACTTCTTTTAAGTTCCCTCTCTCCTCCCAAAAAAAAAAGAAAACATCCCCCTTCTCCTCCTGCACCTCTCCCCACCACCATCACAACCCCCCCCCCCCCCCCCCCCCCCCTCCCCTCCTTAAAGATTCCTGAGAGCAAGCCAAGGTGTACAGTTGACAGCAGGCTCTAGCGATTAAGTCTTTTCATTGGTTAATTAGCCCCTACAGCAGTCGCACACAGGCGAGGCAAACAAGGACCGACTCACCAAACGATCAAAGACACAGCCTGTCAGGAGGCTCAAACACTCGCTGCACCTGTGGGACAGTCACACAGAGACACACACCCACCCTCACACACACACACACACACACACACACATACATACACAGTGTCGTACCTGTGGGATGGTTTCTCTCTCTCTCTCTCTCTCTGTCTCACACGCACACACTCATCACGTATCGTACCTGTGGGAGATTCCCCCGTGTCTCTTATTCCTGAGCTGAAAGTTCTGCACACACACACACACACACACACACACACACACAGGGACACATCTTAACAAGAACACACACACTCACACATGCTGAGATACTGGCATGTATGGGTGCACACACACACATACACATACAGAGACACTTGCTCTAAACACTTAATCAGCACAGAAAAAGAGGGCAGGAGGAGCAGAATAAGCATTTTGTCATCTTTACCTCCAGAGAATATAGATTTTTTAAAAAGATATATTAAACTGCTGTTGGGTGAGTTCACTCAAATTGGGTTAAAAAGGCAGATTCTATGTTTTGATATGAGAAAAAGCTGCTGTGTCTACTGTACACTAATTAAAGCATCCTGGAAAAAGGGGAAATAGAGCGATGAAAAAGATAAGAAAGAAATTAATATTGTTTTTGAAGCAAATTTTACATTTTGTGAAACATTTCATGTCATAAGGTTCAAACAGACACTGTATACACATAGGAGGATGAGATATCATTATAGGACAAATAATTTTGTAGTTTACTCATCGGGAAGAAAAGGTTTTCACATGAGATCTGTTGATTTTTGTCTAAACTTGGCTGTCTTGATAGAATAAGAAAAGCAGATTTGTCACTTTCATTTTGTTTCTTTTACTGGAAACACACAAACTTTGGCTATGTGCATAGACATTTTATTTTATTTTCATCTTTTCGACCGGACAATAATACACAGAGACCGACCGGGTTGGTTATTTATGAGCAAAACACTTTTAAGAAAACGCTGACATTTTGAGAATTATGCTTAATGATACTAATCTCACTTGTAGGGGAAATATGGAGCTGGAGCCAGCAGGAAGTTCACTTAGGCGGGTGCATGAAGTGGAAAAAGGCGGAAACAAGTGGCTGCAATAAAAACAACACATTGCGGTTTGACAGGTGGGTGTATGCCGAACAATGTGTTGTTTTTGATATTGTATGAGATTAGACAAACAAGATACAACGCGTTAATTAATGAGCTTTCGTGGCGGCTACTGGGCAGATGTTGTTGCCTTTGGACGGAGCCAGAGTGGCTGTTTCCTCCTGTTTCCAGTCTCACCGGCTCCACTGGCTGCAGCTTTGTATTTACTATAAACCAATGTAAGTGTGGTATCAGTGAAACTTTTGGAAAAAAACAAACAAATGAGCATAATTCCCTCTAAAATATGTTGCACTGGTATAATTTGCACTGTTGTTGTGAGAGTGGGAGACGAGAAAGCCGAGCCTTTTACCAGGATGAACTTTGTAGGTTTGTAGCATTTCTTTTTATACAAATTAATATGAATAATATAATGCACAGAATAGTTTACATCATGAATAAATTAGTTTTTTGTTTTTGAGCCAAATGAGACAAGTTGAACCTGTGTACACTGATCTCTCTGGTTCAAAGATAAGTCATTATTTTTATCCTGTATGAATTGAATGAATGAATTTATATTTATTTAAGTGTCATGCACCAATTAAGGCACCCAGTCTAAAAGGGCTTACAAGACACATTTCATATAAAGACAACAAACAAAATCATCAGAGTACAGACAAAACAAAAACCACATGGAATTCACATAAATAATTCACTTTTTCTTATGTGCAGGCACTTTTTATGGAAGTAGCTATAGTAAAGACTTCTTTTCTGTAGAACCATTCCAACTTTACCTCATCATCATCAGCATTTTCTGAAACAAAAACTGCCTGGCTTCATCATATAACGGACAATGAAACACAAAATGCAGTTCATCCTCGATTACATTTAGATAATGTGCATAGTCTACCCTAATATTTCTCTAAATAAAATAGTCAAAATATTTTTACCGATATCAGGGAATCAATCAAGAAAAACTTAGGCACACCTTAAAGTTGGACAGGTGCATGGGAGAAGACCAACAAAGTGAAACAAAATAAACCACTGTCTTCACTCACAATCAGGTATTGATTTATTAAGAAAACAAATGTTTCGATCCTTACTCCTTTGTCAGGTTGGATGGACCAATCAGACAATCATGCCATTCATTGAGACGATCATGGCACCAGTGTATCTGTCAGCAACATGAAGAGACAATAAAATACATGGAGCATGTAGCTTAAAGGTGGACTCTCTAGGATTTTCCTAAAAAACAGAATATAGACTTATACAACAGAAATCCTGCTTAATCATCACCTGTGAGCTTCTATTCACATCTGGTTGTGCCACTGTCTGCAGCTTAATGGCGTCCAGTCTCTGTCTTGGTATTATTTATAGGAGAGACTTTGAAGGCTGAAGTAGAGCAGGGTTCAGTGTGAACAGCAGTTGAACATGGGTCAGTCCTAACAACTGCAAAACTACAGACTCTACCTTAAAAATAACAGGTAATAAAAAAAAAAGCTTAGGTGCTATATATATTTACAAAACTGATACAAAAGTTGAAGGTAGAAAAATAATCCCCTAAAGTCAGTTATCGGGGAAGAAACAGACGTTTAAAGCATAAACCTTTTTAATATAAATTGCTCGCTATGGTCGGTGGGAACAGCTGACATTTCCCAGCAGGCCTCTCTGGCATTAGCTCCTGTTGAGTGAGTGCATTCTGTTTTTTGCAATAATTCAGGGCAGTTAACCCGCTATGTATGAGTCTGCGTAAGATGCCGCTCAATTGCCTCAACGTCATTTGTGACAAACTAATGGTTTAAAAATTCAGATTTTTTTGAATTCTGTTGATGGACACCACAATGGAGCGATCAGGCGAAGCATAGCAGCCTCTGTGCTAGCGGCTGGCCCACAGCACTAAAGAACAGTAATGGTTCTAATTCCAATAAAGAGAAAATCCAAGGTCACACTGTGAACTTCCTCCCTATCAGAAGACCACAAAGACTGGCTGGGAGAGTGCATAATATCCTCACAGCTATTTTTACCCTCAAATTAAAATCTATGACATGTTGAAATGACTGCAGTGTGCAAGAGGGGTATTCAAAGCAGACACTAATGACGCTTATTAATGGCGTGAATGAAGTCTTGACAGGTCGTGTGTCATTCTGCAGGCAATGCTCCACTGGCATAATGGCTAATGTAAGTGGGGATAATTATATATATTATACCCTGTCTTATGGTATTTTGGCAGGAGTATGAGGAGCCGGGCAGTTAGAGAAGAGAGTGAAAGCGCTTGCTCTTTTTGAGACAGAGGTGTGCACGTGTGTGTTTGTGTGTGCGCACATGCATGTATGCGTCCACCACCACCACCACCCCCTCCTCCTCATCCTCCTCTTCATCCTCATCCTCAGCACTGGTCCTTTCAAAGGATGAATAATAGTAAGACAACAGCACCAAACAGTGGCTGAACGAGATGTTTGCATAAAGAGACGTCAGATAAGCATCATTCACAACAACATTTTGTTCTTGGCAACAATGTGATGTTCAGAGTCAGAGCTGAATAATTTGTGTTTGCGGCTGCTGAACAAATTAAAAAAGGAAAAAAGAAAAGAGAGGTGGGGGGGGGGAGAGAAATGAAAGCGAGATGAATGGCTTTCTCTGACAGAACAAATGTAGAGCACATTGGGAAAGTGATTAAGTGTCTACGTTTGTATGATGCATTGTGGTTTGCTTGCTTTGTCAAAGGCACAGAGAGACAAGCAATGACCATTAAATCCATGTTAGAGGCCCCGAGCTGCGAGGAAGCACCTCATGGATCAGAAGAGGGAATTAAGGAAAGAAGGAAGAAGAGCAGGTGAAGGATGAAAACATCAGTCAGTCAGTGAATACACATACAATTGGAAATAAACTTAAAATAATGACTGTTTTTATTATTAGTATTAGTCTTAATTATATGTTAATGGTCCCTCTGTTTACAAAGAAGAGGATGTATTTTTTATTTAAAAGAGGATTCAAAACCTTTTTAAAAGTAAAATAGTAAGTATAGTTGTTGCACATTGTATTATAAGCATAAGAACCAGAACAAAAACAGTGTAAATTCTCAATAATCAATATATACAATATGATTAATCAATATAGACCTATTATTTTACTGCTCTTATTACCCTAACCCTATTGTTAGTAATGTAAATCTCATTACAATGGAACAAGACTGATTTTCTATTAACTTCAAATTGAATCAGACTAAAAAAAAAAAAAATAGATGCTGGTCACAAAGTTAAAACAAAAAAAAAATGTTATAAGGTTATAAAAAAAAAAGAAAAAAGTAATGAATTCATGAATAAATAAATAAATATCCAGTGTGGACGTGCTGATTGGGAGTCAGTGCTGCTGGTGGTGGTGGTTGAAGGTTCAGTGCAGTGGATGTGTGAGGAGAGCTGGGGAGGGGACAGCCGTGAGGGGCTGGTGGTGGGGGGTGGGGGGTGTGTGTGGGGGGTGGGGGGTGTTGGCTGGCTGAGTGGATCTTAGTGGATCTCTCCTCTCTGTGATGTCGGAGGAAGAGAGTTGGCTAATTGGAGGCCCGGCGGTAAAAGCTGTTCGTTATTGCCTCTGCCTCTCGGTCCCCCTGCTCAAACACCTTGCCTCATTTATCTCTGTATTTACCCACTCCCTACCCCCCCACCCACCCAATACCCA
The DNA here is from genome assembly GCF_045865225.1 of Trachurus japonicus. Lineage (NCBI taxonomy): Eukaryota > Metazoa > Chordata > Actinopteri > Carangiformes > Carangidae > Trachurus > Trachurus japonicus. The sequence goes on from NC_140911.1 coordinate 6,851,710, forward strand.
ACACACCCCCACTCCACTCACCCCACACACCCACCACAGCCTCAGTCCCAACACAGGACCTCGGAAAACACCAAAGGTTCAATATGGAACGAGGGGGTAAAGAAGAAGGAGGGAACAGAGGTAGAGAGGGAGGGAGGAGGGGAGGAGAGAGAGAGAGAGAGAGAGAGAAAGGGTAACTTATGCTCAGTGGGAATTAACAAAGCACTTAGTAATTAAATCTAAATTGACATTCTGGTAATTAGCCTCTTGATTAGGAGCAATAACACAATTAGCCAACCAGTCTTTGCTAATTGTTAATTAGTATAAGCAAAGTTATTGTGTGTGTGGCAGAGGGAGGCATGTAAAAGAACAAATGTTAATCTGTCTCTCTTTCAACAGCCACGTCCCCTTTCTTTTTTCTTGCTGCCTCTCTATTGAGCTAGGAGGCAGGTTCATTGCCTTTTCTCTTCACTGAAGCTGCATTCAGAGGCAGCAGTCGGTAATTAGCTAAAAGTCTTATCGAGGATATCATCAGAGGGAGGCTGAGCTGAGCCGAGCCGCGCTGCCTGGCTGGCACATCTCCACGTAGCTCTCTTACCTTTTTAGCCCAAAACATTCCTCTTCTCTTCCCTCCCTTCCCCTCCGCCCCGCGCGCTCTCGGTGAGGTGTCATACGCAGGGTATTTGTTCTGAATAAAGATATGATGTGGATTAAATACAATCATAAAAGGGGGAGAGAAGCCACGGTGCTGGAGATGAATCTTAAGGAGATGTAATTCATCTAAAAGGTTTTAGTTTATGAGGCAGAGGAACAGAACACCTCATTAAAGCCGGAGAGAGGAGAGAGAGAGGACACAGGAAAATAGATGAATGGACAATAAAGATGTTCCAGGAAGTGGAATTTACATTGGCCACAGGTGAAACATGGGTTATTTTCAATTAAGATGGATTTAGCAGAACAATAAATTTCATTTACACAGTCTCTTACACAAACCTAAAGTCAGTCAGACTCAGAACTAACTTAGAAAGACAGGAAGTAAGAATCTTTTTCCACAACTTCGTCCCGTCGTCTCGTCCTCTCCCTTCGCTCTCCTGTTCATCTAGAGCAGTTGCACTTCAGCTGTAAACATGGCTGCACCGCTAATCTGCTTTAACTCGGGCCAAATGGTCGATACACCGGTCAGGAGTGTGTAGAAGATACACACCGGTATCAGCAGCAAGCTCCATATTCATTCACATTCACAAATACACACATATACTGTATATACACACACACACACAAGGGCACACTGGTGCACTGTCTGATAACCCATGCCAGTGTGTGTGTGTGTGTATGTGTGTGTGTTCATGTGTGTCTATGTGGACAGGAGCATGCACCCAGCTCTCCAGATTAGCTGGTCTTCCCCAACACAAATATTTGGCAGCAGGATGAGCTTTTCTCAGGACGCACCGGAACATGAAATTAACCAGGAAAGGTGGAGGTGCCAGCAGAGCCGGAGCAGCCCTGCTGAGAGGAGAGGTGAAGGTGGAGGAGGAAGGAGGAGGAGGAGGAGGAGGGGGGGGGGGGCTGCTTAGTGCCACCTCAAAACTCTTCAACAGGGAGAAACAGACGGAAAGAAACGCTAAAAAAAACTTACAGTAACTCTACATTTCTACGTTTTCAATGAAATTTGCAGAAAGAGAAATGCAAAAATGGTGCATGTGTGTGTTTGTAAAGTGTATATATATGTGTGTGTGTGTGTGCATGTGTGTGTGAGGGAGGGTATAGGTGTTATAGAGTCTGTCTTGCCACGGCTCCCGCTGTGTCCCACCCACTGTGGCTCTAATTGGATCCTTATTACCAGGCCAGCCTCCATCCGAGGAATGATGGATTCATACCACGCAGAATTCCATTAATCATTCCTTATTCACAGTCCACTCTGAGGAGAGGGCAAATTCATTTCTTGGCGTGCCGGGCGCCACCATAATGAATATTCATGAGAGGAAATTTGGGGTCAGGCCTAATAAGGGAGGTAATTTGTAATTTGCGCTGTTCCCGCTTGGGTCTTGTTCGGCAGGTTAACCTATAGAAGAGGCGGCGGGCGCGTGCACAACAGACACCGGCAACCGAACTGCACACTGTCTGCTGCACACCCACACTTTAAACATACTGTATTTTCACTCTGAACCTGCCGGGGTGCCAGCAAGAGTCATGTACATATTCAGTCTTCAGTTTTTGAACATTAACCTAATATTAGCGATATTATGAGGAGTTTATGCTGCGTGTCACCCTACGAAAAAAGAAAAAAAAAAAAAAGCACAATGAGGAGGAGTGTTGCCTTTAAAAACTATACTGAATCCTCCACAACTTCAAACACATGAGCTGAAAAAATGCTGATAAGTCATATTTTAATTTTAAATACTAGCAATGTACTATAACCTCTTAAGGAAGAAGGCGACACTAACCAAACAGAGAACTTTCTATCCTGCAAAACATCTACTGCTCGACTACTACTACTATTACTACCACTACCGGTGGCGCCCTACAGCTGGAATTAAACAAAGAATGAAAAATGGCCTTAATTTTTGCAAAATGGCAGATCCTCTCCGCCTGACCAAATAAGCCCCGTAGACTGCTGAGCACTTTGTGAGAAGTCGCTTTTAAATAAAACAGCTGCTTTAAGAGAAAAATAACAAGCTGCTCCGCTCTGCTTTCACATCACAGCACTTCACCCCCAAAAGCATTTTTACTACTCCTTCTGAAATTATGCCCACCTGGCATCACTTAAAGTCACTTAATTAATAATTTATCAATACATTTGAAGTGATTAAAATTCATGACCAGAAAGTGTTTTTAAAATAGTGCACCCTTGCACCCTCAGGGTGTCCAATCAGTGCGCCGCGTTCGTTAGATCAGGAAGGAATAATTAATTGTACCTGAATGTTTAGTGGGGTCAGGCAGCGGGGGCAGGATGCCTACGGTTGAATGTGTGCGTGTGTGTGTGTATGTGTGTGTACAAGTGGGAGGGGGGATGTGAGTGTTAGTCACAAGCACTCATCCACATTGCAACACAACACCTTTGTATGGAGGTGGACAGTAGCTTTATTCCACATGTATTTGTTGTGTTTATTCCGTTCGCTCTCTCTCTCATACACACACACACACACACACACACACACATAAAAATACATACACTTACTTAAGCACACACCCCTCAAGCAGTATCCCATCATTTTCCCTGCTACCCTGTCATCACCCTCTTGTCATCGCTGCCCTTCCTTTTAGTCTCTGCAATCAGCCTCTGTTAGAAAGGAGAGCAGCCATTAACAAGCCATGATTTAGACTTGATGTCAAAGAACTGTCACACACACACACACACACACACACACACACACACACACATGTTCGACATGACTGACAGCTCGGGGATTCCTCGCCGGGTCAGCCCAGGGGTTAGCACATGCTCTGGGAGAAGCATGACCGTCCATACACGTGTGTTTAAAGAGACACTTCTCCACAGGGAGGAAAGTAACTGAGTAGATTTATGATATTTAAGTAAAATCCTGAAGTATTTACAGAAGCTGCAGTTCTATGCTTTTATCACTATATTTTGAAATAATGAAAATATGATTGTGTTTTTTATTTTAATATTTCAATATGAAGCCTGTAGTTTATAATGGCCCTGAGAGCTCAGTGAACTCCAACTTTAGAAAACAAGTCATGGGCAACAACAAGTGTCAGTCAGGTTCATCGTTTTTTAGCGTCCCCTGGAAACACTTGTGTTGCCTGGTGTGAATTTGATGAATAATTTTAGCTGAATACATGAATAACAAGTGAAAATATAAGATGGGATTTAATCAAATCAAACGTTATTTGTAAAACACATTTTACAAGGTAATGTTACCTTTGCTACATCCCTCTTAAATCTGCAGTGACATAATGGTTTTACATGCAAAAGGAAAAAAAAAAACGTTATAAAAACGTGGCTCCAACCAAAGCACACATGAAAGATAAATCATACATAGACGGATATAGGATTTTTTTTTTCTTTGCACCCTGTGCTATGTATTTAATCCCAGCATCACCTGCATGACCTGCAACATTAAAATGCTTACAGGTTAATGCATCAATAATGTAACACTCTGAAAAGGGATCGTTCTGCATAATGAGCACTTTCACTTCTGATACTTGAATACATTTTTCTGCTGATATTTTCCACGATCTCAAGAATGTGACGAGTCCAGCCGCATTTTTTACATTTTTTACATTTACGTGCTGATGTGATCTAATCCTACTCACTGCAGATGTGTGGAAAGGTACTACGGACTGGAGTAGCAGCAGTCACCTGTTGTCTGAGACATTTCCACCTATAAGCCACGCTGAGCCGCTCACCGAAGGGACCGGAGAAGGGCACGGGTTCGACAGAGAAGTGCTCTTGAAGGTCCTAAATAAGTAGCGTGGTGCGTTGTGCAGTGGAGGTGAGCGGGCCGGCCTGTGTTTCCTCCGTCCTCTCATGTATAATACATCTCTCTCTGTTTCACCCCAAGGTTCAGAAGCCCAGGGCCCCAGAGACCAACACAGTCTTTTAAAGATATGTGCTCACTTAATCACTGAAGAAAAGGGCCCCTAGAGCTAGCCTAATATTATAATTAATTAATTCAACCAAAAAGGGGTATTAAATTTCCTCCCTCTTAGGATATCAGCTGAATACATTGACCTTTGTGGAAATCGCCCTCTAATTCGAGTCAGGATTTCTCGCCGTTTACAGACGAAACTTGTTTCTTTTCCTCCTCCTCTGCTCTGCTTCTCTTCGTCTTTTGGTTCTTTTTTTTTTGTTCGCATGAGTTTGTGCTAAAGAGTCGCAAAGCTTCGTATAGTACGTGAAGGTGGAGTTTCTGTGTGTGTGTGAGGGTGTTTTTATTCTCCAGAGTGTGCATGTCTGTCGCCGGAGATCATGTGTGCAACTTGTGCGTTTCTGAGAATACATATATATGTGTGTGTGTGTGTGTGAGAGAGAGAGATAGAGAGTGTCTAAGTGTCAGTGTGTGCACAAAAGTGTTTGTGAGCGCGAGTGATCCCTAGTTTTATCTCTCTGCTGTAACACAGAAAAGAACAGAAACTTTTCTTATTACCGGGGAGAGTGGTAGAATAGCAGGCAGCTAAGTCTCTGTCTATCTCTGTCTCTCTCTCAGCAGTGTAGCTGACTCCCTAGTGTACTCCGGGTCTTCAGTAACTCTGACTGAAGTTCAGAGGGGTTAGGTAGTATACTCAGGAGGAAGGTGGGGGAGACAAGGGGGAGGATGGGGAGGGGGGGGTTAAGTAGGATTGGAACAGTGGCAGTTTTAAAACAGAACTTTAAATCTCCACCTACGAGCGAGAGAGGGAGGACAATGGCGTCATGTTGTGTGCCGTTATCTTCAGGTCTCTGAAAGGCGCGAGACGAGAGGATGAGAATAAAAAGAAGCTTGAAGAAGGGCATAAATGTGATAACAGCTGTAGGCTGTATAATCTACGCTGCTTTTCAGGGAGGTATGGAAAAAAAAAGGGGAAAAAAATTAAAATAAAAGTCAGATCTTGGCGACCTTCAGATTCTAAGTTCACTGAAGCTGCTTCTCACTCACAACAACACTGAATGAAAGTGAAGAGGATTTGCAAGATGGATGGATGAGTGGATGAATGGATGAGTGGATGGATGGATGGATGGATGGATGGATGGATAGATGGGTGGTGGATTGGCAGATGCAGAAACAAACACAGCAGAAGAACAAACAGATCTCAGGAGCTTATAGATGAATCCTGTGCGTCAGACCAGTAGTTAGTCAGTCAGTAATCTTCATGGCTTTTTTTATGGTCGTCAAGGACGATAACGTTGTCCATCATTTGACGTCCTGCTCAACGTTAAGTCTGGTGAAAAAAAAAAAAAAAAAAAAAAGCTTCACTGAGGACATGATACAGGACTCATCACTCTCACAGTCACTCCATCAGCTGCCGGGGAAACGATGGAGTGGATAACCTTCAAAATGTGACAAACTGTATGTCAGATGTATTATTTATCTTAATAATGATAAGCTCAATTTAGCACCAAACCCTAGAACACCAAGAGGTGTTTCAGTGTTTGTGCTCCATCTTTTGATCATTTCAAACAACCCAAACAGTAGAGTTTTTTTTTTCTGTCTGTTCAGCCTGCAGCCGCTGGAAATGTAAGAGACGACACCGTGTCTTAATTTTCCAGAGGTTGCACCAGACGCTCTCCCTGTCACTGGTTGACATTCACTGCAAATCCAAACAACATATTCATTTTGAGCGCTAAGAAATGTCAATCTGGCCTTGTTTGTCTCCTGTTGTATAGCTGCTTGCCACACAAGTGTTGTGGACCACTAACTCCCCCTACTGGCCCTTTAGTGGCAAAAAAACACACTCCGTAGTGGCATCTGGGGAGAAATTACTGTAAGAACCCAAGGATACATGGACTTCATTTTGGTGTAAAATTGAATTTCATCCATAAAGAAGCAACGCTGAGCTGATTTCTAATTTATTTTTCATGATGTTGGAGGGAAAACCTTAATCACAGCTTTCACTTTTCAGCTTTTTTTTTTCTCCCTGTACTTTTTATGCCTGTTTCAAAAGAACCAAAAGTCAAAGACTCGGTTGTTTTATCACACATGGATTTTGATTTTTTTTTTTTTCTCCTTTTAACTGAACTTGCTGCAGTAGACTCTCCTGCAAAGGTGTGACTTTCAGCTTAGATGCATGCACACACACAAACCATAAATGCCACCACGCCACCAGCAGACTCTGCAGGCTGCTTCTATATATAATAAATCTTCATACAAGTCACTCATCCTCTCACTTCTGCTTCTTCCTCTGCTGCAGCCGGAGCAAAGTTAGAAAGAACGATAAAGACCGTCGACCACAGCCCTCCCCTCCACCACCACCACCTTACCTCTCCGGCAGCTCATCTCTCCTCCACCTCCACACACATGAAAAGACTGATCCGGCAATGCCACTGTTAATGGCGGGGACATTATTCATCTCTCCAGCCAATTTGAGCTCCTTTTCTTTCAGGAATAGAGGCACAAGGGGTTGAGAGGAGTCAGCGAAGAGTATTAAATATGTAGAGGAAGATGGACAAAAGGAGCGGCAGAATAAAGAGGGGCAGCAGAGGTGGGAATGAAGAGGGACGGGAGGTATGGTGGCGGTGGTGGCGGTGAGACCAAGTTAGTTAGCGAGAGACTGCGAGGGAAGTGGTGTGATAGGTGTTCAGAGAGATGCCACATTTACCCCGTCTGTTCAACCTTTTTAACACTGAACTGAGCTCCAGTATAGATCAACTGAAACTGGAAATACGTTTATGTGAAGAAACTAAAGCGAAAACTTTGCAGAACGAGTAGAATCAGTGTGTTCAGAGGTGGGCCCAAAAACTTTAGGACAGATTTTGATGATTTATTGATCTAAAATCAATGTGAGTGTCATCGTGCCATCTTCATTAGAGGCTTTTTGATTGCAGGCCATCAGGTCCCCTACTACAGGACTCAGTGAACCTGCAGGAGCTATATATATATATATTTTAAAAAAGTGTCTCCAATTTCCACTTGTGTGGTTAAAAGCCAGTATTTGGCGGTTTGAGTTCCAGTCTGCCTGGCTGTCAGGGAGGATGTACGGCCGGAGTGGCCTGGGCTGGAGAGATCATAAAGCTCGACGGTGATTGACGGTATCTTAATGGAGGAGGACGGATCAATAAGTAATATCAGCAGGTTTTAATTCAAGGCAACACGCATAAACCTTTACCAACTTCACAATGTCACTCCGTGTTCATAAAAGTTTTCTCAACATCCCCTCCAACAAAAAGAGATAAATCCATCAAAAAGTCATCACGGTTTTATAGCCCTCCCTCCCTCCTCTCTTTCTTTCCCTCCTTTCATCCAAACCCCCCCACTCCCCTCCACCCCTCATCTCCATTTTGATGTCTGTCTATTAGCAGAGGGTGAGGCCTTTCCTGCTCTCACATCCAGGGGCTAAATTAGCTCAATCAGCCCCCTTTCACCTTACTTCCGTGGGCTTCATGCTGAGTGACACACTGCTCCCCTGGGAAGGAGGGAGGGAGGACTTAAACACACACTAACACACACACACGCACACACACACACACTGAAGCCAGCAGACAGAAGACTATAGAGAAGAAGAAGAAGAAGAAGAAGGGGTGAGGACGAGGAAGGATGAAAAAGAAGGACAGGTTGGAGGAGAGAATGAACTTTCATTTCTTGATAGAGGATCCATCCACAGCTCTGAATGAAGCTCCTTGTTCGCTGCTTGTTGAGCGCTAAGAAAAACCCCTGTGTGATTATTTTACCCCCCTCCTTCCCTCCTTCCTCACCTCTCTGCAAGGCGCGGCGGTTCTCAAGGTGCCGGTGCCAAACCCGCTTCAAGAGGCCCATGCAGCCATCAGAAAAAAAAGGAGGTGATGAGAGATTCTCAGTGTGTCTCCACATACACACACACTATGCCAGGCCCAGATTCTGCGTTCGCGTGCCAGCATCTCTTAAATTGCACCTTCATGTTTGATTTGTCTCAACCCTTCCCCTCTCCCCTTCTTACTAAATAGCCACCCAAGTATCTGTGGAAGTGCAAGGCAGGCACTTCTGCTGCGGTAATGTGTGTTGGAGGGGTAGGGGGGGAAGATGGGCGAAAAGGTGGTGATCGGAGTGAGCCATAAGATCTACTCTTTGCAGCTCTACAGGGATTTATTAGACTGGGGGAGTACATTAGCATCATAAAGACCCAGGAGAATGGGCCTGTGGATGGGCTGCAGACACCACCACTACACTTTAACATGCTCTGCGGCATCAGTCAGTGTGTGTGCATGTGTGCATGTGTGTGTGTGTGTGTGTGTGTGTGTGTATGTGTGTGGATGAGGAATAAGATTACTCCGATTTAACTTAAGAAAGGCTGTTAAACGGTTTATGGATCATCCTGAAGCAGTGGCGGACTCATACATCAGGAGATGATGGAACGAGCTGCAAAAAAAGGAGAAAAGAGGCCGACAGGAGGAGCAGGCAGGTGAAACGTGACGGCCTCCACCTCGGATAAAAGACGGTGATTAAACTGGCACCAATAAACCTCGTCGTCTGTCCACACCTTTATATTTTCTCTCGGAGGGTGTGTGTGTGTGTGTGTGTGTGTGTGCTGCCCTGCTACACTACTGGGATCTTTGAAGAAAAGTTGAACTCTCCCAGGCGAAACAAAAGAGCAATGTCCTGACTGTGTTTTTTTTTTTTTGGTATAAAAACACACACTGTACATCACCCAGCCAGTGAAAGTGAGACAAGAGGTCAGTTGCACAGCAGCTCAGTCCTGTCTCTGCCTGTGGCTGTAAAATCACAGCAGCGAGTAGATACACTCACTGGGGTCATGTTCTGCCACATAGATCTCTGCTGCCCCCTGGTGGCTTTATTATGTCACATTATATAAGGGGTTTTGTTTAGGACAGGGGTGTCCAAACTTTTTGCAAAGAGGGACAGATTATGGTGAAGTGAAAATGTGTGTGGGCCGACCATTCAGCCTGACATCCTTTGAACCATTAACATTAAATGCAAATGAACTATTTAATACTATTTTTTATTATTGCAAATGGCATTCTTTTCATTTCTTCACATAAAATATAAATAAATCTGAACAAGTTTTTTTTTTTACCAAAATCACTGTTTTTCGTATTTGAAGACCACATAAAATGAAGAAAAAGTCTGTCTGGAAGCTTAAACATATCTAGGTTCATTTGAGACATTACATATTATATTTTATATCATATTATATTATATCTTAGAAATGGGCTGGAAAGGGTCAAGGGTCGCGCGGCTAGAGTGCAGCCACAGGTCTGCTCCCATCTTTTGGTGAAATATAAAATAGCTTCTTTTTGTATGTGTTTTTTTTTTTTTTTTGTACGTGCTGGCGGGCCGCATATTATTGATGTTATGAGAGAGGCTGAGGGCCGGTGGGAATTTGAACACCGGCTGCAATTGGCCCCCAGGCCAGACTTTGGACATGCCTGGTTTAGGATGATGTTGCATTGGCTTGCATTCTGTTCCCGAAACAAAATCGAATTGTTAAGATCCCTGTCTGACATGTTTAGAGACAAACAATAAGGCTGAAATAATCATTTGTGTCTCAATCATAAAAATATACCAACTCCTTTTCCCTCACTGAAAAAGCCACAGTCCATAAATATGCAAATATTGTTCGTCTCCTGTACACATGGTGTCTCGTTTGCATATTCAACCTCGACTTGATTAAATACTGGTCATGATGTCAGAAAGAAACTTCTCCTTTTCAGCTGACAGATGTGAAAACATCTGTCTAGTGTCACGCTTCAGGGGACTTCAATCTTGCAGGGACCTAATTTCTGTCCCCATATTGTCAAAGAGTCCCTATAATTCAAATGTGCGAGACCTCATATTTGTCTCTAAACACATGTAAGTTATATCAATAAAGAAAAGAGAAAGGAAAAGAAAAAAACACAGAAAGCCGGTGAGTGTTTTCTGGTAAAACATTTTTATATTCTCAGTAAAATCAGAACCACTTTTCCCTGTGTAGTTTGCTCCGTAGAGCGCCCTCTAGTGGAAGAGTAGAGGAGGCCTGAGCAGCTCTTTGGAGTGTTGGCTGGGTGACAGTACAATAGTCAAACTCTGGCTGAAAAAGGGAAAAAGGCACAACTCTGGCAGACGGGACAGAGGCTGAACGCGCAGAGTCAGTGATACAACGCCATGGCGACCACAACTCCTCGGCTCAGAGTTCATGTGAAGTCAGTCGTTTTTCTGGTCTCCAAGGAAACCAAAGTCAGGAAGGAGATAGGAGGCGTGGCAAAAAAAAAAAAAAAAAAAAAAAAAAGCCAACCTGCTCCAGTCTGACCAGAACCACTGGTAAACCGTACATTCATAAACTGAGTAATTTAACTTTAATCAAAAAAGAAAAAAAAAAGAATCACCTCTCATCTATTTCTGGCTCCAAATTTCAATGTTAAAAAAATCCCAATCATATAAAAATGGCATCATAAATGTACAGAAACTCTTCATCTCTCCAAAGTCACTTGAAATCTGGAAGTTTTATATCATAAATGGCTCCAAACTCCTTCCCCAATCAAACATTAGTGGCATAAATGTCTTTACAGTGTACTTCTTGAAAGGGTAGTTTTTTGGAATAAAACTAAAAAATAAAACTAAAAACAACAAATACAAATAAAATACATTTAAGTGGCTTAGTGGCATAAAATATCTGAAATAAATCTTATTTCATAATTCTTCAATGTAATGTACAAAGTCAATACAATAATATAGTTTCCAGTGCTTTTTGGGAGATAAAATAAACAAACAAACTATAATAAAAGAAAAACAAACACTTCTTTTAATCAAAAAAAAAAAAAAAAAAAATCACCATCAAAGTTTTTTTTTTTTTTTTCTCCTACCTTTATCAGTACTGATCATAAGCTATATCAAATCAAAGCCAAGCCCCCCTCCCCCCCAGGTCCACCCACCACAGAGATACAACTCGGGGACACGTCCACCTGTACCTGCCCTCAGCCACACACACAGAGTGAGAACAGATTCCCTTTACGTGGCAGCTGGAACATCTGGCCTGTGGTTTCCCTCTGCAGCTTCACCCCACTCATCAGGGGGAGAGACCGGCTGAACCACAGGAGACTTGTTAATGTGCTGATTTGAAAACAGCCTCAAGGCACACTGCACTGTATGTATGTATGCATATGTATGTGTATGTGTGTGTGAGCTCTTTAATGCATAATATAGTATGTGTATGTGTGTCTAGTGGGCGTGCATCTGCGTAGTAAATAGGGATGTCACAATTACTGGTTTTCACATTTGATCACGGTATTAAACGCCACAATTAATTGATCGCAAAGATTCCTAAATACCGTCACTTTCCTCCCCAAAAAAGATCATGTATAATCCGTGTTGCGCCAAAGTAAAGGTAAATGCACAGATACTGGTCCATTTACCTAACGTAGCATCTAATTGGTAGGAATTTAAATGCTAGAGTGTCATTTGTAATAAAAAAAAAGAAAGATTAAAATTAACTTAAACATTTGGTATCGATGACACTTCCCCTGCCGGATTAATAATTAGTCATATTTTAATAGATATTTAAAATATTTTATAATTAGTGATGTATATTTTAACTATATTTGATTTTACATAATAATCGTGATAATCGTAATACCGTGATTATTTCTCTGACAATAATTGTACCAAGAAAATCTGTAATCGTGACATCCCTAGTATTCAAAGCTTTGTCTGTCTGTCTGTGAACCGAATGACAGCGCGAATGCATGCATGTGTGTGTGTGTATGTGTGTGTGTGTGTGTGTGTGTGTGTGTGTGTGTGTGTGAGAAGACTATAACTACTGCTGCCACTGTCACCTGGGACGAACTATCTCTCTGCAGGAACAAACCCCCGTCTGTCCTTCGTCTGGGCCTCTGGCATTAAGCCCTTCAAAGTCACTGCGTGAGAGAGACATTAACTGTTTATCTCCTACGTTAATAAGGGTTGTATGTGGTACAGAAGCACACTCTAAAGCATTTACAGGCATAACTGAACTTGATATTAAGTCTAAACCCCCCCACCCCCACCTCTCTACCCCTCCCGGACACAACCTCTAACCTATAAAAAGACGCCTTTGAGGAGCAGCAGCTGCAATAACCAAAAGGACACGTTGATAGGGGGGTTACGGCCGTGACACAGTCCAGGTTAACATCTGCTTCTACTTAAAAACAATCCTCCTTGTGTATTCTGTTACAGTACCTGAGTATTTTGACACCTCATAGATTTGGATGACACTGTTTTGTTTTGTTTTTTTGTTTTTTTAAATAGTTTTCTTTCTTTCTTGACTCTCTTTCCAAAGTCAACACACACTTTACAGTCCCTGTGGTTAAATGTCACCACTGTAAAATGTTAAAGGTGTAGAAACGGAGGGACAGCAGTGTGTGTGTCTGTGTGTGTGCGTGCGTGAGCGTGTGAGTGAGTGTGAGGAGGGGGGCACCACTGAAATAGAGACAGATGCAGTAAATGAAAACTGATCTTTTGTCAGACTCCAAACAGCTCGAGCTTTAGGGTAAAAAAGAAAAACGGTGGAATAACAGACTGAGTAGCAGAACAATGCGAATGGACTGAACCCCCCCCCTCCCCCCCCTTTAAGATAAATTATGCATGCAGGACCATAAAGCTACTTCCATTTTATGCACTATCGTTCATTCAATCATTTATGGTTACTAAAAGAGGGCTGATGTAAAGGGGAAAATAACTTGTCCTCTATCGAGTGAGACAATGAGCTCGGTTGTCCTTGTATCTGATAACTTCAATCTAATTAACTGCTGGTTTTTTGTCCCTTGTTCAATTAACATTCAGAGCCACCTTTATGGAAACAAGGCCAAGTGAGCTATATAACTCCTGACCTGGCAGTGTTGGTTCGCCCCCTTATAAACGCTCAGTCTGCTGGGCAAAGTTTCAAACTGCTCAGGTTATCTTCTCTCACACACTGCTGCTGTGTTTGTGTGTGCAATGTTTTTTGTACCGTGCGAGAGCTGCACACTGTCTATTGCTTGTACCGTTAACAGATAGTTGTACCACAAATGAGTGTCGTTGGTGTGTGTGTGGGTTCAAATTGTGTTTTGTGCATAGTTTGTGAGTTTGTGCTGATGTGATGAGTGTGCTGTACATGTGTTGAGAGTTGTTGCCTGTTGCCTGCACCCTCTGTGAAGTGAAACCTCTGTATGTGCGCATGTGTGTGTGTGTGTGTGCTCGTATCGTATGAGCGCCATGTGTGTTCGTCTACAGTATGTCTCCGTCCTCTATGCTGAAGCTGGATCTGCGGCTGGAGTCGACCGAGGCTTCGGGGGACATCGCGGAGAGCAGCGGGTCTCCGCCCATCGGGGACAAGGGCTCGTCCATCATCAGGAAGCTCAGCTCGCCTCTCCTGCCCTGGACGTCCAGTCCTCCGAGGTCGGCGAGCCCCGACATGCTGTCTGAGAAGCTGGGGATCCCATCGCACAAGTCCAGCGACTGGCCATAGTCAAAGGGCTGAGAGCTGCCCACAGCGGGGAACTGGATGGGAGGCTGCGGCTGCAGGTGCTGCGGGAGCGGCGGCAGCTGCCGGGGCTGAGGCTGAGCCTGGCCCTGAGGTTGGAGGTGGTTTTGCGGGAGGAAGTGGTGCTGGTGGGTATGGGGCTGGGCCTGGGGCTGGGGTAGGTGCTGCTGGGGGTGCTGCTGGTGGTGGTGGGCTTGTACCTGGGGGTGAGAGAGCTTCTCCTCTGGGCTGGTCTCTTGTTTGATGTAAGAACCCATCAGGTCACCCGGGTTCAGGCCAGAGGGGGAGTTGCTGGGGAGGCCGTGCATCTGAGCCTGCATCTCCAGCTCCTGTAGACGGTGTGAAGAGACAACATCATCATCATCATCATCATCATCATCAGTGTGTTAGGTTAGGTTATACTTTATCTATCCATGAGGGCAAATTCGTTAGTAACAGCAGGACATTTGAGTACTAAATAAATATATATACACTGTATGCCATTAGCTATATCAAATTGTACAAAAAGTAAAATACATAATACATAAAAATACTTAAAGGGATAGTTCAACATTTTGGCAAATTGGCCCATTGCCATAATCCCCATAGTCTTAGGAGTAGGTTTGTTACCTTTATTTGTCGGTGCAAGCTATTTTTAGAACGGCGGAGCAGAGCCGCTCAGAGCTACGCTACGGAGGCTAATGGGATTTCTTGGTTTCCCTCATCAAACTCATGAGATAATAACGGAACGTTACGCAGAGACTGCTTGCCAAAAAACTGTCCCTGAGCGCAACGCACGTCAGCGGTTTTGCATGAATTTACCTCTAAAACAACTCTGTCTGGTAACGTTCTGTTATTATCTCATAGCGTGGTGAATGTGCAGGTCACAACTTGTCCACCAGAGCGTTTTGGAGTTGTTGGATTGTGTATTTGATGAGTTTGATGAGGGAAACAAAGAAATCCCAATAGCCTCCTCACAGCTCTGCTCCGCCGTTCTAAAAATAGCCTGGACCGACAATTAAAACGAACCTACTCCTAAGACTATAGGGATTATGGCAATGGGGCAATTTGCCAAAATGTTGAACTATCCCTTTAAAAACTACTCTTGCTGGATAGAATAACAGATTAAAAGTGCTTGCTGGTAGACAAACAAAAGATAAAAGCAGTTTTAAAGTGCAAGGAGGTAAAAGTGCTACAGACATTACAGACGATCTATCTAGAAATGTTAAAAAGTCTAACTGCCATTGGGATAAAAGACTTCCGGAAACACTCTGTTGTACATTGAGGGTGTATTTGCTGCGTTTCTGTGTCTCTACGTGTGTGTGTGTGTGTGTGTGTGTGTGTGTGTGTGTGTGTGTGTGTGTGTGTGTGTGTGTGTGTGTGTGTGTGTGTGTGTGTGTAATACCTGTATGCGTAGCATCAGCTGCTTGTTGGCCATCTCCATCCTTTTGAAGTTGTTCTCCACCTCCCTGGTCCTCTGCACGTCCTTCTGCATCCGTTTGATGTAGTCGACCGATGCTCGCAATATAGTGCCTTTGTTCCAGCGCACATCTCTAAGCACACAGTAAGGTACACAGGCAATTTCCACATGTAAGTGACTGACAGTTACCGGTTTCAATCAACAGTTTCATCTGTGCTGCGAAACAGAGCTCGGCAAAGCAACTCACAGGTCGTTGGTTTTGGGGATCATGGTGCCCAGCTCTTTGATTCGATCGTTGATGTTGAATCGCCTCCTCCTTTCGACTATTAAAGAGGAAAGACGACATGAGAGAGAGAGATGAAAAGGGAAAAGATAAAAGAAAATATATTAGTTTTACAATAATGAGGCATGAAACGAGGCAGATGGATAACTTTGTGTGAGACAATCTGTGGTACGGACAAACAGAATTAACACAAACAGTGACAGTGTAATGTGGTGCATATGACTCAAGTACAGAACAGGGGGGGGATTCACAAATCTACAGTAAAGGGCAAAAAGGGACAAATGTTCAAGTGCACACACACACACACACTCTCACACACACTCACACACACACACACTCTCACACACACTCACACACAGGCAGTCACAGGCAATTACACTTAAGTGCCAGAACAGCAGAAACGAGCAGGTTAACCATCCACCCACAGGTTGCCCTATGTCAGCTAAATCAGTGCAGAGATGTATAAAACTGTTTTTGCAAGAGACAGATTATAGATTATGGTGCATGTGTGCGTGTGTGTGTTCGTGTGTGTGCGTTCGTGTGCAAAGAGCAAAATGCACTCACTCAGATTGTGGTTGTCTTTCTTCTGTCTCTCCTTGGCCAGCGCACGGGCTTCTGTGTCTTTGCAAAAACAAAAGCCGATTAACTTACAGCTGAGACGGTTTGCATAATTACTAACTGTAAAACCAGACGAAGTGGAAGCAGAAGTTTTAGATACACAAACATCTTCATGGTCGTTAGTTACTACATTGTGTGTAAAAAAAAAACAAAAAAAAACAACTGTGACTTCCGCACCTGACAGTTCTCGTTTGATGGTCAGGTTGGCAGGACAGGAGTTACTGGTCATAGCTAAGGCTGGCCCCTTCATCCCAGGACCTGTGTACACGTCCAGATGACTGCTGGACAGAGGGAGCTGGGGACACATGCAAACAACAGACACACATGTCAACAATACACACATTTAGAAAGACATTTACTTTTAAAATGAATCTGGCTTTAAACAAAGTCTGAATGAATGAATGAATGAACTCAAACATGAGTTCCACTTGGGTCAAACTGGTGTAAAAATTAAATGGCTTCTCTCGCTCTCTGGTTCTTGGACGACTCATTTACAGCTTTAAACACCCTGTTGAGTGCCTTTATAAAGTTAGTGTCCATGTTTAGAGCACTGTAAAGAGCAGATAGCAGAAGATAATGCAATAATATCACACCTGAGAAGGGCCTGCCAAACACACAGCAATGATTGACTATCGTACTATCCATCTTATCTCCCTTTATGGCTCGATTCTCTCCTCTGCCTCCTCCAGCCTCTCTGAACTTGTGGAGAGGTCTCGCTACTCGTGCACTTTAGACGTTGTGTAATGGCCGTGATTTAGTTTTGTATGGACTCCTAAAAAAGACATGATATCCTTTTAATTGTACGTTTTAATGAGTGCGATGAACTTCTTTTTTTTTCTTTCTTTTTTTTTTTCTTCCTATGCCTCGTTGCCAGCCGTGTGGTACTCCCTGCAGCGAGGGCAAATGTGACGCTGCTAATGAGGCCTGAAAGATAAAGAACTCGGAGGAAAAGATACGTTATCTGCTGGCTACTGTGCGACTTGTGAGATCAAACACGCTCGCACACACATAAACGCACACACACACACAGACACATACACACACACGGACCTTCTGTTTGTAAATTGCATGCTCCGTTAAAAATCTGACAATAGAGAAATTATACTGCGGAGCTGCGATTTGAAAAACTTCCCGATAATCAGATTCTTCCGATATCGAGACATTTCATTGCATGGTAACAAATGTGTGGTTGAGCAACTGTTTCCAATATTATATGCATCCAGTTAAGTAAAGGAATCCCATATAAAACAATGCATTACATTATAAAACAAAAAATAAACTCTATTTCCCAGCATCCTCCATTTCCTGTCCGAGCACGCTGCCTTTAACTAGACCGTCTAACTCAATTGAACAAGCAAACAAGACAAGGACTCAGTACAGTCTGCAATACACACACATTTACACACATAGTTTTAAGGGTGGAACTGCTCACTTGTGCCTGGTATTCACTGGTGTTCCCGGCTTTTACTAAACTTTGAGATTCCAAGAATTCCTTGGAGTTTGCTGCTTTAATCCGCATCAGGATTAGCAGGTGAGTGTTTTACTCACTGCTCTGTCAGTCGGGAATAAGACTCCAGAGTGAGTGAGTTTTGTTTCTGAGTGTGTTTGAACACGAAACAACACTAGTGCTGCTGCTGCTGCTGAGTATCAAACTGTACGAAGCTTCGGTTTCTGTCTCAGTTAATCTATTGTAACTCGCTCCACACACACACACACTGATCATCCTCAGGGTTGATCAATCACCTAATCTAATCAGTCTGATGTTTCACATGCACACACACACACACACACACACATACATACAAACACATGCATGTGGGCACACTCACACTGATTAAACCAATCAACCACAGAGGACATATTATCAGATACAGCTGCAGGAGACTGTTCGGGTTCCCCTTCCCTCTCTCTGTCTCTCTCTTTCTAACACACACACGTTTAGAGATAGCTGTGAAGTGTGTGTGTCAGACCACACAATGAGCTTGCACTAGTGTAGACCCCAACATCACCCAAAACCCACCGAACAATCTGGCTGATCCACACCCGTCCACACACACACAAACATGAGAAAAAAAGAAAAAGCAGAAACCATCCCTCGGTCCGTCCACCCCTCTGCTCCGGCCCTGGCTCATCTGATAATCAGAGACCCGAGGCTGGGAGTTAGAGCTGCCACTGCATCAGCCCCAAACTGTGAATGAAAGCCAACTCCTACCACTCTGACCAAACCTCACAGTTACTGTAGTTTAATCTTTCTTTCTTTTTTAAACAAACGGCCGCACTTAGTCGTCATCTTACCAGCTGAATCTGTTCTCCTTCGATAACCTCCACAATGGCATACGTCTTATTCATCTCCTTCATCCTCTACTCCTTTCCTTTGCTTGGTCTTTGCTCTTCCTTCTTCTTCCTCTTCTTCTTCTTCTTCACTCTCTGGCACTCACAGCTCTCTCTCTCTCTCTCTCTGTCTCTCTGTCTCTCTCTCGCGCACTCTTTCTGCCACTGTCGCCCCAGTCCCCGGAGAATGACCTCAGCCACACCGATGCCGTCTTTCTTCTACCTCTGCTCCCCACCAAACACGAATGAACTTTCCCCTAACTGGACTTTCAGCCTGTTTTCCCCTTGCACAAATTGCCCTCATCCCCCTTTCCCTCCTCCCTTCTTATCCTCCTTCCCCCCTCCTCCTCCTCCTCCTCCTCCACTCCTTCTCCTTCTCCACCTCCCTCTCTCCCTCTCTCCCTCTCCCTGAATGTCTTGTAAACAAGTTGAACTCTAACTGCTGGCAGTTTAATTGTTAATTTTCTGAGTTGTTCGCTCAAACACAAAGCGCTGTACAGTCTTCCCTGCAGTGTCTAACTATGTCCAACATGGTTTAGGGATGGAATGTTTAGGGTTTAAGTTAATTACACAGTTTTGCATGTGTGTATGTGTTTGTGTTTATGGGTGCATGGGTTAGACATAACCTCCAATGGGGACAGTCAACGGGAGACAACTAAGAAATGAAATTTATAGCAAAATGATGCCAGTTTTCTCTCAGATATAAAGACGACAAAGAGGCAGAAGCTTATAGAAATAGCTGAAAAGTCAAAGTCTGAACACTGACAACTCGGCATACCCAAACCTATGACTCATTTAGAGCCAACCATGCACCACATAATCCCTAAAGTTGATGAGGAGTTCAGAGAAATACAAATTCAGACGATGCAACATTCGGAAAAGTTGCTGTTGCACAGCAAGGTTGATGCATTTATGTTGTACAGTCTTGCAAGCCCAGATAAAATGCATACATGCATATATATAATATATATATTACATTAGGAGCTGTGATGTGGTCCTTAATGAATTATACTTTGAACACTACAATAGCACAAAGAATAAAATGTTTATTTAAATGCTTTAAATGCCCTAAAACCAAGTGTTACAAAATACAATTTTTCATAAAACAAATTAAATATCTCGTAGTAGATTGTTATCAATCAGTTCAATTCACAAATTTTGTAGAAAATGTTTGTGAAAAAATGAATAACTCCAAAAATACTTGAAATTTGTTTCTTTTTACAGTGCTCTTTCAAGGAAAATGTACCAGTGACTACCCACTTTCCTTAGGTGAAAGGTGAAAATTAAACTAAACTATACGACTGAAAAGTTGCGTAGCTGGATACAAAGTACATCCGTCATATAAAAGACAATAAAAACTGAAGTGTTCCTAAAAGTGCACCTCATGCTGTATTTTTGCCTCCTCTGTTTTTGGCACCATACTCACTGTGTTGGGCATCTGCACAGGGTCGATGTACGCCTGAATATCATCGTAATTGGACTGCATGCTGATGATGTCGTCAATAACCTCCTCCATCTGGGGACAAAGAAAGAAGCAGGGCCGTTTTTACCTATGTGGTCTTAAAAAAAGCTTAATGAATCGTAACGTCTTATACTTTAAAAACAGACACAGCACCTCCAGACTCCACACTGACAAATACCTCCACTGCTCATGCTTTCTTTTCTTTCTTTTTTTTTAATTTAAGCATATGAAACCTGTAGGCGTCCACAGGAAGTAGCCTGCAGGTGCAGACGTTCAAGAGAAAAGATGACTTTTATCATGTCATGGAGACTGCTAAAAACAAATTTCTCCGAGGCAGCGAGAGGAGCCATGGTCGAGCTCTGGAGGAGGGGGAGCTGGTCAAAGTCTCCCAGGTTCAAAGGGCCTCGAATCCTGCAGGATCTCTGTCACTTGTTAAGCTGTAATTACTGTTGCAAGGCCATAATGGAGTGTTTAAATTCCAATGATAGCCAGTGTCAGTTATTGCCAGTTAGTCAACACATTGGTCCACGCACGCCTACTGTACTCACAACACATTAACACCAGTGCTTTTACAAACGCTGCTGCAGCCTAAGAAAGCCCATTTAAATCATTATGATGCTTCCATAAAAAAAATGCAGAGATAATGTTACTTTGGAGGTAATATTCAATCCATCATAATTTTATATTGGTGTGTAATTAAGTCATATTCTAGGGGGGATACTTGTTCAATCTGTTTCCTGTAAAATGAAACACTTTATAACATGAGCAGCATTTGTATGTTTATGCCGCCGTCCACTCAGACTTGCAGGCGTCTGTACTGTGCTGTACATGTACTGTATTTAACTGTACCTCATTTTCGTGGCTGGAGCCGATGTTGAGCATGGCCATGGGGCTGTTGGGCGCGCTGTTGCCAGACATGAGCTGCTCGGTGCGCATGTGTGGAGACTGGAGGGGTGGGGGCGCAGACGCCGACCCCCCCGTGGGTCCCATGTTTGCGGGAGGAGAGGGTGGAACCAGCCCTGCTACTGCTTGGACCGTCTGATCGCACACAGAGAGGGAGAGAAAGAAGGTGATAAAGACATAATGATAATAAACTACACAGGAGAAAGGCCATCTCACACCTTTTTACAGATTCTTGCAGCTGCTTCCCCACTATTTAACCCTTTTCCTCAGTTTCTGCTTGTTGAATGCCCATACCTGCCGCCGTCGGCCTAGGCCACTTTTTGTGACACACTGAAACTAACTGTCTTTTGGTGTTTCTGCGTTTGTAAATAATCCTTACTGATAACCCTGTTCTTTACCCTCTCTCAACTTTTAGGCTCTCTAAAGAATCCTGTAATGTCTGTAAAAATCTTGTCTATTAATTCTTTTTATGCTTGAAAAATCCTTGCTATTAACTTTTTTATGTTCTTGATTTTGCTGAATGTTTGTATAGTTGTGCATATTTGCTACTGTCTTTTAACCTATCTCTTCTCCTTCACAGCCCCCCTCCCCTGTCCCCTCAAGAAGCTTATGCCTCTTGTCAGGCCATCATTGTAAATAAGAACTTGTTCTTAATTGATTCTGCCTGGTTAAATAAAGGTTAAATAAAATAAAAAAAGATCACATATTCATGGAGCTGCAGGTTTAGACTGGTACCTGTTTTGTGGCGAAGGTGGTAGACAGGTATTCTTTCACCTGTTGCCGCCGAGACTGACGGATGTGGTAGTCTGTAGGATTCTCCAGGTGGGTCTGTACCTGTGTGGAAGATGGACAGAGAGAAACACCTGATCAATTTCTTATTCCATTAATAATTCACAATTAAAATGATCCATTGAGGTTTTATTTCATTCTTTTTATACACAGTCCTCTCTCAAAACCCATTTTTTCTCCCAGGCTTTTGGACCTGTGTGAGACAAAGTTGTTTGGTTTGCTGAATGTTATGTGTCATTGCTGAAATTGTCTTTTGAAATGTACTTTTGTATTTTATTGTTATTTATGTTATGTAAAGCACCTTGGTCAACCTAGGTTGTTATAAGGTGCTCTATAAATAAACGTGACCTTGATCTTAACAGACTGCCGGACTTTGTACAGACAAATTCACAAATAGTACAGGGGTTTTACTATGACTCAGCAAAAACAAACTTAAACTGGGAAAGTAAACCATTAATTTATCAAAGTCAGACTTTTATCTACATTTTAACGTATAAAATAGGAGCTCACACTCATTCATCCACAGAGCGACATGTGAAGTAATTTCTGCCTGTCGCCATCAAACTGTTTAACTCTACACATTACAACAAGAGTCACACGCACCATGTATAATGTGTAGACTTGTTTTAAATTCCATGTAAATATGTTTATTTTGCTGTCTATATTCTTTATATAATCCCTTATCTTTGTTTTTCCCAACTCTTATACATGTTATATTTCATATTTTCATTTTTGTATTGGGAGCTCTGTAACAAAGGATTTTCCCCTCAGGGATCAATAAAGTAATTAAGATTATGAAAAACATTCACCCACAAGGCAAAAAAAAAAACTCAGCATTACATTTCACTGGCTCACTGACATCTAACATAACGTAACATAACCACACATTGAGCATTCAGACCAGACGTACACACTCACTTATCTCTGTCCCTTTAACCCAGTGATGAGACTGGAGCATGGCAGCATTAAGTCAGTGGTGCTGCCTACAGGGGTAAAGCCACAGTAATTCCTCTGGTGTGGCTACAAAGAGCAGTGGGCTGGCCTCATTCCTTCACATCAAAGAGTAAAAGCTCAGCAGAGAGCGGGACTGCAACGCATTACTACAGAGGGAAGGATTCAACTCCTGTGCCCTCCAAACCCCCCGGCAAGATTATATCAAACAAGGCAGAAACTTTTCAATAACTACATGTTATTCCCACTTCGTCTGTCCACTTTTTTTTTAGTATTAATATTTACAGCAAATGTTGACACTTTGGATAAATGGACATGATTGTCTGACAGTTGTCTGGGCCTCAGAAGGCAAAGGGACAAGTATCCAGTCATAAGTATTTGACCCATGTGGCCTATAGCACTAGATGACAGACACGGTGGGCCTGATGGACAGACTGGCTCGTCTTATCTACACCATGAAAGGGAAAGAGACTGACAAGTCTAAACACTGAGATTTCATAAACACCATTCCATACAAACACCCACACACACACACACACACACACACACACACGTATGCACACGGAGTAAACTGTCAATACATCGAGTTGACCCACACGGTTATCAGTGCATACAAACTGTAGATTTATGGTCTCAAATACCATAAAGCAACACACACACACACACACTAGCACATAATGGTTGTATTGCACAAGCTCACACACACACACACACACACACACACACACACACACACACACACACCATTAAAGATAAGGACGCGCACAGGCATCTTTGGAATCGGGTAAAATGTCACTTCAGCTTTATCTGTCCCTGTCTGACTCAGACTATCTGCATCACTCCTGTCTGTCCTATCGTGAAACATGTCAAACGTCTCTTATCTCCCTCTCCTCCTCCTCCTCCTCCCTCCTTCCTCTGTCTCCCTACCTGCTTGCTGCTCCACCGCATTTTTCTCTCTTTGCCTTTTGCAAATCTGTCCCTGACTTTTCCATGTGTGGCCAGAGCTGCAGTGTGAGAGGCTGTGACATCCAGCGAAGTCTCTGCTGCTGCTGCTGCTGCTGCTGCCGTCCTATCCTGTCTCCTTCTCAGCAACATGTGAGTGGATTAACATAAGTGCTGAACCCCCCCACCCCACCTTTTTTTTTTTTTTTTTGAAACTCCAACCTAAACCAAAATCTTTTCTTTTTTTTTTTTTTCCCTCTTCCATCAATCCCCTCACTCAAATCCGTTTAGTGCTTTGTCTTTGTGGCGGGGTTTTGCATTTTGACCCTGACGTGAATCACAGAGATTTCACTAGCCTATTACACTCATTATTTTATTCCCACAGACTGCACGGTGGTCCGGTCTAAGTCTACAAACACAGAGAGAGTATTTAGAAAAAAGTCTGTGCTCAGTGGATAACGGATCAAACCGCAAATCCCCCTTAAAGTTTTTCTTCTTTTCTTGCCAAAAGTCTCTCAACAGATTATGTATCAGTCATACATTACAAGCAGTGCATTCACACACTGTTATAATATGTATTTATGTTTCTATGTTACATAATTAAGAGCTGTGCCATCATTTTTCAACTCATTTATTGAGCTAAAATTACCTTTGCTGGTCAAAAGCTTTTAAAAACAAATAATTTGTTAATTTCTTTGTGCTCATATCAGTGTAAATTCATCATATTTGACTTTTTGACCAACAAAAACTAAAGTCGTCACCCTGGGCTGCTCTTACCATTTTGTGAATTTTCATTGACGAGGTGAGCAATTGGTTGGATAAGAAATCGGATGTGAGCGTAAAAGGAAATTAAAAAAAAGAGATGATCTATAATGAAATGCCTCTTTTGCATCCCCACTGACCTTAAGAACCTCCACAGGGACCTGCATGCTTTGGTAATGCTGTGGAGTGCTGATGGCCGGGGTGGGTGCAGGTGGCCCCGCCATGCGTTGCTGCATGTAAGGCTGCAAGACTGCATTCTGCTGCTGCTGCCGCTCACGCCGCTCCTCTTGCTGCAGCTGGTCTCGCATCAGCTGGAGAAACACAGACATACAGAGGAATGCTCATTAGAGAAGGAAGGTGATGTGGCTTTTGGCTTTTTTTTTCTCTGTCCCGCTGCTTTTTTAAGAGTGGATATGAAGAGCTGGCAGCATCTTTGCAAATAATAACTGGTGACTCATGTATGTGTTTAATCAGACTGTAATAGGAGTATGCACAGTGCATACATCAAAATATGCAAGGGCCAAATAGCAAAGCCAAATTTATCAGTGGAAAAAAAACAAACAGTTGCTGCATGTAGATGCCCTTCACATATATGACACACCCAGACACACTGAGCAGAATACCTTCCTCTCCAGTGTCCACTCAACCAAACACTGGGATGCCCGTGGCTGATAAAAAGCTTACATGTACTGTCATACAGCTCTGGAAAAAAATAAGAGACCACTTTCACAAATGTTTCTTAAAAGCATCTCTACATGTATGACAGTCATTCTTTTCTTTTCTTTTTTTAAATACCAACACAAACACAACTCATTCTACTTAATGAGACACGGATGAGGTCATCCTCTGAACCACATCTGGTTTTATAGGAAGATTATAAAAACCACTGCTGGGATTAAACATTGATATTATCCCACAAAACTGATTTATAAACTCTTCCTGAGTTAATATTCCTGCTGTGTTGTTTAGGAATAAATATGAACATGTTTTCTTTGCATTATTAATATTCAAGGTCTGAAAAGACTTGATATTTTTTGTTATTTTGACTAGTTGTCATTTTCAGCCAATAAAAGCTCTAAATGACAATATTTTTATTGCAATTTGGGGAGAAATGTTGTTGGTAGTTGATAGAATAAAACATTTTTTTATTTTTTTTTATTTTACTCAAACACATACCTATAAATAGTAAAACCAGAGAAACTGATCATTTTGGGAGTGGTCTCTTTAATTTATTCCATAGCTTGTATACATAGGATGGAGAACGGTATGCGTGTGCTTTACCTGCATCCGCAGCCCGATGCGTGAGGCCATAGCTGGGGGGCGAGGGGGCAGGGGAGGGCGAGCCGACGTCAGTGCACCGCAGTCCAGCCCGAGAGGTAGAGGAAGCTGTGGAGAAAGAGAAAAGGGTGGTGGGGGGAGAGAGAGAGAGAGTGAGTTAAGCAAGAGGAAGAAGAAAACAAAAAGGGAGATCGAAACTGAACTCACACCGCTTATCAAGAATGGACGCAGTGTAAAAACCTGTACCTCTTTATACACATGCCCGGTTCAGTTTTTTAGTCACTCATGGGTGCATTAGTGACAAGGAAATACATGTGTGAGGGGAAGGGGAAGTGTGTAGTGTAGTGATACACTTGTTTAAACATGTTTACAAAGCTGTGTCGTGGTGGTTGGCTGCTGCTGACGTTCAGTTTGTCTTTGTTTGTGTTTAGTTGAATAGTAGTCTGATGGTTGCTTCTCCTGATCCAAGATAACAGTTGTAAAAAGAAGAATAGACGTATCTATCTAACAAGTCAAGATCAAATAAATACCTTCATGGCCATGTTATTGGATCAAATAGTAAATCCACTGTCGAGAAAACGGCTCCTAACACCACAATAACTTGTCGTCTGTGTAAAACTGTGGCGTTGTCGTGTGTGTGTATCTTTGCTGGAGCTAGACTAACAGTTTCCACCTGTCAACTCTGGTGCCATTCATCTCTTCTCACAGGTATGAGACGGAGACATTTATCTTGATGCACCACTGGGCAAGCTGGATTCACCACCTGTCTCCTCACTCATACGCTGCTGCTGCTGCTGCTGCTGCTGCTGCTGCCTCAGAGGCTCCATGTCACCTTTCTCTCACAGACCAGCTGTCAGACTGCTAATTCTATTTACCTAGTGTGTTTGCCTTGGAGCATTCGCTTGCTACAGTGTCTTTTTTGTTTGCATGGTCGCTACAAATAACTGCATCTAGAATAGATCAGGCTGCAGTGTATTCACGATGTCTGCCGCCTTGTTGCGAAAACACATTCGAAAACAGGCCGTTATGTTTCTAGGCAATAGGTTGCAAAATGTTCAGACACTTCAAAACAAGCCAAACTCCTGCATAAAACTGCATAAAATACATTCTACACTTATTAAAATCATGTTATCAAGTAATACCGCATAATACCTGTTAAAGGAATAAGTGAATGAAAGTCATTCTGTCTCAATTGCCTGTGTGTAAATCACAGTGACAGACACACAGCATGTAATTTAGTTTTGTCTCCTAATATGACTGACAGTGCCAAGTGCGGCCCGGGGCCTTGTTGTGTAAACACAAACAGCAACAGCAGCACCTCCAGAGTAGACAAACATCTGTATCATCCTGCTCAGAATCAAACACGGGGGGTGTCAATGATGTCAGCAGTAATAATCTCTTCTGTTTCTCCATAGAGAAGGAGAAAATGAGGAAGCCTTTGCGGACGGTGGACGGGTCATGTGGGAAGTCATGTGGTCTTGTTGTTTTTGGGTGATCATGTGAGCAGAACGACTGTGTGGGGGGAACACCCATCACTCCAATACGATATCTCCTCCTCTCTCGTCTCACTCCGGTCACAACCATGCGGCTCAGTGGGGACTCCCGCTGAGGCCGTGAGAAGTTCCCCATCTGCAATGACTTGCATTCATTCCCTGCATGACTGAGCTCGTCCGGACCCACAAAAGGTGAGACCAGGAAACCCAACCTATACTGTGGTGGCCCTGTTTCCACTCCAGTCTGATGTCTCTCTCTCTCTCTCTGCTGATTGTGATTTGTGGCGAGATGAGACACAGAGCAGCAGTGACAGAGACATCAGTCAGAATCAGATTCCTCCAGTCTCTCATCAGAAACACTGTCTGTATATGGTCATAAAGAGAGAAAGACACAGAGAGAAAGACAGAGAGGGAGAGAAAAGCTCATTGTGTGTGAGGTACAATAAGAAGGGCAGCTCCTATTGAGAAGGACTGAAGCCGCCTGTTGTCCGAAGTGTACATTTCAGCGCCCGAGGGGGCACACACTGCCCGCTTTGTGCCCATTGGATGGCCCACATGAAAAACACACACCCATGCAGAGATACACATTGAAACACACACATTCCAACACAAACATGTACCACCACTTGGCCTCAGAGGAAGGCCGACTCCACACCAACATCCTCCGACCGAAAACAAAAAATTAAATTCTACTATCATAAGAGAGACACAGAGATGCTATAAAGAACTGGACAGCTAATTTTCCTCTTCTTTTTATTTATATTTATAATCATGGCCTTATTTCATATTAAAGTAATATGTTTTTAATCTTCTAAATTGTATGGAACTACAGATGTATGACATGAATCACAATGTAAGGGGGGGCTGAACTTGATAAGCTTTGCTTCCTTCAGCCCCTTCTCAAACTTGCACAGTATCATTATTGTTTTGGTTTCTTTTTGTTTTGTTTTTTTACATATACTGTTTGTCTTTTGATGTGCTTGTTTGAGACAAATAAAAATCAAATCAAAAATCAAAATCAAAAGACATAGAAAGACACAGCGGTGCAACTCTCTGCAGCAGCTGCTAACATCTGGAGCTTTGGAGGTCGTGCCCCCGCTGTAGTAGCAAGTAGCAAGTGTGTCCCTCAAGGTGCCCAATATTTACACAGACAAACAAGTGTGTGGTGTGCACGCACATACACACAGTGGTGGAATGCTGCACGGTGTATTTATAGAGTCTGACAAATGGGGTGATTACATCTGCAAAGTCAATCGGCAAGGTAGGAATGCCAGCCAGGGAAGGACGTGTGCGCTATGCTTGGAGAGTCTAAGGATAGACCTGTACGCTGTACAGAGTGTAAAGTCCTCTGAGGGAGAGTATTTTGGTTATATATGTAATAATAACACTGACGTCATGTCCACCAGATAGAATATAGCCTACCACATTCAGTTCCACCGCACGGGTCCGCACTTTCTTTCTTTTTTTTTTTACATAAGGTTTCATATGAGAAACCCGCTAACATAAACATGCTAATCTCATGCTAAACTACTGGTTTACAGCTTAAAATGTTACATAGAGTCAAGTTACAAAACTTCACTCCAACTAATTCATGGCTGCTCCTCCATAACAACAACAACACACAATATTTAGTTTCAAAACTGATAAAAACAAAACTGAAACAAGGGCGCTATATCTAAAGAGCAATGGATATAAGTCTACAGAGACTTTCCACCAGTTTCAATTGAAAATGTATGAAAATCATCTTCAAAATGTTTATACTTATTAAAAAATAAGATACACAATTTTGACCAGATTCATTTACATTTTTTCGGGATACCCAAAGAACCAATAAAGACATTAAAAAAGAACTATATAATCCTAAAACGCTGCAGAAAGAAAGTGCTCATGACTCCACATGTGATGACAGCAATGTTTACATAACACCATGCATATGTGTGTATCATGTAGCCTGTAGCTGTGACTAACCCATGACACATAATATGTATGTTATAACACATGCAAACAAGCCGGTGCAATATCACTTCCTGATATCGTATGGTGACACACGGCTACCAGGCAGCATGATCTCCCACACGACGGGGCCTTCCCATCGCCGCGCATCCACTGGGGTAAAGCAGGCATCTGTGACGCAGTAGGAGCACACAGCGAAGCATTGTGTCCCCAACGCCGTGATGTCACAGCCCCCTTCACTTCAAACACTGACAGCCGGTGGGAGGATGCAGAGCGGAGGAAGCCGGGGTCAGAGGTCGACTCTGGATTGTGCCACAGATTAGTCACAAAGTTACGTGCCAGTTACATGCACACGATACACAAAGTGTGCTGTGCAATACATTAAAAAGGACAATGTGCACAATGTGATGACACCTATTGTTCGATCCATGTGCAAAGTGCAACACATAAACATTCACAAACATGAACACACACACACAAGTACACACACACTTGGGGGCAGTGTGGGGCCATGGCACCTGCTCAGGGACATGGTGTTAATTTGTGGGATATGTATTTTTAGACGTGACTCTGCAATGCCAAGGGAGGCCTTTTTGGCAGCCAACGGTTAAATGTGTGCATATACACGCAGAGACACATGAAACCTGCAACAAAAAATGCGTGTGTGCATTCATGCACACAGCTGCATAATAAAATTTCAAAGAGAACTTCCACACGTGTTTTCAACCAAACTAAAAGGGACGAATGCAAAATCCAAAAGAAATTTTTATGTCTGTATTAAGATCAAAGCAGTTCTGCACAGAGAGAGAGAGAGAGAGAGAGAATAAAAAATCCTTCAAGGTCATGGAAATGCCTTAAAACAACACACACGAGTTTAACCTGTCATGTGCCGACATTAGACATATTGAGTCATTCCTGGTAAAAGTTTTAAACTATGAAACAACTTGTTAATATAAAAAAAAGGCTCCAAATGTGACACTGCACCGTGCACTTCACCAGGCTTCCCATCACTGCACTGAAACATGCGCACTTGCACAAACACACACCCTTTCCGCATTAAGCTATCTGTCTGCCTGCTCTAATGACTAAAATAAACCCCCCCTGCTCTCTGTTCTCCTTTTCAGGAACACCCTGTTCCCCTGAGCCGTGGTGTGTGTGTTTTTTTGTTTTGTTTATATACATATGTGTGCGTGTGTGTGTGAGAAAGAGAGAGCGTGTGAGTGTGTATGTGTGTATGTATCTGTGTGTGTTTGTGGGTAGGTGGGGGTGGGAGGGTGTCATGCATATATAAAAGGGTGAGTTTGCATATGTATTGCCGCTCCACAGCGTCTGTTGGCTTTAGAGAAGACTGTTTCAGGACATGCACACACAGACCTAATAGTATCAATATTCCCAAGCCACAGCAAGCGCACACATAGACACTCAACGGGAAACGCTGGTAGGATTATGTGTCGGGGCTGGCATGGCAAGTATGGGGTCCTTAGCCCTTCCTCTTTGGTCTCACACACACACAAACAGCTGTATCCCTTAGTGACAGAACACGCCGAACTCTTCTGCGTGGACATGCAGACAGACAGACTGGCAGACGAACGGATGGCAGGATCATGTTCAAACACTTAGGCTTGGTATTCTGTTGGGTCGATTGCTGCTTCAGATATAAAAACCTTCTGTTACCACCTCACATCTGTACTAATTACAACAGATACGAAGTATTTCGTTACGGCATACAGAGAGTTGTGCATGGGCTCCAGAGTGGATGAGGTCATTTTTAGGGGATCTAGAAATAATATTCTATTTCTATATAAGTCAGGATTGCCTTCTGCTGCTGCTACTGCTGCTGCTGCTGTGTTAAAGGGATAGTTCAACATTTTGGCAAATTGGCCCATTGCTATAATCGCTATAGTCATAGCAGTAGGTTCGTTACCTTTAATTGTCGGTGCAAGCTATTTTTAGAACAGCGGAGCAGAGCCGCGAGCTGCTCAGAGCTACGCTACAGAGGCTCATGGGATTTCTTGGTTTCCCTCATCAAATACACAATCCAACAACTCCAAAACGCTCTGGTGGACAAGTTGTGACCTGCACATTCACCACGCTATGAGATAATAACAGAACGTTACGAGACAGAGTTGTTTTCAAGGTATACGCAGAGACTGCTTGCGGGAAAACTGTCCCTGAAGGCAACACGCATCAGCGGTTTTGCATTAATTTACCTCTAAAACAACTCTGTCTGGTAACGTTGCGTTATCTCATAGCGTGGTCAATGTGCAGGTCACAACTTGTCCACCAGAGCGTTTTGGAGTTGTTGGATTGTGTATTTGATGAGTTTGATGAGGGAAACCAAGAAATCCCATTAGCCTCCGTAGCGTAGCTCTGAGCAGCTGGCGGCTCTGCTCCGCTGTTCTAAAAATAGCTTGCACCGACAAATAAAGGTAATGAACCTACTCCTAAAACTATAGGGATTATGGCAATGGG
Organism: Trachurus japonicus; assembly: GCF_045865225.1. Classification (NCBI taxonomy): domain Eukaryota; kingdom Metazoa; phylum Chordata; class Actinopteri; order Carangiformes; family Carangidae; genus Trachurus; species Trachurus japonicus. The sequence continues at coordinate 6,883,392 of NC_140911.1, forward strand.
CCAGTTTGCCAAAATGTTGAACTATCCCTTTAGAGCAGAGCAGCTCCACAGGCAGTGAATGAGTGGAGAGGATTTCACCAGCAACAACAACATACAAAAACATGTACATGCACAACACAGACAGCTATACGGGCACATGTGCAGTTACCTGTTTGAGAAGAAAAGAGGAAATCACAAATAGGAATACACTCTGCTGACGGTGCTGACTACATGTCTGGAGGCTGGACAGAGTGGGTGGCAATCTGCACACAGGGAGCTGATGACGGAGCAGAGTGGGATGAAGGAAGGCGATGAAGGTGCAAAAAGACAAAAACAAAAGACAGACAGAAAAAGATGATTGGTTATAAAACGTGGAAGAAAAAAAACAGATGGGATGAACAGCTGTAACATAAAATATGAATGTGGTAGCTAGCTGTAGGAACAGTGGAGGGTTGACCAGGGGCGAAGCAGCAGGTGTGCTGCACTGAAGAACTTATAAAAGAGAAGAATTTCCGCGGCGGAAGCAAAGGGAAGCAACAGAGCATGGTAAGATGCACCGAGGGAGGATATTCTTCTTCTCAGCTGCTCTGTCACTCTATTCTATGAGATGCATTTCATTTGCTTCTTGACTGAGTTTTTGTTTTTTGTCATACAGTAAGTTCCTGCAGCTCATCCTCGGCCATCGTGGTGTCAAGTTTGCTATCAGGGGTTTTTTCACACTCTCACATCTTGTTTTAAATGAGTTGGAGGTTCAGGAGCGGAGCTGTGCACACATCCTCATCCTCATCCTCTTCCTTTTGTTTCATTTTTTAAATTTGAAATCTTATTACGGTTGAGTGCAAGAGTTGGACGTATGACAACTTTTTGTTAAATAATCAGCGTCAGACGTGGCATTAATTACCATCGCTGAGTATTTCTGCACAATGACCAACTTTGTGAAGGTCATGTGAATGAATCACTGCAACTCATCAACACTATGTGTGAATCACAAAGCCTGTCACCTTCTAAACACGGTCTATTTATAGCCGACTAAGAGGGGACCCTTGCACAGGGTTGAGTCGGTCCACTCAGACCCGCTTCACAGATCACAGAGACGATTGTGATGTTACAGAGAAAAGGATGACAACAGGTTTTATCGGCGCAAACACACACTTCCAGCCGTATCTAATCAAAAAAAAGTACCAACGCAACGAGATGCAGGACAAGACAATAGACCCACATCATCAATAACTACCACAATGCATCACTTCCCCTTTCCTTCCATCAGTTTTCACAACTCCTCGTTTTGTCAAGGGTGAAGCAACTTCCTCCGCAGGCAACCCAGGGAAAGAACAAAAGCTGTTTGTCATACCACAGCCTCCAGCGCTGAGGCGGCTTCGGGCATAAATATTTGCTTGTTTTGATATCGACGGACATTTACCCACGAGCAAAAGCTTGGAAAATTACAAGAAAAACAAAGTAAATGTTGTCTAACGTGAAATCAGTGAGGTATTTCCCGTCTAACCAACCCATGTGGTAACAGTAACACACACATACAATATATACACAGTCATACACAAAACATGTAGCACCACCAACACCTGCACATGGAGATATCCATGATCAGATCTTACAACACAGGACTAGTCAGCCTGTTATAGTGCATGAATATTAGAGCAGAGTATCTCTCCACATGAACCACACTTTACTATTTTGGTTCCATTTGGCACACAAACAAACTCTTGTAATTCACGAAGCTACTTTCATTGTCTCCCCCAGCAGACTGCCCACACAATCAGTACCATCTCGGTGCCGCCACATAGCTGCACATAACCAATCATGCATTGCTAAACGATGCAGTAATGACTCGAGATCCAATTTCTGCTTTTGAAAGGTCAAACTGTAAAAATACGAATAAATCTCTTTACTTGTTGACAGCAATTCAACCCAATGCTTGTTCTGCTGCTGCTGCTGCCGCGTCTATTTACTGTTAGACAATAAAAAACACTTTGCAGCAGAATAAACATTAATAATTTCAGTTTTTAACATCACATCTACATAAACAAGTGTCAGACGGTGACACTGATGCATACAGGACGGTATGTATATGAACTTTTTTTTTTCTTACCAGCAACTCTCCAACTATCCCAAAGACAACATAGTGTATCCAGGGAGATATCTGCTCCTCCACCACGTGTTAATACACACTCTCACTGACAGAGACGGAGCAGCCTCTGCACACATATACCGGTTCACTGGTCGTGCCGCCACTCCTCCCTCCACCAGCTGAGTTACAGTAAACGGAGTGACATTCACTATTAGTCACCACCTTCCTGCCTCGCTCAAACTACCAGCTCAGCTTCCTATTCCTCCTCCTCCTCCTCCTCCTCCTCCTCCTCTTCCCTTAAATTAGCCTGAATGCCGTACTCTGGGGCAACAACAAGGAGAGCCCTGTGTCCAGCAAGCTCCTCTCTCTCTCTCTCTCTCTCTCTCTTTCCCTTTCTCTCTCTCTGTCTCTTTCTCTCTAATGGAGGACTCCTCCTTCAGTCCAGTCTCCTTCCTTAAAGCAATGCACAACATTTGCATACAGCAACACCTATGTTATGTACGTGCATTAACACACACACAAAGCCTGGGGGCAATTCCTTATTTTGGCCAGATCGTGTTGTTGTGTTTTTTTTCCAGACTTAAGCAGCAGTGAATCAGCAAATTTACTTCTTTCATTCTCCACCCACACACTGACACCCACACAACCACCCACACGCTGCAGTTGAGCTCATAGGACTTGTTATTACAATACCAGGATTAATTGGTACTTTCTTGATGTTGAGTGGATAATATTACTTTTTGAAGAAAAAAAAAATTACATTTATTTTAATATATAACATACACGTATAGATATATGTTATATATTAAAATATATATATTAAAGTAAATCAAAAAGTAAGGAGTAGTAAAAAATAAAATTTAAAAAAGTAAATATTCATCATATTCATTGTCTTATATTATCAATAATCTGTATCGATTTAGTGTTGTTGGTTTTGTTTTGTTAGTTGTCCAACACTTGCCTTATCATAATGATAGAAAAGGGTCATTGCATAACATAACATTATCATTTCCTGCAAGTTTTGGTCACTGTATTGTTGTGAAATAAATTTAAGGGCATAGAGCTCCACCCAAAAAAAACAACACAAAAACAAAATGCAATCTAAAGAATGTCGCCAAGTGAACCAGTTCTCTTCTAAACTGACTGAAATTTATCTAGATGATGTTGAATCACTATTTCAGGGCAATTTTAAAATAATATATAATACCGTTACAGTTCAGTAATATAATAGAAGTAGAAATAGAAAATACATATCACATCCAACCAAACTCGCATTATGACACAATAAAAGCTATTAAAAGACAATGAGCACTAGGTGAGGGCTGATGATGACATCGTTCAATGAAATGAACCCACAGGTGAATGATCACACCCGTATGCAGGCCATGCGGGGGGCTTCTTTCCATCAGGTTGTGTTGCACCGTATGTAAATACTTTTAATTCTCACTGATGAGAAAGAAAAATCCTGAGCTGTCAGTTCCACTGTTTTTAACTGAAGTGGATCTGTATGATGATGGTATGTTTACTTCGCGGTGACTGGCTGTTGTGCACAACAACCCTGTGACAAACTGGTGAGTTCAGATCAAAATAAAACTTCCTCTGAAAACAAGTGCTGAAAGATGTGTTTACAAGAAACAGAAGTCACATTGTGAATCCATTCCCTCGCTCCTCTTCTCTTCCCTCCTCCACGCCCGCACGCTCACGTTAATGTGGGTAAATGTAAAAAAAAAAACAAAAAAAACGCTCACAAGTGCAGATGAGCGTATCAAACCGACACAGAAACATGAAACAGAAAGACAATAGACAGACAAACAAGAAAAGAAACATCAGTAAGTCGGACTAAGTATTGACTGACAGGACATTTAAAGGAGCCTCCTAGTGGTCATCACGTGTATAATAGAAACATGTTGACACTTCCAAACCCTAACCCTAACCCATATGGAAACCAAACTGTACAAGGACAGGTCCAGAATAAGTGGTTGTTTTCTAAAAAACACTTGCTTATTGTCTGTCATACCTCTCTGTAAGGCTACAGGACTTCTACTGTTGCTCAACTCATTAACCTAGAATATATTGGGACCAGCTTTGAAATCAATCACCAAATCAATCTGGATTCGCCCAGGGTCGTCACACAAACACTATTTCCCCACAAACATAGGCTGCTGTAAAGGCCACATGCAGAATTTCCATTGTGTTTGACAGATACTCTGGGGGGGGGGGGGGGGGGGGGGTGTTTGGAGCGTTGCCATGTTAATAAAAACTTGGCCTCGGGCCTCGTATGTAACCGGACTATAAATACTGCTCCGTCCGTTACTCCTCCTCCTTACATGCCCCCCCTTTTCATCCGTATCTGCCAATGTAGAAACACAAACATTGGTATCAAAGTGCCACTCGGCCAGTTGTGCCTATCACTACGAGAGGAGAGCACATAGGCTAGCATGGTTCAGCAGCAGCACCCAACTGACAAGCATCCCTTGTTTGTACACAAAGCCTTCAGCAGAGGGCCCGCTCCAGTTCTCATAGTGCCCGCAGTGTATTTACTGGGTTATTTTGGTCCAGGGGCAGGACCCCTCCAGGCCCTCGGCTCATTGGCTGAGAAAGCCGCGTTCCTGACGGCTCCGGCCAATGGCGAGGCATCTGTGTAGGAGGGCAAATCATTGACCAAGACAGTCTTGTACTCCTTTGACAATGGCCTATGGGGGAAGCTGGACCAAAACACTCACATGCACAGGCACACATTTCGTCCGCACACACACACACACACACACACACACACACGGATACACAAACCCAAGACCCCTGTCTCGGTGTCCGGCGGGCAAGATTCCCATCGTTTACTCCATCTGTCACCATGGTTGCGAGAGGGCCGCAAACAAATACTATATAAATAGAACATCATTGTGGCTCTATAGAAAGTGTCAAAGGACGGCGTTGATATGTGAGTGAAGTCTGACCCAGCTATGTTAACCTTAGGCTATCTGTGAGTTAAGTAGGACAAACAGTGCTGTCACTATAGCAGACAAGTTATTGTCAAGGCTGCACATGATCCGTCTGCTAGCAAACACATGATTTTAACACACAACTTCTTACATTTTGCATTGTGTGATATACAGTATAAAAGCTGCTGATATGTCAGATTTATCAGCTTCACATGGAAGCAATCAATGTAATCAATGGAAATATTATAGATGCACTGTAGATCATTTTGCACACATCATCCTCTACATCAAGCTTAGATATTTAAAGATATTAAAATAAGGTTTTATAAATCTAATCAATCCCGAGACTTGCTTTTTTCAACATCTGCTCACGTCCTACTAAAATAAAATCTATGCTCATGAAAAAACCATTTCCTTATGGTATAAGTATTACATCATACGACCTGAGGTGACCCCTGATGTCGTGCATCGCTCCTTCATAACTTTGCAAACTTTGCACAAATAAATGTAGATGATTTACAAACTCAAAAAATACACTCGGATCTATCTAGTGTCTATGTTTCTGCTGTGGCTGGATGTCCCGGAGATCGTACTTCAGTTTAAAGCGTATAAATGATCTGTTATTAATACTACTGAGTAAACATACTTTAGGATCTGTGAGTGTGTGTGTGTGTGTGTGTGTGACAGAGAGAGAGAGAGTCACAGATTGATGAACTAACCAGACGCACAGCATTTTCTTTTTACGTGGTTGAAAGTCATCATGTACGGGCTGATGGAATGGAAGGTATTTGAGTTGATGAGTTGGGTGATAAGACACACACACACATACACACACACACACACACACACTCACACGCGCACACACACACACACACACACACACAGTACACATACTCATACAAAATGTATTTCACTGCAGACATTGCACACTAAAAAACCTGATGGTTTACAAAACTTTCCACTCTCTCTAAACTCTTCTTTCTCCATCCTTCATCCTCACTGTGTGGACAAGTTGAAAACTAGTTCTGATTAACAACGAAGAGCGTGGCTGACTCTGACCTCTCCAGACTTTGAGAGGGAGAAGAGACAAAAAAAAACCAACAGAGTGAAGAGAGAGAGAGAGAGGACAGGAACAATGGAAAACATGAGGAGAGTTCAAGGAGGGGTCGAGGGTGTGATAATCAATTAGATAAGCTTAAAGATGAACTTCCTGTCTGTAAGCGTGTGAGTAAGTGCATGTGCATGGGTTGGAGATCAGCATCCACCTCCTTTTTATTTGATTCCCTGACCAAATATAGGGAGCTTTTGATTAAACAGTGCAGACAAAGGAATGCTGTGTGTCTATAAACAGACTCACACATCCAACCTTATACAGCGCATCACCGGCTTTCTACCACAAATGATTCCGCCACGGACCGAGAGACCGACGCCAACAAAGAGGAGGAAGAAATGATCTGTTTAAAATGTACATAAACTGGAGCCGTGCACAGAGTCGCTGCTTAAATAGCTGAGCTTTTCTGTAAATTACTGATGCAAACAGATAAGAGCTGTTTAAAGAGAGAAGATATCTGCTAATGACTGAAGGAGCATCCGTCCAACTCTTCAGCTATCAAACAGGTTTAAAGTGATAATCTCCGCTAAGACGATTTCCCCTGCTGATATAATGATGTTCAGCACTGATGAAGGCCAAATTAATACTTTCCCTATTTCAGCAAATATTAAATCTGAGCAAGTAGCCAAAAGTCACCGTGCCAGTGAATACAAAAGGTTTTTATAACAACTGCAACAAGTGCAAAAGGTTAAATTCCTCTTTATGATTTAATGGCAGTTGGCAAACAGGTTTCCGTCAACTGCCAAAAAACATCTTTGACTGAGGGTCATAAATGCGTCTTAGTAACAAAGAGCTGCTGCTCTGGTGGGACCCTGAAATACAGTGAGGTTTAGTCATCCTCTCACAGAGACACCTGTGCAGTGTAACAAAAAAAATACTGACAAAAAAGGAGATTGAAGGGCTCAGAGAGTCGGATTCATAAAAAAAATATGAATAATCTGTGCACTTTGATGATGTTAGAGGCTGACAAGGTGAAAATCAAAATGTTTTCACAAGGGTCCGTTTCCACCAGTGTGGACCTGGAGCTGAAAAGACATTTTAAAATGAAAGTATTCTGGGTTGCTTGGTACAAAGGACAAAATCATTTTCCAATTTCTACACATTAGATTGGAAAAGAAAGACAGGAGCAGGTTCAGGACTTGATGGTAAAAGAGAAAACTGTTCCACAGTCTGTGTGTCTGATGATCCTCAGAATATATGATATATAGAAATATAGAGAAAACTTTAAGCGATGTCGTACATGAGAGAAATATGAAACAAAGCTATTAAGACCTTGATAATCAAATGGAAAGTCATTACAGCCAAGTTTCATCAAGATAAGTGGAAGGAAATATTGCACTTCTGAATGATCAAAAGGAAACACGAAGGTCAATCTGATCTAATATGGAGCCATGTGTGATGTCACAGGAGCTTTTTACCTGAGGATGATACAAAACCTGTCCATTTCAACCGATAAAAGGTGAAAACTAAGTCCAAGGCCTCCAGAATTAATATCAACAATATACTGGAGAACATGAGTTAGAGATGGTTTGACTAATCGGAGATGAATAAATGCGGCACGTGTCTTGTCATGAGTCATCAGTGGACATGTCCTCTAAGACTGAAACTGAGCTGCCACAGTCACAACATTTAAAGTGGTGTGGTGTTTACTGTGGTATTTCTATTTCTAAGAAGCATCACTTGAGGTGACAGAGCAACATCTCTGGAGCTGCAGACAATTAGGACCACGACTAGACTAGAAACAAAACCCCTGCTGCAGTTCAAACTAATAAAAACAAACTGTCCGGACGTAACAACAACAACAACAACAACAAGAGGGCAGCTGCAGCGCGTGCTTCACAGACGCAGCTGAGACGACGCCGTTCGTACAGAGAAGACAGACAGAAAGAGAGAGAGAGAGAGAGAGAGAGACTGCGTTAGACCATCACTACTGTCTGTCGGTCAAAAGAGGATATGAAACAGAGGAATGGAGATAAGATGAGGAAGTGGAGTCACACATTCAGCACATGCCCTGAAACGTCCCGCCCACACTCACCTCTGATAGATCATGGGTCATGTTGTCACACAGCACATGCCGAGCTGTCACTCCTGTGGATTTCTAGAAAAAGTCCAAATGACAAACTTTTTTTTTCTTTTTTTTTTATTGCTTTGGTGCTTTGATTGACTTCTTTCTCTTTAGGGAAACCCAGTGAACCACTGAGACAGTTCCTCATACACATATTTTACTGGTCTAGTCACGACATGGCAGGACAGCTATCCAGGTCATAGGAGATGTGTCCATATGGCAAACGGACGAGTCGACGCTGTGTTTACACACTCCTGATGCTCTTTCACACTAGAGTACATCCATTGGGCCTTTGCCAGTGTTGCCTGTGTGTTACTGTGTGTGTGTGTGTGTGTGTGTCCCTCTGTTGCTTCTGTTTACCTTAAGAAAATTAACCCTATGGCCAAACACTTGCAAACGACCATGAATCCAATGAGGCTGAAAATATAACCCACACAACACTTTTCCATATACACAGCACACAGGAAGCACTGCATGAGCTAATCCGTGGATATTTCCGACAAGTTGATCACAACACAAGCCAGAAGAGGAGAGGAGAGGAGAGGAGAGGAGATATGCTCCAATGCAACAGGTAGTTTGGTAATTAGATCTAGGATCTTCATTAGAAGAGTTTGTCAAAGTGGTCTTTGAGGTTTTTTGGCGTGAGGAACCCGACTCTGTTTTCCTCTGGCGGCCTCAGCAGCAGCAGCAGCAGGTTACAGCTGTGCTGTTGGAGCAATCACTCTGTCAGGAGAAAATGCTGCTCTGAATACTGGCTGCTGACCTCTGACCTTGCTGACAGTGACCTCACAGCTCAGTGTGTTTACTGACCCCTGACCTTTCCTGCTGTGTTGCACTCTCTAACCCCACCGACGCCTCCATGTGCATCTGTCCTGTTCTCAACAATACACACACACACTTATTCTGGTGTGTAAAGTGCAGGTGTCAGTCTACACATGCAGCTACACTTACACACTGGGTTATTATTATTATATAGAAATGGTGTCTTATCACTACATTTTACTTACTATATTCATATATTTATCAATACGACCTCTTTGACTTTGGAGTTTTTCAGTTCAGAGACGTTATTAGGAAAAATATAGACAAATCATAGAAATTACAAGACAATAACCACATTAAACTGGTTTGTTTACTCTCCCAGATCATCATGGAAGAATGATAAATCATCATCCGTAACCATCATATTACAATTATGCAACAATACTGTCTGGAAAAATAGTCCTAAAATAACTTGGCTGAACACACCCACTGATTGTGACATACAGTATGTTCGTGGAAATCTAAACTACTAAACAACTCTACTACTATACTATCTAATGTGTGAAAGGATTTCTTGAAAAAAAAAGGGGTATTGACAACATAATTTTGCTTCTTTCTGCCCACTTTCATTCAGGAGTTGCATTATTGTTATTTTTTGAGTTGTTGTTTTTTTCTTTTTTCGATGAATGAAACAAATAATAAACTAAACTAAACCTAACATACTGTTTCTATACACAACAGGTGTGTGAAACACATTACTACAAAGGTATTTCAACCCATTGTCATTCAAATTGTTAATTTTTTTTTTTTTTTGCTGATTGTGTCAATATTGTTCTGTTTGTCTTGTGGTTTCCAGGATTGCAGTTCCCTAAAAAAAAATCCACCTCCCATGATCTATTTCATAAAATATACACAGAGCTTATCAGAAATATAAGCTGAAGTGTTGATTTCCTATTCCTGCTAACTCACTCCGTGGGATGTCATCATGATGTTTTATAACACAACAACAGTCACACCGGATTAGTGCTACTGGTAATATCTGACGGGGAATTTCTTAGAAGCGCACTAAGAATGAAAGCAGACGGCCCGGGTCATGAACGTAAGCAGAACGTAAGCAGAGCACTGGAAACAAGAAAAAAAAAAGATGCACTTTTCAGTCACAAGTTCAGACTTACTGAGAGACCTTTCTGATCTGACCTTTAACCCTTTATTGTGTTCTGTTGAGAAAGGTATAGTCGATCACAGAGACGGACGAGGCCGTAGTGGGGGAGGGGGTCAGGTGTCAAGGAACAGGGTCTAATGTCAAATGGACAGTTAGAAACATTGTAGGTCAGCCAACAGGCCAACAAGTAGATTAGTAGATGAGGGGAACTTTTAGTTTGACCATTATTAGAGCAAAAGAGCAAAATAAATAAATAAAAGAAAATCCTGTTTTGATGCTCACTGCCATCCTCAGCACCAATCTCGTAAAAATAAAAATCAATTCAAATATATAAAATGTGACTTTAGAAAGCCACAAAACGTGAAGACCACACCACATGTAAATGGTAATTATTAGAATGACTCTGCATTAACTGGACCTAAACATGCATGCTTGCTCACTAATAATAAACTTGCGGTATATAAATAAATCTCAGTCTGCAGAGAGGGGGCCAAAGGGGAAATAAATGGTAAGAGGCGGTGCCGTCATTATTTTGGTGTTGGCACCATGCAGGACCTTCAAGGAAAGTTCTTGAATAAGCAGCAGCAGCAGCAGCAGAGCGTTCCCTCTGTGTGATCCGTCCTGTTTGCAGCAGCAGCTTATACATGAGAGCATGTTCACCCACCCACCCCACTACCCCACCCCCCTGGGGCTGAGGTGTTGTTACTGATACCAGCCTGCTGGGCTACTGTGTATATATGGCAAAGAGGGGCAGCTCCGAGCAGAGAGAGGCTAACAGAGATGACTGCAAAAGGGGGAAAGTGATGCATTATGGTCTAACTCAGTGGGGTCCTAATGCAGCAGCAGCAGCAGCAGTGACCCTGTCTGAAAGGCAAACAGCAGAATGACAGAGCTGCTGTAAAATCTACTGTGTGATCCATTTAGACTGAAGACTGTAAACTATAAATGACCTGAACATAATGCATATGGAAATGTATTGAATGCAGCAGAGTTCCTCTATTCAGATCAATAATGACTTATCAATGGGGCACTGTGATTTGTGATGCTTATTGCAGCCTTAATGTAGTAAAGTGTAGAAATAAAACTTGGCATTAAGTTCTCACAGCTATTTAAAAATGATTTGGCAACATTTCACTTAAAAGAGCAGGACGCTTCAATCTTTAATTTCCCTAAGGACAAATAATAAAGTGGCTGTAATTCACTCTAAAAGCTCCGTAAATCACACAACTTTGCGCGTAAAGGGGCGAAAACGCACTTTAAATCCGACACTCGCAGTGTTTTCCAGAGGTGTTGGTGTTTTAACAGGAGCCACATGTCAGTGGCGCTGCTGGTGAAATATCACTTACCCGCTCTGAAGGTCAGACAGTACGAAGGAAAGAGTTGGCTTCAGTAAAAGTGCGTGTCCACTTCTCTGTGCATGCCCTGATAACACACCGAGTCTATCAGTCTCTGCCACAGAAAGAGAAGGAGAAGGAGTAGAAAAAAGTCGTGTGTAAACGGAAAAAACCCCCAATAAGTCAGTTTTCGGTTTCTCTGTATTTCCACAGAGCCGCTGCAGCGCGTGCAACCGCTGGAGCCTCGGAGGCTAATTTGTTTTCGTTTCGTCCGTCGGGGATGTTGTCACAACCCGGAGAAGCGTCTGCGGTCACCTGTGCCACCGCCAATGGCGAAGCGCAGAAATTGGTTTGTGGGAAATGTAGTTTTCTCACATCCTCCACTGGCTCTGAGTTATTTTGAGGCGATGACGTGACGCCTGTTGACAGCAAAAAGCTGGGGGGAGAGTTTGAAGAGTCTCCTCTAACTTTACCCAAAAATACCTCCAGGATAAACAGCAGCACTTCATTTATAATCTGTATTTTCTTCTTTCAGTCTGTTTCTATCCATTTGAGAAAAAAAGTCTCAATTTAATTGGATTACTCTGCTTTGTTATTCTGCACTAAATGTGATCCAGTGAATAATCCCTGCGACCAGTTAGTTTACTTTACAACCTGGGGATCTGGGATTTATTTATGAGGTCATAGTCTGTGCAGTTTTAGTTCAGATTTCATCACAGTCCACATCCTGTTGATCCAGCTTTATTTCCTAAATTCTCATCTCTGCCAGTTTAGTGGTGAAGTAAAGTGCTACTTAACATGACTGCTGTCTGGATTTCAGCACCAATGTCTCATTTATAGGTTGTGAATTTGAACACACATGTAGAGAGATTGTATTGTATTGGAGCCTACACATTGAAACTTACCACTGATATTGCATGGATGACTTCAGGGTTGTTCAGAGGTAGTACCAGGTATGACCACAAGTGGGAGGGAAAAACTACTTTGCACATGAACATTTCATAAAAGAGAGAAGAGCGAAGTCGTTCATCATGGGCAGTTTCAGTTTTTATTTCAGTGCAGTACGTTTTGTCAACCAGAGGAACCTCTCATCTGATCAAACCCAGACCACCCACTAACACAATCACCTGCTGCAAACCTAAACATCCACCTGTCCTCTGCTATGGGCTTCTGACATTAGCTATGGGCTAGTGTAAACAGTTTGCAGCTAATCTAATGATTTCCTTCACAATATATATATATATATATAGCATAAGTGCAAATCAATCAAAGAGAAATGATTTTCAATTGATCCCTAAATCATTGTAAGTGAAAGTTGTCGTTCCCTCCGTAGCACTCGATCAAGTATGTGACTTCACTTACATTCAAAATGCACAAGACAGACCACTGAGAACATGAGACTGAGGTTATAGAGATGGCAGTCATGGGCGTGGCTCATGTAATTAGCAAAGAGACAATCAAGATGTTTTGTTTTTTTTTAGCCATGAAACACTTAGAAAGAAAAGAAAACACTGCTCAAATCAGCAGATGAGAGGATGACATCAAGTAAATCAGCTCTTTGGCCCCTTTTAGAGTAGAGCAGTGTTATTAATATTCACATAATACTACATGATGAGGCTGCCTTGAATTAAATACATCCAAAGAAAACGTATGATTAAAAAACAAACCAAAAAAAATCTATGTTGGTGCAACATTGTCAAAATTAAAATCAGAATATTTCATAACTTTCAAATTTCAAGTGAACATCAGAGACTGAGAGGGAAGTAAAAATGTTCCACCCTGTTGATCCAAGAGTTCTCTTCTTAAAAACAAAGTATGCCCCACACACACACACTCTCACACACACACACACAGGTTTAACAGGCAACTCTTTGTTGTCTGTGTTGAAGGGTGATGGACTTTAAATCTTTTATGCAACCAGTTGAACCAAATACCCAATCCTGTCTGCCATGTTTTTTTTAGGAGTGGGTAATATGTCTATTAATCATGTATTTCATTCTATTTTCTACACTGTGAAACACTTTTGTGTAATTTTAACAACATGAAGTTCAATATCAATCTGATGAATCTCATCTGAAAACCAAATTTTCTTCCTGGTTTGTGCATGATAATATGCTTCCCTAAATCTGATGTTTTTTGATTTTTTTTAAATGCCAACACGATTTTTAGATGATGATGATCTTCTCGTTATGATGAAATGTATTTCTTTCCCATGATACCCAGCCCTACTTCTCCATGTTTGTCAGAGAGACTCAGGAAGTGGTGTGGCGCTGAGGAGTGTTCAAAGAGAAGAGGAACTGCCACTGTCACCATGTTTCAACAGAATAACACCAAGACTTCTGTTTCGGTGGGACTGATGCAATTAACAGCACGGGGGGGGCAACAAAGTCCTACGCTAAGGAGGGTACGTAGGGGTACTGTGGATGCCACCAGTCCATGAGCCTCACACTGTGCACTGGATCCAAAACCACCTGGGTCCCGCCCTGATCCGCCCTCTTCTTCCCCCGCTGGAGCGGCGGCGAGTCCTGGAAGACCAGACGAACTCGATGGTGGCGCATGTCTGTGCTGACGTTGATTGTGAACTATGAGACGGACGGACAGAGACAAGAACAAAGTGGATTAGGAGAGGAGTTAAGGAGCTGGTAGTTGTGCAAATTCATTATTTCATTAGTTTGTAAGATAAACCTGTCTATTGGTCAGACACAATTCAAACACATTACTTTGCATGTCCCAAACAAACATTAGGAGAAGTGATCCTGGATGTCCTTTAACATTATTCACTTCAGACTTCCCTCGTCTGTATTTATCGTGTATTCACTGACTTTTTATGGGGCTGTGATGAAGACCCAGAAACTCTAGAGACTGTTGCTAATAATAAACAGCAACTAACCCCGCTCCCTAGGACTCACTCACCCTAACTAGACTTCTTAAAGTGTTTATATTTAGAGCTTGTCCCAGTGCTCTTGCTAGTCAACACTTCACCAATCTATCATATTTCAAGAAAAAGACCTGACACAGACCCCTAAAAGCAAGTTTTACCAAACAATGCAAAAAAAAAAACTCAAGTATTAGAATAAGGAATTAATGATCAGGTAACATTAGAGTCCCAGTCTGATGTTTGATCAAAACACAGCAGATATAGATCTGATCTGCTAATAGTCCCTAAACTTTTTTTTTTATTGCTACTAACAATAGACTTCATTCTTTTTTACTCTCAACAGTTTGTACATCCCCTCATATCAAGTGAAGCCCCGTCTAATCTTCAGCTGTGGTGACTGACAGCAGATTTGGACACTACATCATGGAATAAAACAAAAACAATCTACACAGTTTTTCTTATTTCGGCACTAAACAGATACTTCCACTCAGTAAACTGTAGTACATAACTATCGAAACCTAAATAAACACCAGGGAAGTACCCACCAGGGTCAGTGTCATGCCCATGACCACTGGGGTGAAGATGAAGTTGAGTGTGGTGACCTGAAGCACGTAGCAGTCAGAGTCTGGGTTGGTGTGGACATCTTCGTATTGTCTGGGCAAACACAAGGACTTGGCACAACCATTTTTACTGTGTCCCTGCTGCAGTGGAGTAAAACAGAGAGACAGACACAAAATGAACGACAGCAGGAGCCACAGTCGGCTGTTACCGATTGATATGAAGCTAATGTTTGGGAAGGAAATGTTAAGGCTCTTACCTGTTTTACAAACTTGAAGTTGAATTCCCACAATACCTCTGGTCGAGTCCCTGACACCTGTTTTGTCCAGAACAGTAAACACTGCAACAGGAAAAATTAAGTGTATAACACAGCGGCTTCTATTGTGAAAGGCTGGGAGATGGATTTCATTCTTATATAAATATGATATTCATGCAAATGCAAAATGAAGAATTGAGAAATCTATTGTCTGTTTAAAGTGCAGCGGGCAAGATGCCGTATGTCTGCTTGATACTTTACCTTGGAGTTGAGTAAGGTCGTGGGTGTGGATTCTGGCAGGGCAGGAATTTTTGAGACGCGCAAGCTGAACGGCTCATACAAATGGAAAAGGGAGCGAATGACACGGGCCCGTAGACAGCGCATCATGTGAATACAGTCAGGCTGGAGACGAAACGGCAGATCGGCATCAATCTTGTAATGTCTTCAAAAAACAGAGACACAGAAGTTGAGAGGGAAAGAAAACATGTTAATTATATGTCAATTAACGTCATTACTTGACCCACATTCTGTCTTTTCCATTTTTATCATCTACCTGTAAGGTAAATTTGGTCAAAACACTGAGTAAGATAAAACCATAGACTGCATAGAGACTCAGGTTTTAGTTTCATGTGCACTTTCACTGCTACTCTTGTCTTCTGAGTGAATCAGCAGATTAGCTTTGGAACTGAATAGATTAATCAACAAATTGCCTTCAATCCACCACTGAAAATGACTTAAGTATGCGCAATTGATGAATAAATAAAATCGCCTCACCTTCTGTAGAGCCTGGACCAAAAAGCTGCGGTGCAAGTGACTGTCCAGGCATTCCTACAGATTAGGGCAAATCTGCAAACATCCTCTGGCCGAATATAGGAGGAGAGCACTAACCAAATGTCCACTGGATACTCCCCCCCATCGCTGCTCTCACTGCACTCTGTAAGGTCAACGTACAAACATCACATTGAATAATAATAATAATAATAATAACCAGGAAATCCTGTGCATTCAACTTATTGAGCCATTTATGAACCAAAAAGAAAGTTCCAAATACCCTTTCTCCTCTTATTTTTCTTCTTGCGGGCCACTTTAGTTTCATTTTCTCCATCCTCCTCGGGCTCCAGGTCATCACTGCTCTCCAAAGCGTCTGACTGGACACTCACTGCAGACGAGAGGACTTCCTCTACAGCACCCTGAGATGCTTCCAGCCCGCACAGTAATTTTACTGGAGGATTAAAAAAACAAAAAAACACATTCATATTTTATAGCCTGTTCAGCACCTGACTCACTACTCACTTAGTTAGACACACAATCGTGCACTATCTATTTACCTTCTTTAGCTACTGCATTTGCAACAGCCTTTTTCACCCTCCCTGACTTCACAACGGCTGGGTCGGCATCAGCATAATCAGCAACGGTCACTGCGGAAATAACATTAACAATAAAATACATTTTCTCATTATTATACTGTTCAGCTGTCATAATCCTTTAATATATTCCAGCAAAGCCACATATGACCTATGACCGCTACTTATTGTACAGTGACACATTCAACCTGCTACATGACTTTAGCAGTGCGCTAATAGTCTTATATAATATAGTGATACTAAAGACAAACGTTAAAAGAGCTCACTTGTAGTATAATGCAGTAAATGCAATGATAAAGTATTAAAAACTGTTAAATAAAGGTGAACTATTTCAAGTTTAGTCTCGCCAGGTGTGGAGTGCCAACAGTGGGCGAGTTAGTTAGCTTGTAGCCGGAAGCTAACGTTAAGTTACCTGATTCCGAACAAACGTCTCCAGCCTTAAATTTCAGCCGTTTTCGGTTCCCTTTCTTGGGCATGTCGACACCAATGATCTGCGAACGCTTAACGGGGCTGTGAGTCCTGCCATGGCTCTATGGCAAGCCGAGGTAGATAGAAAGAAAGAAAAATGAGAGAGAAATTGAAAAATGTTCCGCCAGGATCTTCAGCCATCATGGAATGACGTGACGTCGGAAATCACGCGAGAGTATCGTTGCCGCCGCTCGGTCTTGTTGCTTTACTGACATCTGCAGGTAGGCGCGAGCATTACAACGATTTCTCCAGTGTAGAAAATTGAGCTTTGATGCATTTTTGTTTTAATTTTAGGCAAATTTTACAACTTTCCAGAATACTTTGCACACTCTTCCTGAGATTTAGCTATTCACAATTAATTGTACACATTTTATATTATATTAGTGCTTTTTATTCATTTGACAGTGCCATGGCGGTGCTATCTTCTAAATGTTGCTGACCAGACATTATTGCTTGATCAGCACAGTTTTATATACGTTTATTATCCATATATATTTTTGTAGTATTTACTCACATTGAGTATGACTGGATTAAGTTATCGGCCTATTCCTCAAAGTTTCCAAGGGGAGGGCAGACATAATGATATGCAATAGCCTATAATATGAAAATAAAGAGCAGACATTATTAAAAAAAAAAAAAAAAAGTGTTCTCTAGTGAAGACTTTAGCTGGACATCAATTTCTCTTCCTTTTTTTTAACACGACATCTTATCCTGTTTGGATTGTTTCTCATTAATTGTCTGAAAGAGGTGTAGTGTTATGATGATTTGTGTCCAGTAAAAACGTAATTAAGACATCAGCAACAACAGAGATTAATCATGTGTTCACTGAAACAGTTCCTGCAGCACCTGCTGCCCATTAACTTGGTCAATACCTTCTTTTTACAGTCTATGGTCAATACTTTGATTAAAATTGTATTTAAAACTGATATTATTTATGTGAACTTTTGCAAACTTAAACCACGACATATATTATTTAGACCTGATTTAAATAGCTAATGGCTGATTTTTTTCAATTTTTTAATTTTATGTATTTATTTACTGAAAGTTTATTTATGACCTGTTTCACCTGTTGTGGTGGGGGCGTTAATTAGTGACGCACCCCCAGGTATTGCAGCGCATGTTGCAGCTAGGTGTCCTGTTCCCTCAAAATGGAAATGGTAGGACATACGACGTAACTCGCTTTGCTATTTGAAGCTAATGGGCTCTTGAAGTTACTAGTTCCCATGCATATGGCCTATACACATGTGTTAAAGTGTTTTAAATGTCTGTGACGATCGTAGCGGTCTAATTAGCATGTGTTTGTTTTGCATAGGGAGAGCGTGTTCAGCGACTGTGTGTCGAGGGAGTGTGTACCCCCTCGACCGTGGGTGGGCACTAGGTATGTTGGTAAATTTGTTCTCTGTGTTTAAAATGTATCACTGAACTGTGGATTTAATTGAAACTCCAATCTCATCATGTCTACATAAGCATTTGTTATTATTATCTGAGTATTATGTTTTAAATGTTATTGTAGGCCTAATTAATGAGATAAACAGAAAAAGGCCATACAAAGCATTGCTGATGCTGAAAGTGTGTATCTTATTGTGTGCAGAATGAAATCCTGAGATCTTCAAGTTGCTGTTTCCTGTGCGACTATGAGTGATCATCACCATCGGTTGAAGCCATGTTCCCACTCAACAGGCGTGTCTGTCAGAAAAGTGAGTGAAAGTAGGCTACAGATTATCTTTTCCACTCATCAGGGCGCTAATGCACACATTTAAAGTCAATCAGCGAGCCAGGTAGTCTCAAGAAGAACCATCTGTCAGAGAGAGGAGATAGTGGCAGAAATCATTACCACGGACAATGTTATCAGCCCCTGAGAATCATAATGCTAAAAAGGTCCTATGTGCAGTGACCTATGTAATCATCTTGTGAAAAGTGCTTCAGGCCACCACAGCAACACAGAGTGACTGTTAACAACATTGCTGCCGAGACCTTGAAAACTCTGTGGCAGAATATTTCAACCCACCGCAGGGCAAACTGCTAAAGTAAAAATTAGTTTTTGGGAGAAATCTGATGTAGTTCAACGAAGACCAAAGAAAACACAGAGGTGATGCTTGTACCTCCTCTGGCCATGAAAAATCCTACTTCCTAACAATTAAGCATCTGCAATCAGCACAGCGACTCTCTGATTCCCTCCCACTTTAGAGATGTGCCAGAGGCAATGTCAGGAGAAATCAGGTTATTCTTGATTGTAACCAGAGTTCCCATTAAACTATTTAAAGTCTGAGTCTGAGAACAGATCCAGTTTTGTCAAATATCTCATGACCACTGTGCTTTTTCAGTCATCCCCGTCTTACAACCCAAAATATTGATTTCCTCTGAAAAGAAACCCCACAACATAAAAATGTCCGTGTACATCAAGACCTTCAGATCAATAAGAAGAACAAGAGCTCCTCTTATTGTTATTATCCCAACCTAAAACTGTCTCCTGCCAGTGCATTGTAATTTGACCTTAACACACAAAATCCTCCTCATGTCCATAACCTACACACCTAATATATCCTAATTATAACCCTGTCTTTAATCAAAAAGAAAAATATGTCACATTAACTGCAATCTTGTCAAATATTGTTGTCATTGTCTAATAAATACACAACACAATTTTGTCTGGGGCACTCCCATTCTTAGGAAGGACATCAAGAAGAGTAAGAAATGTTAAATAAATAGAATAAAACAGGACAAAGTAGAATAGACAGATAATAGTGCACAGTAGGTAAATATTGCACAGAGGTTTGACAGTCAGAAAAGATAAAGGCCCCATGGCATGAAAAATGTGATTTTGGTTATTTTTTCGTGCTTGGGGAGGTCTCTGGGCCACGTATACACTGCCCCATGCATCAAACTGGTCATAAACGGAGAAACGCACACCGCCCATTTGTAGGAACATTCTCTTTAAGACGAGTGGATAGCACTTCCTCCTTTCTGTGATGTCACACACAAGGTAACTCCGCCAGTTGTTTTTTTTTTTTTCAATTTTTATGAATGCAGCTTAGGTTTCAGTTACTTGCCTGTGATTGGCCCGACCACATGCCACTCAAAAACAGTGAGCCAATCAGAGGAGAGGTTCTCATTCTCTCTTCTGATTGGCCAAATGACCTGTGCCTGCTAGAGCTCCAGAAAGAGGCAACAGAAAAGGGCCGTATAAACGATATTAAGCAGATCACAGGCACTCAAAACCAATGATACATCTTGTTAGGGATATCAGCAGGTAAATAAACCCAGAGAAAAGTGCACAGCATGGGGCCTTTAAAACACAACAGCAACGGCTTTTGCTCAGTCACAAGCAGAATCTGTAAATGGTTTGTATTATAATACAAATATGAACTAAAGTGATAATCTATGTTGTATTGTCAACAATTAGAGATGAATATGAGGGTACAGAAGAGAAAGCTTTAACTGGTCATGAGTATAAAATCTCTCATTTTATAGAATTATAACACATGTAATACAGCAACACTTACTACAGTCCATAGTCATAAATCCTGAGCAGGCTGAAGAGGAGGTAGTTTTACCAAAAAATAAAACAGATCCTCCCCAGACGAGGTCAGAGGTCAGAATACAGAGGTTGTTTTGCAGCACTGTTTCAGTGAATCTCTATTAACCACTAGATGGCAACAAAGAATCATCGCTGTTTTATTCCTGGGAGCTTCTATTCACACCTTAGAAATGAAATGTAATTGAATGAAACCTTTAAGACTTGGTATTGATTGTGCACTGATGGTGTGAATAAATATATATGTATTTATTTAGCTGCATTAAACCATCTATACTGGAAAAATTAATAAAAAGATGTGAACACAGAAACAACTTGTGTGCCGGACACTGTTAAGTCAGACAACACATGCATTTGATCATCATGACTTGAAAACACAGCTCTGTAAAGCATCATTCAAAAAATTCAGCCAATAATGACACCACATAAGATACCCCATATTCTGGAGATGTAGTTGCCCATTTATGTCAAACTAGGGCCCCATATATGATGAAATCTGGACTTCACATGCTGCATTTTAAGAAATTTCCAGATATGATCAGATTCATAAGACTGTAAAAATGATATCTCTGGATTTTTTCTGTTTTTGCACAGTGTGAGAAGATATCAAGTAAAGTTGGACTTAATAATTATCAATGAATGGTGAAAATAGACCACATTATACACTTCAATCATGATTTCAGTCAATTTGCTTTGGATAAATAGCTTAACTTTGTTTAAAATTTGATTTAAATGTATGAAATTGCTCTTTTATCATATTCTCAAAAGCTTTATCTTAATTACATTCGATTACAGTTCTGAGCAACCAGCCCCCCTGCGGAGCCCGTGTCATTTACGTATATAAATCTGATTATAGCTCAGTCAGACGCACTGAGTGTCCTCCTTAGTCATCGTGGTGGATATTAATCATTTTCTTTTTGCGTTGAACAGAGCTGGTCATCCAGACGTCATTTCACTGTGGATCTTTTTCTTTTTTTTTTTTCCAAACCTAACATGGTTTAGTGTTTCAAAACATCAACCATGAGATAAAGAAAAATCCAGAGCACAGTGAGTCTGTAATTACAAAGTCGGGCCTTTAATGTGTCCAAATCATTTGAAGGAGACACAGTGACAAACCTAATTATACATTCTTTCTCTTGCAAAAACAACAATGACTGAATTTAAATCCACTGAAATTCATTCTGTGTGCTTCGACTTGCAACAATCATCTGTTATTGTTCATATGGGAAAGTATTTAGACCTATGCTACTATGCTATTTAATATTCTACATTTTGTTAATTATATTGTTTGTCTTCTCACCTACAGTCTTATAAATAAGTGAAAAGATTATACTCGTGACTCACAGTTATGTTTTAAGCATAGTAAGATTTTCTAGGTTCTTGTTCAGATGCAAACCTTCAAATATCTGGCACAATAACAATGTTGTTTGAGTCTCAAGGTGTATTTTATGTCCCTATATTGCTAAAATAACTGTTAAAACCCAGACTGTCTCACAGGAAAGTCACCAATATATACAGTGGCATGAAAAAGTATGTGAGCCCTTTGGAATCTCCTAGTTTCCTGCATTAATTGCTTTCTATCTGGCACAATAACAATGTTGCTTGAGTCTCATTATGTAGTAAAGGTGTGTTTTATGTCCCTATATTGCTAAAATACCTGTTAAAACCCAGACTGTCTCACAGGAAAGTCATCAATATATACAGTGGCATGAAAAAGTATGTGAGCCCTTTGGAATCTCCTAGTTTCCTGCATTAATTGCTTTCCAAGAGAAAACCATCACTGCACGGCTATACGTTTGCCAAAGAGCACCTTGACACTCTACAACACTACTGGGAAAAAGTTTTGTGGACTGATTTTGTCTTTCTTTGTAATTTTTGTATGTATGGTGTAAAAATGGCACTCTGCATACCAGCATGTAAACATCATCCCAACAGTGAAGTATGGTGGACTGAGCATCATGGTTCGAGGCTGATTTGCTGCCTCAGGGTCTGGACAGCTTGCCATCATCAAGGGCAAAATGAATTCCCAAGTTTATCAAGGCATCCTGCAGTGTCAGTGTCAGTGTGGCTGAAGCTCAGTAGAAGTTGGGTGATGCAGCAGGACAACTACCCTAAACACCAAAGTAAATTTCAAACAAAAGTGGCTTCAAAAAACAAAGAAAATCTGCCTCTTGGAGTGGCTTAGTCTGCAGAGCCCAGACCTGAATCCAATATGATCCTATGACCATGGCTGAACTGAAGCTGTTCTGTAAGGAAGAGTGGTCCAAAACTCCTCCTGAGCATTGTGCAGGTCTGATCAGCAGCTACCAGAAGTTTCAAAGACATGGCATGTTATAATTGTTTGTGTGCTATTAAGTTAAAGGGATAGTTCAACATTTTGGCAAATTGGCCCATTGCCATAATCCCGATAGTTTTAGGAATAGGTTCGTTACCTTTAATTGTCGGTGCAAGCTATTTTTAGAACGGCGGAGCAGGGACGTGAGCTGCTCAGAGCTACGCTACAGTGGCTCATGGGATTTCTTGGTTTTCCTCATCAAACTCATCAAATACACAATCCAACAACTCCAAAACGCTCTGGTGGACAAGTTGTGACCTGCACATTCACCACGCTATGAGATAATAACAGAACGTTACCAGACAGAGTTGTTTTAGAGGTAAATTCATGCAAAACCGTTGATGCACGTTGCCTTCAGGGACAGTTTTTCATCAAGCAGTCTCTGCATTTACAAACAACTCCATCTCATAACGTTCTGTTATTATCTCATAGCGTGGTGAATGTGCAGGTCACAACTTGTCCACCAGAGTGTTTTGGAGTTGTTGGATTGTGTATTTGATGAGTTTGATGAGGGAAACCAAGAAATCCCATGAGCCTCTGTAGCGTAGCTCTGAGCAGCTCACGGCTCTGCTCCACAGTTCTAAAAATAGCTTGCACAATTAAAGGTAACAAACCTGCTATGACTACAGGGATTATGGCAATGGGCCAATTTGCCAAAATGTTGAACTATCCTTTTAAACACATTGTGTTTGTCTATACTTGTGACTTAAATGTTGATCAGATCACATGTTATGACTTAATGCAGGAAACTAAGACATTCCAAAGGGTTCATGTGCTTTTTTCCTGCCTGTGTATATAAAGGCTTCATGGAGTCACTCCTAGGATATGTTTGTGTGTTGGTCTCTACACTCTCAGGAGGGCAACATGGCTGCCTCTCCTTGAAGTAAGCAGATATTTTTCAGTGCTGCAGCACATGCAGACACAAAGGCTCAGTGTAGGCTATAGATATTGCCTCGAAGTGCACACACAGGCAGCATTACACATCCGGTTCTGGTGCTGTGTGGAGTTATAACCCACCAAACTTCAGAGTCAGAGTTAGTCATCCAGGGTGAGTCACGTCTAAAACACAGTGTTGGGAGATGATGATCTGCTTCTGCTTCTGCCTTTTTTTCTCTTCTCTCTTTTCTCCTCCTTTCTGACAGTTTAACTAATATTTATAATCATAATCATCTTCTTCCTGCAGAGTGCGCTGCAGAGCCTGCCTGCTCTCCGTGCACAACCGGCTGCCTCGTTGGCTTGGTTAAGCTGATGCCATGCCGCCGCCACCACTACCAGGACGCGCGCGCATCACGTCTCTGGAGCTGTTAGGTCATGATGATCGTGCTCAGTGGTGCTGATGTGAAAAGTTAATTGCATTTCACCCAAGTAATGGTCAAGTGTGCGACTGCGTTAGCTGTTGTTGTTGTAACACGATACGAGCCCGAGTGTATATGATTATAATGAGGCTGTTATTAGAGGATGTGATGTGAGTGACCGTGCAGCTGATTCCAGTCCTCTCTCATTTGCATACGCATGTGCTGCAAAACGCTTATAGGCTGTGGACGTGGGGAGTTGGTCCCTTATTTCCAGTAGAGCTGTGGCCCGGTAGTGACAACTGCAGATTCCCGAGTGTGTGTGTGTGTGTGTTACAGAGCCACTGTGTGTGTGTGGGAGGAGGAGGAGGAGGAGGAGGAGTGAGCGTCGGTTCGGCGGCGGTGTGGTGGAGAGATGGAAGCGGAGAAGGCGGATGCCCAGGACTGAGGACGCAGATTAAACGGATATATATTTTTTGATTGTGTGTTTTTTCTTCCTCTTCTTTTTCTTTTTCTTTATTCCTATTCTCCTGCAGATGTAAATACGCTACTACTATGCTCTCCGTCGTCCTCACGGGCACCACCCCTCCAAACGCACCCGTCTATCTCTGAGCTGTCAATCATATCACGCCGGGATTTCTACATGTGAGTGCATGGCGCGCCGGGCAGGGCGGATCTGCTCACTGGGTGAAAAAACGCCGGTTAATATGGATGAAAGGTCACTCATCATCGCGTCATTTCAATCACTCTGATTAGGTAAGGCGATATAAAGCTTAAAGACTGCACGTTATAGATGCGCTGGAAATTTAATATAGCCTAGTGGGGAAATAATGCGCGCATCAAGGTTTGCATAGATAGACTGTGTACGTATATAGATAGCCACGGGGCGTTTAAAGGCCCCTTATCAGTTATTGTAAGTCTGTTTATCGGGCTTGTAAGACACACGTTTTCCCCCTTCTTAATCCCCGTATACAGCGACACTGTCCTGAAGCGTTGCCCAGACCACAGAGGCAGCTGGGAAGATGATGTGCGAAGTGATGCCGACCATCAATGAGGGAGACTCGGCCGGTCCTCCGAGAGGCTCCGGAGGCGGCGGAGGAGGCAGTGGCGGCGGAGGAGGAGGAGGGGTCCCAAACGGCTCGGACCAGGAGGCCAACTTCGAGCAGCTGATGGTGAACATGCTGGACGAGAGGGACAAGCTGCTGGAGTCCCTCAGGGAGACTCAGGAGACCCTCATACAGTCTCAGACCAAGCTGCAGGGGGCGCTGCACGAGAGGGACGTGCTCCAGCGGCAGATCAACGCCGCGCTGCCTCAGGTGAGGAGGAGGAGGAGAGACCCCGCGGCCTCCTGCTGGAGGGGGGGAGGGGGGAGAGGAGAGGTGAGGTGGATACTGGGGTTTTTGCTTGTCGTGTGCTGTGGTGAGAAAACTGAAGTAAAGTGTCCACAAACTGTAGAAGACCTATGTGAGAAGATGACATACCTGTCTTTAATTAACCCTCCCGTTGTGTCCTTCTGGGTCAAATTGACCTGAAATTGATCTGTTCACTTCCTCCATCCTCCCTTCTTTCCTTCCTTCTTTCCACAATCCTTTTTCCCCTCCTTCTTTCCTTCCTTCCTTCCTTCCTTCTCTTCGTCCTTCCTTCCTCTTTTGATCCGGTTGACCTGGTCTGTTCCCCCCTCCCTCCCTCCATCTTTCTTTCCTTCCCTTTATCTTCCTTCTCTCCACAATCTTTTTTGCCCCCCTCCTTTCCTTCCCTTCGTCCTTACTTCTTCCTTATTTTTTGACCCAATCTGTTCCCTCCCTCCATCTACCTTTCCTTCCTTTTTCCCTTCCTTCTTTCCTCCCATCGTTCCCTTTGTCCTTCTTTCCTTCTTTCCCTTCGTCCTTCCTTCCTTCCTTCCTTCCTTCTATCCCTTTATCCTTCCTCCCTTCTTTCTCTTTGTCCTCCCTTCCTTCCTTCCTTCCTTCCTTCCTTCCTTCCTTCCTTCCCTTTGTCCTTCCTTCCTTTCGTCCTTCCTTCCTTGACCCAGGAGGACAGCAAGAGGGTTAATTCAAGGATGGGCCAGTTATAACTCTCACCTGGAGACTCACAACTTCACACTGACAACATGTTTTTTGTGTTAATTTGTTGGAAATCAAATGGAGAGGATGCTCTGCATGAATAACATGATGGGTGCTGGTTTATTGAAGCCAAATCTCAAGGTCCAGTCTTGATATGGAGCATGTGTCTCAACCAATTTAGGGCAGAGTTGTGTGTTTCATTGCTGATATGTTACAGGTGATGTCCTTATAAAAAGGCGTCTCTTTTCACGGCGCTGGTAATCTGTACGTGAACCAGCAGATTAGTCTTGCCATGGTGCTGCTGCTTTGACTGGGTTTTAAAAAAAAAAGAAATGACACCATTTCTTCTTTCGTCGAGCATCAGTGCCAAGAGAGCAACAAATCCTGCTGGAGCAGCTAGACCCGAATTTACACAGAGGGTGACAGAGCAGTATTTTTCTTATAGGCTCAGATTTCCCGGGCAAACACCTCAGCCTGGGGAACCCCGAGCTCCGACACGCCTGCACATCCTGGGATACCACCATGGGAATAACCGTAAAGAAGACGATGATGTGGGGTATACAGGCACATACGGCTTCAAAAGCTCATGAGTGGCA
The DNA here is from genome assembly GCF_045865225.1 of Trachurus japonicus. NCBI lineage: Eukaryota > Metazoa > Chordata > Actinopteri > Carangiformes > Carangidae > Trachurus > Trachurus japonicus. The sequence continues at coordinate 6,910,175 of NC_140911.1, forward strand.
GCATGCCAGGAAGGAGGATCTCAGTGTGTAGTAGGTTGAGAGATGGAGAGGAGATGGATGGAGGGGTTAACACTCACTGGAAGAGCGGTGAGAGGTCTGGAGCAGATGTTGAGATCTTTGCTCCGGGGCCCGACTGTCTTAATGTGGACTGAAACAGCCTCACCTGTGTGTGCGGTGGCCTGCTTGTCAGTAGTAATGAAAGAGAAGGATGAGCAGAGGCTGAGGCTGCTGGTAAACTGGGATATCTTTGGTGTTTTGTGCCCAGTGTGTAGCTGAATAAGGGCTGTTACAGTCACCGAGCATGACGACAATGAAGCCTCAGCACATAAAGCTGTGTTACCCTCTGACCCTCTGGTCTAAATGCGTGGCATGATGTCACAGCACAGTGTGTGTGTCCCTGAGTGTGTGTGTGTGTGTGAGAGAGCCAGAGAGAGAACCATGCTGACGCTGACAGCCTCGCTGCAGCCTCTTGTGAAAGAAACATGGCTGCTTGCTAGTGTACATGGCCCTGGGCTGCTTGCTTCCACACATGCACACATGACTGTGTGTGTCTTTCTGTGTGTGTCTGTGTGTGTGTGTGTGTGTGTGCGTGCGACTACGTGTGTGTCAGGAGCCGAGAGTGGGAAGAGGCTGTCATGCTTCTCTTCTAATCCTGCTTGGTTCAGTGTAATGTTTTATTCTAGCAATAATACAAGTATTAGTTATACAGTCATAGACCTTAGGGACATTATGCAGACATTATGACTGGCGTGCATATGCATAAGCTGTCTCCATGCTCTCTCTCTCCCTCTCTCTCTCTCTGCCTCTCTCTGCATGTCTCAAAACACCACACACACACACATACACACACACACACACACACACACACACACACACACTCATCCTCACAAACACATGTGACACACACAGCAGTGGTCATTTCCACACCAGCCACAGAGCAGGGAGATGATGCAACGGACAGTGGGTGAAGCAATCTGGAGAAATGAGGCAAATCTCAGTTTGGATTGATTGAAGTGTGTGTGTATTTGAGTGTGTGTGTGTGTGCGTGTGTGTGTGCATAGTCTGATCCTGATGTATCATTAAAAGATGGCGAGAGTGCATGTAATTGTAATGATGAAGAGGGGGAGAGAGGGAAGTGTGGAAAGAAATAACATACTGTGGCTGATATCACAAGTTTGGGTGTGATGAATATATTAGAGGGATGTTGTAGCAGTTGTGCGACGCTGCTGTTGTTGCTGCTGCTGACCCCACTATCCTATATGTGTCAGTGGTAATTAGGCTGAGTCGCGGCTAAACTCAGCATTATCATAGCTGGTGGTGTGTTTATGCCCCTCCGCTGCAATACAATATACATATAACAGCTCCCTGCTTGCTCTCTGCTGCCTCGTCTCCCCTCCCTCAGTCACCAATGTGTGTGTGTTGTATGTGAGATTTTTTTCTCTCTCTGTGTGCATGTGTGGTGTGTGTGTTGAGCTCTTTCTGCTCCTAAGGTGCAGACTGATGTATGATGAGTGTTGGCAGAGCCGGGGCAGCAGCCGTCTTTGCCCAAAAAATCCAAGTAGTCGTCTCTTTTCCCTTTTGCCGAACAAACATTTGTCATCTTCACCTACTAAGTGTGTGCATGTGCATGTGTGTGTCTGTGTGTTTTTTATTGTGTCTTCTGTAGGTTCCCTGACTTCATGGGGCTGGTCTGACCCAGAACTGTCAGATCTTTGTCTCTCCACTACACACACACACACTACACACATACACACAGAGAAACAAACTGTGTGAGTGATTCAAAATTCAGTGCTCTCCGGTGTCGTCATTGTTAAAAATACATAAACCCCCATCACCTTGGCATCAGCGCTCAAATTTATGTTTCCCTCAGCAGCGTCATAAAAATGGGACGACGTTTCCATTTTACCACACACACACACACACACTAACACACACACAAACGCGCACACACAGAGACTTGGATGGATATGTTCATTAGCTACAGAGAATAGAGTTTCAGATTAACATGTCAGCCCATTACGGTGCATAATGCCTCTAATACAGCCCTCAGAGATGGATTTGCCCATAGACAAATTAGGTTTTAAACACACACACACGCACACAGACACACAGACCTACACGTGTATACTTACGCACACACATGGCTTTATATAAATATATATATATATATATATATATATGTACACACACACACATATACGGCTGTTCCTCCTCTGTGAGAAAAACTGTTCTGACGCTGTCAAAGGGAATGTGTTGTAAAGCAGGCAGTTGTGCATATGTGTGTGTGTGTGCATCGCAGAGAGAGCAGAGACTGGGTGAAGCAGCTTACTACTACAGTAAATATTATATATTTCTATTAGGGCTGCAAATATAATGGGCAAATACTATGATTGTAATTTGCAATCTCAGTGTGAATGGTCAATTTTGCTTTTAATTTTTACTGTAAAAATTATAAAACAGTTGATGTGATGTTTGTTTGGTCTTGTATTTTATTGTACTGTATTGTCTTGCCGACAGAGACTACTGGAACGCGCATCAGCGGTTTTGCATCTCTAAAACAACTCTGTCTGGTAACGTTCTGTTATTATCTCATAGCGTGGTGAATGTGCAGGTCACAACTTGTCTTTGGAGTTGTTGGATTGTGTATTTGATGAGTTTGATGAGGGAAACCAAGAAATTCCATTAGCCTCCGTAGCGTAGCTCTGAGCAGCTCACAGCTCTGCTCCGCCGCTCTAAAAATAGCTTGCACCGACAACTAAAGTAACGAACCTACTGCTATGACTATAGGGATTATGGCAATGGGCCAATTTGCCAAAATGTTGAACTATCCCTTTAACAAAAAAATAAAATGCAGCTCCTGCCATTTGTACTGCACTTGCCCATATTACAGTTTCCATTACATTGCAATTAATTGTGCAGCTGTAATTTCCGTATCATATATACAGTACTATTAAGAGATTTACAGTGACTTGGAAAAGCACTATTGTTATAGAGTTGATATAAAATCAATGGCAAACATGGGAGGAGTCGTTTGACATTTTGCGAAATATATTAGTTTCTTGCTAAGAGATGGGATCAATAGCTGCTTTCTGCTGGTTTTCATTTTGACATGTCTGTTATGGTTCAGAATAAACAAACAAGATTTAATGCATTAATGAGCCTGAGCTGCAGTTTCACAGGTGCTGTTAAGTTAAGCTAACACATCCCAGCTGTAACACCACACTGAACTGTTTATTAAGATGACAGATGGTTCGTTGCTTCGGTCAAATATGTGTAATTTAATTTCCTATTAGAAATCATACAGTACTGTATCAATAGTGTGTTTTGTATTTTTCGAAAGAAGTGTGTTTGTGCCTTTTCTGTTGAGATTCATGGTTGTGTTTGATGGTGTGCGAGTGTGTGTTGTCATGTTTGGACACCTGTTCCAGTCAGACACAACACCGGCTATTTTAGCCAGCGTACAAATACACAGACACACACACACACACACACACACACACACACACACACATACACATACACACACCTTGCTGCCCTTCCAAAAACAACAACTGCCTCTTGTTCTAAAGCCTAAACCCTCTGTCCCCATGGATACACACCTACATACACACAGCTCAGTTGTGTAGCGTGTTGTGTTGACGTGACCTCACACATACCACCTTTGACTCCTTATAGCAGTGGCACATAAACAGTGTGTGAAGAAACACGTGTCTTTGTGTTTCATGTGTATGAGCCCCTCTCTGTCTCTCTCTCTCTTTCTTTCTGTCTCCAGTATCAGTTTTCCAGTTTGGTTTGTTTGTTTGTTTGTTTGTTTCACATATCAAAAATTTAAAAAGATATAACATATAGAAAAAAACCCTCCAGGGGCTTGTGGGATGGCATTCTCTGACTACAGTTCTAAGCTACTGTGCATACATTTGTGAAGTACAAAAAACCGTTTACAGTAGCTACATAATAAATACAAACATGGTTTAACATGATTGCTAGATAGTGCTCTCCTAAATTGTTGTAAAGGTAAGTTAAAGGTATTGTGTAGGAATTACTCCCATCTAGCGTTGCGGTTGTAACTCAATCGTATTTTTCATGCTGCATTCACGTGAAATTGGGCAGACGGCAGACGGACGACAGCCGCTGCACGTAACGGCATAAACAAGCCTCTATGTAAACAAGTGGTCCATCAGCACGAGGCAAAACAATACAGGTGACAACATGTTGACATGTTGTTTACCAGCTTTCTCTCGTCTTCTGTGACTAAAACAACATCTGGTTTGTTGCCGACGGCCGTCCGCCCGGCTGCAGGTGAATGCAGCATCACTGTAACGCTCCATTCTTCCTCACTGCGTTACCGCGGTGACTTTTCACAGACGCCACCTCGACCTGAGCCAACAGCTCCGGTGTCTCCGCTGAGTTTCCGTGGTTTCCTACCGTCACGCTGCCACTGAACGTAAAAACATGGCGACACCACATGGCAGCCAGCACCGAGCTTACCCGCTCCATGTAGATATGAATGATATGAACGGCAAATTCAGAGCTGAAAGGAACACTTCAGTTTGTTGATGGGGGGGATTACTGATTAATAAAAGACAGACTTTTGAACCAAATAATCGATTTTCGTGAATAGATAACAGGAGAAGTTACACAATGTCCCTTTAAAAAAAAATGTACAGGTAATAAATTCCATATTTTAGGCCTGCGATAAAGTATACGGAACTGTGATTGGGAGGTACAAAAATATGGGGGTCTAAGGTGGCAAGAGTTACGTGTGGAATAGATGTGAAATTGATAGTTGTATGCAAATATATTATGAAAAAAATTATGGGAGGATGTTTTTTTAGAGAACCGTAAACAAATAAACCAATCTGAAGATGATTCACTTGATAAACACTGAGGATGCCAGACTGTAGGAATAAAGGTGTGTGTGTGTGTGTGTGTGTGTGTGCACTCAGGAAACCTTGATTTGCTAGAGTTTGTTTATTTGTGTGTTGTTGTTTTTTCTGCTCATTCATCTTTATTCCTTAGTTTATCTTCATTTCTATATCCCACGATGCCCACTTCCATCTCCGTTTCCCTCCTTTTCTTTCTCAGTCTCTTTCTGTTTATCAAACTTATCAATAACTCAGTCGTCCATTAACTTCTCCCACAGACTGTGGAGCTCTCTCCTCCCACCGTCTGAAGCAGCAGACAGTGGGAGGGCTGACCTTAGCCCACAGCACAGCACAGTCTAGTATGAGAGGGAAGGTGACACAAATTGCTCACTGTTCAAAGCTCTGCAAAAAAAAAACAGCCTGCGTCTGTGTGTGTGCAGACACAAACAGCCAGGCGCTGGTTATTTCCTCATTTGGTCTAAATGGAGATTTAGTTGAATTTGACATATGATGCGAAATAATTGGATATATTGAGATGAAGTGCTGCACTGCCGTGGAATAATGAGCTGGGGTTGATGAGTAGCCTATCTCTAATGTGCTGAGGCAATAATAAACAAAAAGTTGGGCGACTTGCGTTGTCATGATAGTAAATAAAACGTTCATTATATGCGGACAAGAGTCAATTATACTCAGAAAATTGGGACTTTATTCAGTTTTTCTCAAAGAATGTGTTGGAAAAATAAATATATACAGTTCCTGGGGCTTGGCATCGAACACTTGCTCAAATCCATACTCTTCTTTATTTATTTTTTGATCAGATTTTTCTACACTGGGTTTTTATTTCAGCAAAGTTCAAGTAAAGTCCAAGTTGTACTTACTTGTTTTTGCTGACCTGCAGTGTTTTCAACTTTTCAACTTGCTGTGGACCTCAGGCTGCAGGGTGCGGTCGGAAACCTGACTTTCAGGTTGTCGGAAAAAACTCCTAATTTGGTAATTTTTGGATTTCAATGTTACCAACTTTGAGGAATACAGTTTTTATTTTTTATTTTTTTTATTTAAACATGCAACAATACATGAACAATGACATATTCAAACATAAACATAGTTGTTTTACATACATATAAATTAAATTCACACCTCCTTGGATATTTCAAACTGAAAAATGATTGTGGTAGTGTACAGGCTGTATATATCACATATAAAAATAAACATATGACACATGTATGATAGATAATGATAGATGAAAAAAGAATGAGAGGAGAATAAAATAAATTTAAAAAAACAATTAAAAGAAAAATGATTTTAACAAGTGAATCCATACTAAACAAATAAATACAGACTGCTTGCTGAAAAACTGTCCCTGAAGGCCACGCGCATCAGCGGTTTTGCATGAATTTACCTCTAGAACAACTCCGTCTTGTTATATTCTGTTATTATCTCATAGCGTGGTGAATGTGCAGGTCACAACTTGTCCACCAGAGCATTTTGGAGTTGTTGAATTGTGTATTTGATGAGTTTGATGAGGGAAACCATGAAATTCCACTAGCCTCCGTAGCGTAGCTCTGAGCAGCTCGCGGCTCTGCTCCACCATTCTAAAAATAGCTTGCACCGACGATTAAAGGTAATGAACCTACTGCTATGAACTATGGCGATTATGGCAATGGGCCAATTTGCCAAAATGTTGAATTATTCCTCCTAGTTTTGCTATAAATGTGTATGGAATGCAGTTTATTCACAGATATCGGTGTAGAATGATGTGCAGCAAGATAAAAGACAAAGAAGGAGCTCATTTTTAGAGTTTAATCAACCTGAGTGTGAATGAATTAATGAGTGAATAAATATATGAACTTAATTCACCAGCGTTCCCATTAAGCAGTAACTGGCTAATAGAGAGCAGGGTGTATCACACTACTTGAGCCCGGTCCAGCAGAAGGCAGCCTTGCAGGCTTGGTGCTCAGCCATGATAGTTACTGTACTAGAGGTGCGTTTCGCTTACAGGTACAGGGAGAGAGAGAGAGAGGGAGTGAGTGTCACAGCTAATACACCTTACACTGCAGAGGAAGGACGAGGAGCTCCAAGGTGTGTAGTGCAGTGTTCATGACCCACAAACATAATACAAGGCAGAAACACTCTTACTCACACGTGCACCCATCTCGAAACAAATAATAACAGACACATACACACACTGCCTGTGTTTTTCTTAAATGTCAGCGTGCGCCGTCTACATGTCGTCCCGAGTCCGTGGGTCTGTGTGTGTGTGTGAGGGAGCATGCCCACGGCTAGTGTTGCTTATGCATGGATGGCTTAGGCAGCTTTGTGCACCATGATAGGAGAATATTGAGGAGGGTGGGCGAAGGCAGGAGGGAAATTTCCACATCTCATTGGTCTGCTACTGAAGCCCAAATCTTTTTTTTTTTTTGCGATGTGTTATGTAAGCACCAAATAGTGGAATTTGGGTTGATGTGGAGGAAAGTGGAGCATGAAGTGAGCAGCTGAATGTCACCAAGAAACCCTGTAAGAGACAGAAAAGAGACAGGAAGGGTCAGAGGCTGAAGGAAAGAGAGGGCAATCGCTGTTAACGGACTCGGCCGAGACACATGTCCCGTCCAATTGTTGCTTATCACCAAAGTCTCATTACTGTGTGGTCGTGATTATAAATGACCAACTTGCTGCAAAAAAAAGAAAAGAAAGAAAGAAAGAGGGGCAAAGAAATGTAACAAAGGTCCCCTGACTGGATTTGCACCAAGGACGTTATGGTCCATGGTCCGTGTGCTTCCTCGGCCAATGAGGCGCCCCGATTGTGTCTTATCTCACTGCTTTTGGCGACATCACCACAAAGAAGTCAGATGGAACAAGAAACACAATGCGTCCAGCAGACGGTGAAAGTTTATCCATGTTATTGGAACCAATAGGTAGAGATGTAAACCTGTAATAATCCCTGATATATGACGGATGTTAAAGGGATAGTTCAACATTTTGGCAAATTGGCCCATTGCCATAATCCCTATAGTCATAGCAGTAGGTTCGTTACCTTTAATTGTCGGTGCAAGCTATTTTTATAACGGCGGAGCAGAGCAGTGAGCTGCTCAGAGCTACGCTACGGAGGCTCATGGGATTTCTTGGTTTCCCTCATCAAACTCATCAAATACACAATCCAACAACTCCAAAACTCTCTGGTGGACAAGTTGTGACCTGCACATTCACCACGCTATGAGATAATAACAGAACGTTACCAGACAGAGTCGTTTTAGAGGTAAATTCATGCAAAACCACTGATGCACGTTCCCTTCAGGGACAGTTTTGGAGTTTTTAGATTGTGTATTTGATGAGTTTGATGAGGGAAACCAAGAAATCCCATGAGCCTCCCTCCGTAGCGTAGCTCTGAGCAGCTCGCGGCTCTGCTCCGCTGTTCTAAAAATAGCTTGCACCGACAAATAAAGGGAACAAACCTACTGCTATGACTACAGTTATAGTATAGCACAATGGGCCAATTTGCCAAAATGTTGAACTATCCCTTTAATAGACAGGGTAGTAGTTTCTTTACGTTCAGATGACTGCACAGGTGTTTTCAATTTCTCTGTTCTCTCAGGTCTTAGCAATTAATTCGGCTTTTAAAAGGTATTATTATACCGATTAAAACGAGGGCATGAAATACAAAAATAAAATCCCCGAGCTAATAAACCATTCTTTAGTAAAACAGTTAAGAAGTTCCCGTCCGTGATCGTGATCCGATCTATAATAATTCTGCAAGAGGAAAAAAAGAGACAAACTCAAATGACCCCCAGAAGAAGAAGTGAGAAGTGAGTCTAATTAACAACATCTCTACCTCCCAGCAGCTGACTGACATCACACCTCTCTCTTAGTCTGTCTCTTTCTTTTTTACAGCTTTACATCAAATCTCAGTCTTCTCCTCTTCCTCCCGTCCTTCAGCAGCGTGTTGCCCAGTCTCGATTCAAGCGCACCCAAAATCTTTAGTCGGGTCAAACTGGCCCCTGGCAAAAGGGCTTGTACACAGCTTTCTGGCCCCTGAGCACTAATAGATTATCAATGTGCAAAGCATCGCTCCCCCACGCTGCCTCGCTACACCTCGGCTTCAGCAGTCTATATCTCTCCGTAGCATCCATCCTTCGCTCCCTCAATCCCTCTGCCAGTACCATCTGGCTCTCAGCACCAGGCACATTTAGCTCAGCCGGGCGCCAATTTGTCCCCCCCCGGCTGCCTGGGAGAGAGAGAGAGAAGGCGAGAGAAAGGGAAGGAAGAGTAGGAAAGAGAGAGACATGGATGTATGTAAAGATATAAAGAGTAATATTTAGCAAGGAGAGACAAAAAAAAAGAGAGAGCAAGTCAGGAGGAGAAGAAAGGAAGAATCAAGCATACCTGATGGGCCCCAGCAGCGAGGGACATGCTCTGGTAATGGGAAGAAGGCATAGTAACTGTGTGTGTGTGTGTGTGTGTGTGAGAGAGCCAGAAAGAGAGTTCGCTCTCTAGCAGAGTGATTGTGAGTTGAGTTGCAGGACCACCAGAGGGGAAGGAGAGAGTAATGAAGGAGGGAGGCAGGAAAGGACAGAATGAGAAAGAAGAAGAAGAAGAGGAGGAGGGAGGAGGAGTGAGATGAAGTTTTCCAGCCAGCAGTTAAGCCCATGGCGGCCCTGCCATGTCTAACAACTGCACTATTGGAACTCTGTCAGTTCACTTTCCCTCCTGCAACTCCCTCAGAATAGAAGATAAGGCATCACGGGGACAGACAGGGTGGGGTGTGTGTGTGTGTGTGTGGGTTGGAGGGTAGAGATTGGGGAGGCAGAAGTGGGGGGGGTGTTAAAGGGATAGTTCAACATTTTGGCAAATTGGCCCATTGCCATAATCCCTATAGTTTTAAGAGTAGGTTCGTTACCTTTTAATTGTCGGTGCAAGCTATTTTTAGAACGGTGGAGCAGAGCCACGAGCTGCTCAGAGCTACGCTACGGAGGCTAATGGGATTTCTTGGTTTCCCTCATCAAACTCATCAAATACACAATCCAACAACTCCAAAACGCTCTGGTGGACAAGTTGTGACCTGCACGTTCACCACGCTATGAGATAATAACAGAACGTTACCAGACAGAGTTGTTTTAGAGGTAAATGCAGCGACTGCTTGCTGAAAAACTGTCCCTGAAGGCAACGCACATCAGCGGTTTTGCATGAATTTACCTCTAAAACAACTCCGTCTGTCCAGGCTACAACTTGTCCACCAGAGCGTTTTGGAGTTGTTGGATTGTGTATTTGATGAGTTTGATGAGGGAAACCAAGAAATCCCATGAGCCTCCGTAGCATAGCTCTGAGCAGCTCACGGCTCTGCTCCACCGTTCTAAAAATAGCTTGCACCGACAATTGAAGGTAGCGAACCCACTGCTATGACTATAGGGATTATGGCAATGGACCAATTTGCCAAAATGTTGAACTATCCCTTTAAAGAAAAGGGTCTCGGGGACCCCTCTCTAAACACACACACAGTAGTAGTAGTAGTAGGGGCCGACATCTTCAAGACCCCAGTTTTTCTCAGCGAGAGACTTAAGCGGCAGCAGCAGAGGCAGCGGCATCAGAAGCTAAGTCCCCAGCTGGACCCTTAAAGGGATTTAAGGAACTTCAAAATGCTTCATCTGCTCCATGAAATACGGCTTGTCAGTGTCTCACAACATAGCGCACACACCCCGCTGCTGTCTGTCAATAACACCCACACGCGCACACACACACACCCAGTCACGCACGCACTGAGATCTAAGAGAGCGTGGCGGTGCAACTGAAATGCAGGATTTGGTAGAAGAAGGACACAGTGGTAGGACAAATATTGCTGTTATAGCAAATGGCTCCCATGAAACATGCATCTCTCTGTGTGTGTGTGTGTGTGTGTGTGTGTGTGTGTGTGTGTGTGTGTGTGTGTGTGTGTGTGTGTGTGTGTGAGTAGGCTACAGGCCGAGGAGCACATCACTGCTTTGTTTAATCCACTGTGATGTATCAGTCTCAGGACGAGAATCATAAATAAGTGATTGACATTTTCCAAGATAGAAAAATGTTAGTATTATTGATTTCTGCATCCGCATCCACTCTGAGCTGACATGACTAAGCAGTAAAAATGTGAGTGAAGTGGAAGCTATTTTCAGGAGTAGTTTATTCAAAAATGACTCATGTATTAATATATAGCACATACACGTATAATGTTTCTGGTTTTAAAGGGGGACTATACAAGTCCAGTCGCTTTTCCAGTTTTGCTAACCCTCCTCTCGGGCCATGTGCATTTGATTTCACCGAAGCCGGCGAGAAGCCAATCCATGGAGCGGTGGATAGCAACATTTATCTTATACCTTTTACGATGTGTATTGTCTAGTCTTATCTGTCATGAACAAGAGATTATGGATTAAGGGGTGTGTTTGTGTCGCGGTGCGCTCGGAGGCTCTGATCTTACAAGGTTGGTTTTCGGCCAAGAGACGCTAGGTGGAAGGCAGAGAGCCTCCATTCTCCCTGGAACGAGTTACAAGTCATTTATTTAACCATCACAATTACTGAAGCTGTTTAATAAATTAATCATTTGAATTCAATAAAGGTAAAAATCTTGCATCGCTCCTTCCTCTTTAATCTTGTGTTTACAATTAGCAGATGCCAAGTTTCGTCATTTCTATTTTAAGGGGCCGTTTGTAATGTTTGTTTTGATATTGCACAATCAGTGTTAGAATTAACAGGGTGTTTACTTTCCAGTGTAGAAGAAACATTATCTCTCTATCACTTCTTTTCTTTGACTGAAGTCTTCCTTGAAGATGTAGTGCTGCTCACAGAGCGGATTATAAGCGATGACCATGACCATCAAGCTAGAAAGCCTTCTGCAGCAGAGAGAACATGTTAAAATGCTCTGTAGAGCTGAGGTCTCATGGGTGTGGTGCCGTGACATCTTCCATAATGCACGTGGTCATTTCATCTATTGTTAATGTAAAAGAATATCCCTGAGTGGAGCTTCAATACCCCTTAATTTGGACCATTTATTCAACATAGAATCACTATAATTTAAAGGGATAGTTCAACATTTTGGCAAATTGGCCCATTGTCATGATCCCTATAGTTTTAGGAGTAGGTTTGTTACCTTTAATTGTCAAGCTATTTTTAGAGCCGCTGAGTGGAGCGGCGAGTTGCTCAGAGCTACACTACGGAGGCTCATGGGATTTCTTGGTTTCCCTCATCAAACTCATCAAATACACAATCCAACAACTCCAAAACGCTCTGGTGGACAAGTTGTGACCCGCACATTCACCACGCTATGAGATACTAACAGAACGTTACCAGACAGAGTTGTTTTCGAGGTAAATGCAGAGACTGCTTGTTGAAAAACTGTCCCTGAAGGCAACGCGCATCAGCAGTTTGCATGGATTTGCCTCTAAAACAACTCTGTCTCGTAACGTTCCGTTGTTATCTCATAGCGTGGTGAATGTGCAGGTCACAACTTGTCCACCAGAGTGTTTTGGAGTTGTTGGATTGTGTATTTGATGAGGGAAACTAACGCCGGGTTCACACCGGACGCCGAAGCGCCGCGAATAGCCGCGGAACGGAGACCGCGTCCCTTCGGCGGCCAAGTTAACAGGTTCTGTAGTTCAGACCAGACGCAACGCGCCGCGAAGTGCCGCGATTGCTCGCGCCGTGCATTTATCGTTTCGGCGTCTGTTCTATTTTGTGCGCGAGCCGCGAGCAATCGCGTCAATCTTGGCAGGAAGTCACACATGAAACAATGAGAGAATCCGGTCAATTTTCAAAATAAAGCACTTTTCAAAATAAAATACAGCGATTGACAAATGCGACCGTATTTATATTTGTCAGACTCTCAACAGAGAACAAGAGAGATGAAAACACACACACAGGATAGGGAGACACGGAGTGGGCTGGCTGCAGGGGGGCGGGGGGGTCAAAACACACAAACAAACAGGGAAAGAGAGAGAGAGAGAGAGAGAGACGAGTTGTTGTCGTCGTCAAGTGAAGGACGACGTGAAATTAATCTTGGAAGTGAAGTACAGGGAGTTGTTTGACCCACAGCACATGGTGTTATAATTATATGAGGTTATTTACTTATCCATGATGTAAAAAACACAGCTCTGAATGTGAGTGAACAACAGCTGAGGAGCAGAGGCGCTCGCGACCGCCGCGGAGAAATCAGCGTCTGGTGTGAACTGGAGGGACGCGGCTCGCGCGCGATTTCCGCGGCCGCTCCGCGTCACGGCGCTTTCGCGTCCAGTGTGAACCAGGCGTAAGAAATCCCACAAGCCTCCGTAGTGTAGCTCTGAGCAGCTCGTGGCTCTGCTCTGCCGTTCTAAAAAATAGCTTGCACCGACAAATAAAGGTAACGAACCTACTGCTAAGACTATAGGGATTATGGGAATAGGCCAATTTGCCAAAATGTTGAACTATCCTTTTAACCAGTTTCATGTCTGCTGGTTTTCATCCTTATGTTCTTTCTCTGTGTGATCAACCTTGGCAGAGAAGTGGAGAGCATGTCTCTGTGAAAAACTGTTCTTGTAACTGATGGAAAAGATGGCAGGGTTTCAAACTCAGACCCAGGTTAATGTCATCATTCCCTCCTGTCTTATCCAATATTCCTGCTGAACAATTATCATGAATTATTAACAAAATGGTTTAAGTCATGAATTGCCCGCAGTGCTACTGCTACTTTAAAGTGTCCAGCTGGGGTGATACATCACACACATGCACAGCTGCCCCCACACACACACACATGGACTTGGATGTGTCTCACAGAGAAAGATGTATGTGGTAATGTGAAGGAGCCAGCTCAGAGCGCTGTCATGTCTGGCCAGACCCCAAAACACACTGTGTTCTGAGCGCATGCAGCCTTTGATAAATACATGATGGCGTGCACCAACTTTACACTGCTGAACAGAACCAGAAATTTGAGGCTGATTTAAACAGCATGAGTTCGCAAAGCAAATACTGGAGAGAAAAAAAAAACCTAATAAGATATTTTTGGTGCACAAAGCTCTCAGATTGTCTTTTGTTGGTATTAAATCACGACCCGTTTATTCAGCACCACCTACAACACGCCTCAGTTCTCAACTGCAGTCTGTTATTCATTTACTTCCAGCTCCATTCACAGACATGTGGGTTGGTGCAGACGCTCCAACTGAGCGTGCACACACACACACTCACACACTCACACACTCACACACTCACACACGCTAACATGCCCAATAAAACACAAGAACCTGTTCTTAAAAATCACTCTGAGTCATCTGAAGTGAATTCATAGTCAGAATCCAATTTTCATATTAACATAACCAACGCACTCGCTCTGTCTCTCTTCAAAGTCTCACTCTTCTTCCCTCTTTTCTCCTCCTCGGTCTCACTGTCTCTCTATCTCTCGTGCTCCCTCGCTCCCCGTCTTATCAGCGGTGATGGCTTTAAGCGTGTGTGCTGAGAGGTCTATTAGTTAGCTATCGTTCTGTCAGATAATGCTCCGTATCTCTCGGCTAGCTCACACACTGTACTTACAGTTTTGCAGTCGTTGCTTTAGGTGGGAAGGCAAGCTGCCGGGCTCTCACACTGGATCACAAACCAACACGTTATTATTGTTTTTTAATGACAGCTTTGGATGCAGCTTTTCACAGTCTTAGTGTTAGCTTGATGAAGCAAAACTGGGGGAATCTCAAATGTTTTTTTTATGAAGGAACTTTATCGACCATATCAAGTGGAAGTTTATGTGTGTATTTGTCCTTCAGCAATAGCATGTGTGCACTGAATTGACCTAAATCAGCTCATTAAACTAGGAGGTCCAGTGAGTCCTCACATCTCCATAGTAGCCTGAGAACATTATGTTTCATGAGGGTGTGTGTGTGTGTGTGTGTGTGTGTGTGTGTGTGTGTGTGTGTGTGTGTGCACCCACATGTCTTAGTGTGCAGTTTTCCATTGTTTCAATCGTTCCAAGGAAACATTAGCTATGTGACTGCAGTGTATAGCGCATGTAGTACATCTAATTACAACGCTATTAGCCCGGACTACTCCTGCATATTGTAATTGTATGAATAACTGATGCGCACACGCACACTATCATCTCCACGGCCGGCTCTGTCTGTCAATGATGAAGGTCAGTAAGCATTGTGGTTCCCCATTAGAATAATGGGGGCGGTGACGTGGTCTGCCCCAGCGCAAGAAGAACATCATTCACACTGCTTTCCTCTCTCTCTCTCATTCTCTTTCTCTTTATCCCTCTCTCTCTGTTACCATATGCCCTGCACCATCTCTTCTTGCCCTCACTTCCACACTCCAGTAGCCCTTTTATATTGCTCATGCTAATTCTCACTCAGTCTGGTGCATGCACGCACACAATCAGACTAAAGAGAGCATCATCAGACTTCTTGGACTCACAGTGAGCGCGGCTCCAGAGGCTTCTCAGCTGTTTCTCCACACTTCGCATTTTAGCAGCTCGGTTTTTAAAACCTCCAGCAAAGTATCCATTGTAAACATCCGAACAGCAGCAGAGAGCATAAACAAAGAGTATACGTGCACTGGAAAGTGATTGTGACTGTTTGTTTATTTAATTAGAAATGGCCCACGGCACATGCAATTGGAAGTGTCCCAGATCTGTATAAATTAAACTATAATGAGGCACCTGTAGACGACAACAGTCTGTTTGACTTGTGATCGACGGATTGCTCTGATGTTTGTTATCAACATACAGCACACTGGGTCTGCAAGGACTTTTTCAAGAGGACTTCTTCTTTTCAGTTAATAGATGCTCTTTAAATAGATAGTTCAACATTTTGGCAAATTGGCCCATTGCCATAATCCCTTTTGGGAGTAGCTTCGTTACCTTTAATTGTCGGTGCAAGCTATTTTTAGAACGGCGGAGCAGAGCCACGAGCTGCTCAGAGCTATGCTACGGAGGCTAATGGGATTTCTTGGTTTCCATCATCAAACTCATCAAATACACAATCCAACAACTCCAAAACGCTCTGGTGGACAAGTTGTGACCTGCTGTTGTTTTCGAGGCAAATGCAGACACTGCTTGCTGAAAAACTGCCTCCAATGGGTTGTGGTTTTATTTAAATTTATGAATTTATGTCCAGGTCACAACTTGTCCACGACAGCGTTTTGGAGTTGTTGGATTGTGTATTTGATGAGTTTGATGAGGGAAACCAAGAAATCCCATTAGCCTCCGTAGCGTAGCTCTGAGCAGCTCACAGCTCTGCTCCGCCGCTCTAAAAATAGCTTGCACCGACAATTAAAGGTAACAAACCTACTCCTAAGACTATAGGGATAATGGCAATGGGCCAATTTGCCAAAATGTTGAACTATCCCTTTAAATACTCATGCATTTATAATACTAGAGATTTAAGACAAACAGGAACAACAGTAGAATGTATGGTCACACTTACATAGAGGAATTTCCTCTGAAATATACTTCAGTTAGTTTGATTTATATCTAGAGTATGTTTCCATATCACCAATGGGACAGTTTCCTTCTCCTCCACTTCCTGTTGCTTTGCATTTAAAACCCACCGTCTCTTTTGTTATACCTTGTTTGTCTTCATGGTGTGTCGATTTCAGATTTGCTTGCAAAATATGGGACTCAAGCTTCTATTACAAGACTCTGAACATGAACATGCATAATTTCCTGAGCTCTCCGATCCTGTCAGGGCTCTCACTCAGTGCATTATTAAATGCAGGTGCACAGGAAAGAGCAACCACTTATGTCTAAGCCTCGTGTAAAATATTGTGCTACTATCAATTACGAGACAAGCCTTCATGGTGTGTTCACTGCCACATGTGTCTGTTGTCTCATGATAATGATTCAGACCAATTTCTGACAGAGCTGTAAAGCAGGTAGTGTATTCAGTACTTACAGGACTGTCAGGAGTTAGTCATTACTATCAGTTTTAGTTGTTAAAACTTTGCTCCTGACATGAGGACTCATGTTTCTAAGTGAGTTTGGTGCAGTAGCTATAAATACTGTTAGTCATAAGCCTCAGCTGCTGTTTCTATGGATAAGAAGTTACAGCTTTAGCACATTCAAAGTGCTTTGTTACTGTAGCTCAGAGAAAAACACATCACCACACACTGTTGGAGTCATTCAGAACTGAACCAGAATCTGTGAATTATGACAAATCATGACTGTGACTGAAGGTTTCTCACCAAAACATCCACAGGACGCACGGCTTGCTTTTCTTTTTACATTTTTATGCACACAGGCTTGTACTTTTGTGTTTCTGTTTTAGTCAAAGAACCATTTTCAAACATAGTTGCTCATCTTTTTTATCTTCATCTGCAGCGAACAAACCGGACAAAATGATTCCTCCCACTTCCCACCGTTATACCACCTCTTTTCTAAATGTTACAACTTCCAACAAGTTACGGAAAGTGGCCTGTGTGCTAAAACAACATCTTCTAATATCTCTTAGCAGTGTTCAGTTGTTTTTTGAATTCATGACCTTGGAAAAAATTATAAATTCATGCACTTGCCATGCTGCACTTTTTTGTTTTTTTTATTGATGTGACAGCTGTTAGCTAAATATCACAAGGGCAACATAAAGATGAATTAAATTTTTTTTAATTGCAAACCACTGAGTGCAATGTTGTGGTAGCAAGTGGAGGAGTGGGCGTGCGCTCATCTCCCCAGCTCAAGTTTAGTGGAGGTGGCCCCCCACGGAGAGCTGTTTTAATTTGGACACCATTATTGAAAATGAGACGTTCGGCGCGAGAGCGAAGCCGCAAGGACGGGAAGCGAGCAGGAGATGGAGGAAGAGGAAGAGAAAGACAGAGACAGAGACAGAGACAGAGGCAGAGAGGACGGGCCTGTGGTTGAGTTACATAAAGGTCATATGGAGCAGCTTGCATCAGGCAGTGCCATCTATCCCATCTCTCCCATCCCCTTCCCCCTCTCCTCTCCTCCTCTCCACTTCCGCTGCCATCCTCCAACATTCCTCTCCATCCTCTGCCTCTCCAGTTTCAGTCACATCCTCCTTTTGTCATTGTGATCTGTTCATTTTTGCCTCCTCCTCCTCCTCCTCCTCCTCTTCCTATCTGATCCCGCGCTTCCTCTCTCTCTCTCTCTCTCTCTGTCTCTCTCTCGGAGAGTGCTGGCATCCTGTGTCAGCAAGCGAATGGCAACCCTCCTCTCTTCTCCTCTCCATCTTGTGTGAGCTGAGTATTGGGGGGCACCCTGGAGGCAGACACACACACACACACACACACACGTATTACACACATATACACACACACACACACACACACACACACACACACACACACACACACACACACACACACACAGATCTGTGCTTTAATTGGTCCAGATTGGCTGTGGACTTTCCGCCAGGGTGTGGGTGCATCGTAGCATGTGCCTATATACACACACACATACACACACACACACACACACAGAGAGGGGGCTATTTTTGCTCTTCTATGTTTCTTACCCAGTTTCCCTCTTTTAAGAATATTGTCTTTATACTGTTTCCATGGTTGCCAAATTACAGTAATAATAGGCCTCTTCTCATAAACATCTCAACATCACAACACGATACAGCAGTCGCACAATATTCAATATTCAGACCTGTTATATTGCTGTTATGATGTTGTCACAGTACAGTAAGTTTAAAGTTTATATTTCACAGAGACACTGTTTTACGTAATCCGTGAGCTGTCGTTTTAACACGTCTTCCATCTTTGCAGACAGATTCAGATTAGCAGCGAACGCAGCACGACTGCACATCCTCCTCCTGATTGGCAAATGTCCACGAACAGCTGTTTAAATCCTTCCAATCTGGCTGATTTACGGTACTTGAACCGTCACACCCTGGGGGATTCCTCCACTGCTCTGGAAGAGAGAGAGTTTTTTTTCTATTCTTATTATTTTCATTCATGAAAATTCACTTGTAATGAAGTCGTATACGGTTTTTATCAAGACTTTTAATTGTCGAGACTTTTAAACGCTGGTGTCAGTGGGTGCAATGTCAAATAATGGGCATTTATTATAACTGCAGAATCATCTAAATGTGTGCAAGTAAGTGTGTGTGTGTGTGTGTGTGTGTGCGCGCCAGGTCAGCACATCTATTCTATCCTCGTCATCTTCGTCAGGTTATTTTTACACCTGTCATTTGACAAAAATTACTTCTTCTCCTCTCCGGCCCAAAACAAATGACATCTCATCCCTCCAGTACATCGTTGTTATCACAATATACACACACACACACACACATATATACAAAGGCTCACATATAAGCTGCACACACAAACAAACATACAGGCTCCACACAACACAACACAACACAACACAACGCCCCGGTGGGAATACATCACAGATCCAGTTGGCGTTTGTTTAATGCTGACCCAGTGGAATATATGTCGATGCCTCCAGTGTTCCCCCCCGTCACCCTGAGGGCACGACGCCAGCGACTCCCACACTCACCTACATACATCCACACACACACACACACACACACACACACACACCGTATATAGTGTACTGTATATCCATTAAGCTCCTACTGAACCTAGTATGTGTGTGTGTGTGTGTGTGTGTGTGTGTGTGTGTGTGTGTGTGTAATGAATGTATGTATGTGTGTTTAGGTGTATGTTCACATGCAGACTCAGGGCTTTCTCTTCCCTCCTCACCTCAAAGCCCTGCAAGTTCTGTCTCCATGGAAACGGGGGGAGGAGGGGAGGGTGATGCTGACTTCCTGACACCTTTTGTCCCGTGGGACGCCAACTGTCAGCAACTCTCTATGTGTGTCTGTGTGTGGTTGTGTGTCTCTTTTCTCACATATGATAATAATATTATTTTGAACATGAGGCTTCAGATTAATATGTGAAGCGTGTGCAATGCATGTGTGTGTTAGTGTGTTCCTGTGTGTATCCGTTGGCATGTGAAGCGTCAACCTTGATTGTTGCTTCTGATCGGCTGCCAAAGCTAAGCGGCTCAGTGTGTTAGTGGGTCTGGCTGAAGGACCACGGCTACAGTATGTGGAGGAATCCCCCTGTTTGTTGGGACGGGAGGGTGAAAGCAGCAGCGATGGACCCGGTAGAGAACAAAACAACAACAACGAGAGGAGGAAGCTGGTGGTGGAGATGCAGCAGCATGTTTTCATCCTCTGTTGACTTTGTTCTATCACCTGGGATCCCGGCGGCAGATGACTTGAAATTTATCGAGCGATCCTGTAAGGCTCCCAAAAGTGGAGCAACAAATCACATCTAACCCTAAAACAAGCAGCCACTGTCAGTCAGTCAGTCAGTCAGTCAGTCAGTCAGTCAGTCAGTCAGTCAGTCAGTCAGTCAGTCAGTCAGTCAGTCAGTCAGTCAGTCAGTCAGTCAGTCAGCGTGTGCGTGTGCAGCTTCGCTCTAAACAGAGGATAATGAATCACCAAAGCTGTTTTTTTTAAAGCCAACGATTCACTCGCTCCTGTCCTTCAAATGGGAAAATTGGCTGGTTTCTGTGGTATTCCGTCATAGTTAACCCTCCTGTTGTCCTCCTGGGTTAAGGAAGGATGGAGGGAAAGAAGGGAGGGAAGGAGGGAGGAAGGAAAGAAAGAAGGAGGAAGGGAACAGATTGGGTCAAGGAAGGAAGAAGAAAGGATGAAGGGAAAGAAGGGAGGAAGGAAGGGGAAAGAGATGGTGGAAAGAAGGAAGGGGGAAAGGTGAGAAGGATGGAGGAAGATAGGAAGGAAAGGAGAGAGAGAAGGGAGGAAGGAAGGAGGGACAGAAAGAAGGGAGAAAGGAAGGATGGGGGAAGAAAGGGAGGAAAGGAGAGAGAGAGAGGAGGGAGGGACAGAAGGAAGGGAGAGAGAGGAGGGAGGAAGGAAGAAGGGGTGGATGAACAGAAGGAAGGGAGGAAAGGAGAGAGAGGGGAAGGAGGGAGGAAATAAAGAAGGAGGAAGGGAACAGATTGGGTCAAGGAAGGAATAAGAAAGGATGAAGGGAAAGAAGGGAGGAAGGAAGGGAAAAGACATGGTGGAAAGAAGGAAGGGAGACAGGAAGGAGTGGGGAAAGGTGAGGAGGGAGAAGGAAGGAAAGGAGAGAGAGAGGAGGGAGGAAGGACAGAAGGAAGGGAGACAGGAAGGATGGAGGAAGAAATGGAGGAGAGGAGAGGGTAAGGAAGGAGGAAGGAAGGAAAGATAGAGGGACAGAAGGAAAGGAGGAAAGAAGAGAGAAGGGAAGGGGGACGAAGGAAGGAAAGATAGAGGGACAGAAGGAAAGGAGGAAAGAAGAGAGAGAGGGGCAGGAAGGATGAGGGACAGAATGAAAGGAGGAAAGGAGAGAGATAGAGAGAGGAAGGAAGGAAGGAAGGAAGAAAGGAAGCAAGCAAGCAAGCAGGGAGGGACAGAAGGAAGGAGGGACAGAAGGAAAGGAGGAAAGGAGGAAAGAAGGACCAGTCAAACAGATCGGGTCAGTCTGACCCTGGAGGAAAACAAGAGGGTCTCGGATGTTGCCATGTTGGCGGTGAAGGCATTTGTTTGGCCTCTGTAAAGATGAGTGGGGGGAAAAAAATACAAAACAAAAACAAAATTAAATTTAAGTAACTGAACTGACAAAAATAGTCTGGACATGAAGAGGAAACCAGAGGAATTTGATCCCCTGCCTGAAAACACAATAACGCCATCATGCAATATGATGAGTGTATGGCCAAGTGTATTTGATATGGGAGATATTTTGGTCTTTATTGAGGGTAGACAGGAAGCAAGGAGAGACGGTGGGGAGTGGCACGCAACAATAAAGAGATATTGCATGACATTCATCTTACATATCACTTATTATTTGCTATGCACAGATGCAAATATACAAATATATTACCAGGTAAGGCCAAATGCTCAGATCTATTTAGAATATTCATTTTATATCATCGCATAGCTGTGATAGTTCATTGTTTCTGTAAAATGCCATAAAGTTATCAAAGAAGACAGAGAAAAGTTGGTATTTCAGCTTGAGGAATTACTTATCAATTCACTTTTTATTAATTTATTGGTAAAAAAGAAAAAAGGGGAAATCAATGAAATGAATGATACAGGAGGAAATAGAGATGTTTGGAGATGTTAGTGTTTGAGCTGCTTTCATGGATTTTGTTGAGCAGCCGTGGGCTCTGCATCCCATACCTACCACACCCCAGCGTTGCCATGGATATCAGGCCTTGGCAGCACAGCTGTGTGTTTAGAGGTGTGCC
This sequence comes from Trachurus japonicus, assembly GCF_045865225.1. Classification (NCBI taxonomy): domain Eukaryota; kingdom Metazoa; phylum Chordata; class Actinopteri; order Carangiformes; family Carangidae; genus Trachurus; species Trachurus japonicus. The sequence goes on from NC_140911.1 coordinate 6,932,216, forward strand.
AGGATGACATCATACAGTAGCTCACTGAGAAGGTCTACTGCAGGCACCATGGCATCTACAATATTTATAGAGCCCCAGAAACAGATTAGCTCACTCAAGTCACTCAGTGTGACTGGCTTCACTTCACATACGCACACATATAACGCACAAAGACACACACGCGCACACACAAAGTGGCAGAGAAGTTACTCACGCAATCCACACCACACCCATCCGCATAAATATTTCCTCGACTCGCCTCCATTTTTTCACCCACTGGCCTCGAAGAGTGTGTTGCAGAACAATATGCAGTAATTGTTACGCTACTGTCAATTACTGTTAGTGTGGAAATACATGAAAACACACGCACATGCACACAGACACACACGCACACAGACACACACACACACACAAAGTGGCATAAAGAGTGTTTGTATCCTCAGTGAAAATGAACTGCCACTGTGTGTGAGTCATAAGGAGAGGGAATGGTACTTTGTCAGGGATTAAACCGATGGGGAAATAAGGGGCTGCCACAGTAACCATATATACACACACACACACAGGCGCGCATACACAATATAGGCTGAAATACACACACACACACAGGCGCGCATACACAATATAGGCTCAAATACACACACACACATACACACAAAGTAAATGACCCCATTCCTCCTGAGCATGTGCACATTACACACACACAAGATTTAAATCCTCATATCCCAAAATAAACAAAATCATTTTCTTGCAAGCGCAAATACTGTACATCAACAAAACAGCAAAGTATGATTGAGAGTGACCAGCGTGTGTGTGTGTGTGTGTGTGTGTGTGTGTGTGAGCCGGTGACTGAGTGAATGAGCGTGTGAGCTTGAGTTTCAAGGCTGGAGAGAGAGAGAGCTCCAGAAAGAAAAATCACATTTCATAAATAAATCATCCAGGGCCTTGTGATGGATGTGTGCACACAAACATGCACACACACATGCACACATGCACACATGCACACATGCACACACACACACACATACAGTGATGATTTATACCACAGCCATCATGGTGCGGACCAGATTAAAGGCAAATCATTTTTTAAAGAGCTGAGTGTTGCTGTTGTTGTGCGTATGTGTGGAGTAGCCTATGTATGTCCATCCTAAGCTGGTGGCAGAGTCATATGTATCCTGTTGTCCACATCTCTAAAGAATCAGAGGAAATACTGTATTTAAAGGTTATAGCTACAACTTTTTTATCGAAAGGATTAATTTTAAAAAATAATAATACATCCACAGAATGTCTAGAGGGGTGCAGAATAAATGTATTAATTTTACTGAATTTTTTAAAAATAGTATATAAATAATTGTTTAATAAATTTTGGTGGGTTCGAAATATATAAATATTTACATCTGGTTACATTGGCAACGTCGGCATGGAATGATCTCTGTGGCAACAGCATTAGGACTTTAGCTACTGCTGTAACTGGCAACCAGTAAAACGGAAGGTTGGAGCGAGAGCAGGGAGTGTGAGTTCTACTGGCCAGGAGGAATTAAACTTGTAGCTATCACACAATAAACTTTCAGCACACAGCATTACATTGCATATTAAACATTTGTGTGTCTGTGTGTTGTTGGTTTTTATGGTTTATATGAACACAAACGACACCAAATGGACATTTTGTATCATGAGAACTATTGTATTATTATTATTGTATCCACCTTTTTCCAAACGTCAGAAACGTAAGCCGGTTTTGCTCTTCCGGTGGAATTTTCTGTTTACGTTTCCATGGTTTCGGTAGTGGTAAATGCATGGATTTTTTTTTTTTCAATGAAAATCTGTAAAACGCATGGATCATAACACCAGCTTTTAACAATGGATATCACACAAATTGACATCCGTGTTAAAAGCCAGCGTTAATAGATCCATGCGTTTACCGCAACTATGACAACGAATGAAAACCATGGAAACGTAAACGTACAATTCCACCGGAAATGCAAAACTGGCTTCCGGTTTTGACCATAGATGACGTTTGGAAACTTGTGGATACTACTAATTTGGAGAACACAGAAGTGTTTCGATACAATACAATTACATTTTTAATCCCCAAAGGGAATCTATCCACCACGTCTCTGGTGAGTCCATCAGTGAAACATGACTGAAGTCTCCTTAAAGTAGCCTCGTAAACCAGCTGACTGGTGCAAAGCCCCGTCACTACACCAACTTGCTGATTGGCTGAATGGGGTTGTCTGTCAACGCTACTACCAAAGATATTAAACCGTCTTTGCTACTACTCCCGCCCAGCTCCCGCCCACCCCAAACACTTAGAGGGGGGATGAGGCCAGACTCTCCCGAGAAATGAAATGCAATGCATTTCCGCGAGAGGCTGGTTTACGAGGCTATCCAGTGTGTAAAATGAGGGGAAAACAGTGACATCTAACATTCAGATTCTATTATTTATCTATTCAATAATTCTATTGTTTATTTATGAACGTGAAACTCTTGAAACATGCAGTGTGTCTCAATTCAGGGGCTGCAGCCTTCGGAGGACCCAGCCTACGCGGTCTCCGGAGGCAACGGCTTCGGAGGCTCCTCCGTCGGCCGCATCAACCGTCGGTAAATGAGACGGTCTAGCCTTCGGAGCATTTCCTGATTGCATCCGAATGTAAACAACGGCCGAACGTAAACAACAGCGTAACGTTAAACATTTGAAAGTGGCGCCTGCAACGGCTCTTCCGCTTCTCCGCCCCTCACTTTTTTTTTTTTTTAATAAGTAGAATAAATACACGGGCAGTTATCATTAATATACTAATAAACAAACAATTGAACAGCAGCCAGGGGGCTAGGCTATTAAGTGAATAGAAAATAAAGAGCAGAGTGATATGTTTTCATAGCTTTATTATTATTTGAGTCAGATGCTTTGCCTCCACTCCTCACCTGTGCGGCCAGCAGAGCCCGGCTCAACGGGCGACTGCGCCTCTGAGCCGGCCGCAGAGCCGGGTTACCGTGGCTACAGCACAGAGCTGCTCCGTTCGATAGCTAGCGGCTAGGTTGCTAATAACAACAACGGTGTGCAAAGCACCTTGGGATACGGGAGGCCGCGAAGGATAGTAGCGGTGCATCCTCCGAATGCAGGGGAAAGGAGGACGCATTTGCAGGCTGCATTTGGAGGAGCCTGTCAGTGCCCGATCCGTACCCGGAACACGATCCGTTCCAGACGCACATGCGCACTTCCCCCCTTCTTTTAGTTTACGGCAGACACCGCGGATATGGATGAAAACAAAGACGGTCTATGAGGAAAAACACAAGCACGTCGCAACGAATTCCCCTCTGTTCTATTTTCTGATTAAATTAAAGCCTGCCACACACATAAAGATTTTATAAATCTCAACCGATTTATTATCTGTGAGAGACCCCACACATGAAGATAAAAAATCTGTGATTTAACAGTTTTGATCGTATTGTGTGTGGTGTGCTGCGATATTCCAAACACAACACACCACACACATTAAGATTTTTCAGAATCTTGACCCTCTGGTCAGAAAACAATCCGGCATCAGCAGCGATACCAGGGGTGTCGTTGTAGCTACTCTTTCGGGTCTATTTCCGGAATGGACAATGAGAGCGACGTAATTTTTTTTTAATGAAAGCGGGACACTTCAGCCTTTACAACGATCCCATCTGTGTGTGTCTGTGTGCCTCCTGTTGGCTGGATTTTCCATTCTGTACAAACATGGTGGCGCAAGATGGCCACACTCTCTAAGCAAGACCATTGCTATATAAAAGAAGAATTATAAGCCTATGAAAACCAAACTGATTTTATTTTATAGCGATTATACACTTACACAGATATAGGCTATTCATTGGTTGTAGCTATATTCAGATTTTGCCAATAAACCTTGACAGATATTACACACTGTCCCTTTAAAAATGCTTCAGAATGTTTACTCTGTATCCTAGCAACGACTTCATTGATAGAACTCCAGCAGTTGCCATGGATGGGATGTATACAAGTATTGTTATGGTTCGAAAACATGTCCACCTCACCAGAATATCCAGCTCATCTCCACTCTTGTTGGGCAGAGAGTTGATATTTCCCATGATGACTGACGGCAGAAAGGACCAATAGTACATAGCTAGCCTACTGTATCTCCACTTCCAAGCCTTTAACCTTTGCACAAGCAGCACGATCGACAACCATGAAAACTCCTCTTCATCTCAGCTGGAACAGGCTGGTGTCCGTCCTCCAGACCTGCTCCGTTCTCAATGAAAGAAGCTCCTCTCCTGAACAAAGTATCCATCAGTGGTTGACAAAATACAAGAACATGCAAAAACACAACGAAAATAAAGGTTGAGTAAAAACTCAATCCCTCCAAATGTCCTCATGTCTCACAAAAATGCATTTTTGTGTGAAATCTGTGTATTGACACAGCGCCCCTCTATAGCACTGGCACAGCATCCACCATCATGAATAATTACAGAATATGTGTCATTCACAGCTTTTCATGGGGTAATAATAATATCATAAATCCCCATAGTGCAGGTTTCCACAACATCTTCTTTACACGTTTAGTGCAGACACATTGATGAATTCTCAGTATCAGTTTAGAGCATGTAAAACTTTTTTTTAACCCTATTGCATATTCAATTCCCAGTATTGTTACCTTCCTTTGGTCCATCTTCTTGACTTTGAAGGCCATGATGGAGGACACCACTGCTGAAACAAAAGCATCATCTCCCCTAAGGCTTCGGTCGAGGTCTTCAGCAGCAGATCTTTTTTCAGCTGATGGATTTTTGCCTCTTTATGAAGCTCAACCTTCTCTGTCTCGGTCTGTGACCTCAGGAGCAGCCAGCTTCCCTCTGAGCTGCTGGATCTCTCTGAGAGGAACTTCTATTCTGTCCTCAGGGTTTCTGCAGCCTCCTGATCTTGGTCTGGTCTGCTGCTTCTGGGAGCTTTCTTCTCCTTGGCAGGAGTGGAGGTTCTGCGGATTGGAGTTTGACCTTCTCCGCCTCCTCATCCTGTGCGGATTCAGATCTGACTGTGACCTCAGGTTTGTAGGGAACACGCTGGATGACCTTCTTCATCTTGAGTGACCTGCTCCTTCTGTTTGATGCCGAGATCCATGGTGACCTTTTCTTTTTCATAACCTGGATCTTCTGATGCTGCTCTTCTTCTCCAGCCTCAGCTTTCTGCAGCTGCAGTCAGCTCAGAGATGTCTCCTTCTCCCTCTCTCTCTGTAGGAGCCTTCATCCTGACGCTTTGCTCCTTCTGCTCCAGCTGGGCCGTCAGGTTGATAATCTTTTGTCTGAGCGGCTGCCAGCCTGCAGTGACACATACGCTGCTATAACTGAGCGTCCATCAGCTGCTGTTTCAGGAGAAGTGTTCTGCTTCATCAACTCTCCGAATTTCCTTGTGTTGTGTTTCTGTTTCTGTGGCTCGGTGTCCGTACTACTTCTTCTTAGTCTTCTGGTTTGGTTTGTGTGACTTCCTGTTGTGGCCTCTAATGAACAAACAGCAGGTCACTACTTTTACAAGGTGTCAAAGCTCCACGTTCTTTATAGAGTGTGATGTCACAGTCTGAGGTTCTATTAGTTCTACACTATTGTCATGGCACTATTGTCTGTCAGATAGACAGATAGACATTTATCTGGCCTATTGATTATATATTTTCATAATATTATATGCATGTGTGCATGATCGGATCTCTGCACAGTTTAGCATAGAAAGTATAGGCGTGTGTGTGTGCGTGCGTGCATACGTGTGCATGTGTGTGTGTGTCTGAGCTATCAAATGAAAAGATAGGTATTTTAGGAAGCTGCGTGACAGGAAGTCATTCATGCTATTCTTTCTGTGTCTCTCTCTCTCTCTGTGTGTCTGTCTCTCCCACTCCTCTTCCTCACGACTTTCCAGTGGAGACAGCGTGGAAGTAGCCTAAATTTTCACAGCAAACAGCAGCTCTATAGGAACTATTCTAATACCTGAAATGCGAAAAAGTAGGCTATGTCTTTGAAATACTTGTGTGTATTTGTGGATATACGTAGTAAAACAAAGCTGAAATAAAACTTCCAACTTTTCACCATAGTGTGAGTAGCTACTATTAGCTGTGGAGCTTATTTTTTATTTCCTTAATTTCCTGTGGGCTTGCTGCACCAGAGCTTTATTAGTGTACAAATCAGGCCTAATACACACTTATCACATTTTCATTGTTATTTAATGTCAATCTTTCCCATTAATGAGAACTGAATCCTTGCACTTTTCTTCTGACACACAGTAAAAATCACATACATGCAACACTTGCACATGAAATCTATGTTTACCTGACATAAGGGTATTGCAGTTCTATGACGTGTGGAATACAAAAATGAAATACATGGTGCACACCATGTATGAATTTTGAAACAGGTACAGTGTCATACTCCATAAGCACTGATGCTAAATGAAAGGTGTTTTTTTCTACCTGTTTGTTGTCCGTCCTGTACCAGGCAAAGCCTTTAAGCTCACGGAGCAGTGGATGCTTTAATCCTTTAACCTTGTAGGGTGGACCAAGGACCGTATCGATATATTTCAACCTTTACTTGGAGGTTAACTAGCTCACTTGTTATTTTATTCTTATCGGTAAGAAGCACCTTTGTTATGAAAGGTGCTGTACAAACAGAGTTTATTATAACTATTATTGTTATTTGTGTTAGAAGTCTACCTTGAATATACGATTTTACGCCTCTCAGTGATGTGAGAAATGTTGGGATTTGATATTTTAGTCACATCCCAGCTGAGCACTGATGGTGGTTTTGTATTTGTTGCCACACTCCATGTTTCCATCTGTGTTTTTTTATTTTTTATTTCAGTCTAAGACAGAGTAAAGGACAGGTCAGAGGCGTGACACTTCACTTCCAGGCACCATGAGAGAGGCGCTTGTCGTGCCTCTGTCATTACAGTTAGTTATTGTGGGGGCTTACTGTAGGCATACACACATGCATGCACACACACACACACACACACACACACACACACACTCACAGTGGTGTAGAGTTACACCCTGCCACTGCAGTTTGTGCCCTGTGAAGGGCAAGAGCAGCGTTCCTGACCTCCACAAACACGCACAAACACACACAACACCTAGGCTCCTCATTACTCACAGCCATTTTTAGCCACATGAAGGATGGGGAAGAGAGGAGATTATTGCAAATTATGCTGGGCGTACCCTTGGAGCAGTTTATTTACTCCGAGTATGAAGATTAATATTAATACAGCTGTGTTTGATGCATCCACTTGCTTTCCTCTAGAACCACGATACACTTTCATCTGAGCAACAGAGCAGCTGGGGTGGACTGAACGTGTGTGTGTTTGTGTGGTCTCTGGAGTATGTGTGTTGGTTTTGTGTGGTTTTTCAGTGTGTTTGTATGTAGAAGGTGTTTGTTTTACCTTTGCTTTTAGATTGGCTTCATCTTTTTTTTGGGGGGGGGTAAGTGAAATGTGATTGATTTAATTTTATGAAGATGCAAGGATGCAATATAGATAGACAGAAAAAAAAAACATTTCCCCATTAGTTAGAGCTTCATGTTGAGCTCAGATGTGAATGTGTACACAAACAGCTTGAAGTGCATCTGTTGTCTGCAGCGATTGTGCGCATTGTGATAGTAATAGGCCTCCGTTTGGACTGACCTGGAGCTTGAAAGAGGACACAGTGAAGGAGACATGGAGAGGATGTAAGCCGCGCTCTCCAAGTGAGTGATGAGGACAGCAGGAGAGAGAGACAGAGCTGACACAGGTGCTTCAGGCAGGGACAGGAGGAGGGAGGAGGAGGTGACAAGAGAGGAGACTGAAGAAAGAAAGAAAAAAAAAAACAAATGAAGAGAGCAGGAGGATGAGGAGATGAGGAAGGTGGCAATCTAGAAGGATAAGTCTTCCCAGAGCGATGATTGTGTCTGAAGTGTGGATGGCCGGGTGCAGAAACAGCAGTGTGTGCATAAACAAAGGTGTCATTTCACTGTTTTGTTCCAGTCAGTTTTACAGCTCTTACTTTAATGACTTGCTAAAATCCCAGTTCAGCTCAGCAGGCAAAACTTAGAAGCATATCCCTCCCTCCTGCTCCTTTTTAAAGTTCATATTTTAACTCAATGTAAAGTGATGAATAGTTAATAATTTTGTTTTGGGAAATAAGATTTTGTTCCCTGGCGGAGTTAGACGAGCAGATTGATGCCACTCTCGTATCTCGCCAAAAAAAACGAATGAAGCTACAGTTAGCAGCTGATTATCTTAGCGTAGCTTAGCATAAAGACTGGAAACAGTTGGAAACAACCAACGTGGCTCCGTCCAAAGCTCACAAACAAACTGTGGCCACATGCTGTACAACCGAACACCTATGACGCTATTCAACGTGTTTTACCTGCAACTCGACAAAATAACTGAAATCATGTGAAAACACATAGCTAAACTTGCTGTTTTTATGGGAGGATTATGTGCTGGACTATCTCTTTTCTGGAGGCAGTTGCCAGGCAACCAGCCCAGACTACAGGAAGTTATGGGTCCTGGCCAAGAAATAGTCTGTGTAGCACTGTTAATTAGTGAGCTTTAGCAGCGCTTCACTGGCTGCTGCTGGCTGTAGCTTTATAGTTTTCATACATCACACATGGAGCGTGGTGGTGTTCATCTCATTTAACTCTACATTAGAAAAAAAATGAAAGTGTATTTCCCAAAATGCCAATTATTCTTTTGATTATCGATTAAAAAGACAGTTGCGTTGAAAGATAATCAATACAGAGGGAGCAAAAGACCAGATTACAGTAAGACAAAACAAAGGCTTAGGGTTTGTAATTAAAGATGTTTTTTCATTATATATCTCAGCACCATAAGCGGATTATAGTGCATTACAGTAATAATGGAAACTAATTCAGCATTTACAGTTGTTTTTTTGTAGAAATGTCTGGTTTGGTTTTACGGTTCAGGTGTTAACTCTGTTCTGAAAACTAAACCCAGTGCTGGTTCAATGTTGGGGTGCCCTCTGCTCCATATTATATTCTGATGTAAAATGGCTGCTCTCCGTCGAGGTAAGGTTCAGCCGAGATAAGAAAAAAAAATAGGAGAAAAAAAAAGAGGAGGAGGAGAGAGAGTAGGGAGAGCAAAGACAGAGAAAAAAGAATAAGAGAGTGCGAGCATGGAGGAGATGGAGTGTAGAGAGTGTGAAAGAAGTAATCAGGTGTAGTTAGGCAGCAGCCGGAGGAGAGAGGCTCAGGTAGAGAGAGCGGCTGTCAGAGCTCTCCCACTTCTGTGAATTCTCCTGCAGAAAATGGAGTTTCAAATGTGTCAAGCCTCCTGTGTTTTTGTCAGCACTCTGCTCTGCTGATGTGCATGTGAAAGCCTCATGGTGTCTGTTTGTGTCTGTGTGCTTTAACGTCTCTTTGGATGTTTATGTTTTTGTTTTGTGTTTCGTGTGTGTGTCTCTGTCTCCGACTATAAAACTATGGAAAGGAGCCGCATCCCGCTGATGTCAAGGCTGAGAAGTTATCACCATACATGAATTACTACTGGCTTCTCTTGTCACTCTTGTTTTTCATGCTTCTCCTTCTCCTCTTCTTCTAAATCATGAAAATGTCACAACAATCAGGTTTTTATTTAAAACTTTTGCTACTCCAGAGCATATCTGTCCTCTTTATGCACACGTTCTCTCTGTATATGCACGGAAATTCATCCTTACATGACTTGATGTGTCACTCTGGTTTTATTTGTGAGTACCTGCTGCTGCCAGTAGGGGGCCCTGTGTCCCCACTAACCCAGTCAGCAGCAGTGACCAACCATGTGTGTGGCTACTGAGTGGTTACCACCAGCCTGCAACAAGCTGCTGTCAGTTAATGGTGGAAGTCACCACAACCACTCAAGGATGTTTTGATGTGTGCATAGACTCGTCTGTCTCACTCATTCATCTCCCGTCTCCTGTGAACCCCTTGTTTCCCTGACAACCAGGTGGAAGCAACTTAGTCGGGAACCATTTTCACTCTCTCTCTCTCTCTCTGTTTCCATATTTATATGTGTTGCCACTCCCAACAGCTGTAATGAACATGTTAGTCCTTTAGTTTCGTTTTACTGATTGAACATGAGTGTGTGATGGAGCACGAGACCATAATGGGATGAGAGTTAAGTAGAGGAGAGCATGGACAGTCAGTGAGATTAATGATCAATCAAATCAGTTTAAACTAATAGACACTAGGGACACATGATACATTTTCTAACTGTCAGTACAGATAATTATCGGCCCAATATTGGCTGATAGATTTCAGCCAAAATACACAGAGAAGTCCGATAATGACATTACAAGAGCCAATTATGATTAGCCAACATTGCCTTTTCAGTTGATTGAAACAATAACAAATTATTCAAAATGATTTCTGAAGAGTGATAACTGTTGCTGTTTTTGTTGTGATCACAGTAGATGTCAGTTAGTTATATTATTTTGTTAAGTGAGAGGCAGAGCTATAATGTTAAATTCATCTTTACGCATTAGTACATCTCAGGTGTGGATATATCGCCCTTGGTTATGAGAAGCAGAAAGTTATCAGTTATCGTATTGGTGGGGGAAAAGTTATTGTACATCCCTAATAGACACTAAGCAATTTTAGTGTTGATTTATCTGAAAATTGGAATCAGAATTAACTTTATCAGCCAAGTTTGTGGCCTCACATACAAACTGTGGGTTTATTCCTAGTGGCTCAGACACAGACATGCAACTAAATACAAGAATATGATGCAGTAGCCTACTATTTTTTACAGAAGTGGTATCACACAGCTGCTGCTATTACTTCATGTGGATTTGGAAAATATTTTGACAAAATCAATAAAATGTAAAGGAAGAAAGTTCATAAAACCTTCCTGACATCGGTAAAAGAGATTCTCGACTCATCTCATTTGTCGTTGAGTTAAAATTGAACTGAAAGGACAAGGTGAGAGAGAAAGGACTAATAATCAAAAAGAGAAGAGACTAATAGGTCAACATTTCTCTTTTGTTAAACCCTTCCTACCTGGTTAATGCACATTTCTCTCGTCATGTCCCCTCTGTTTGTGCAGCAGGTTTTTCTGTTCAAACGTCTCATTCTCAGGTTCAAACCGGCAGATTATTCAGGTGACATGACAAGAGGAATTTTCTCAAACTTGGAAAAGCTCTTCACAAAAGTCACAGAAGATATTATACAGCTGCTTTTTTTGGGCTGTGTGCTGCTTCCTGTCATGAATAAATTGACTTTGACACATAATCATAATTGTAATGTAAATAGGCAGAGTGTGGGATGAGATTGTGATTATGTGAGTTTGTGCAACATGTTAGATTTCTACATCACTTTGATGTAAAATGTCAAAATTGGAAATTTTGCAGATTAGACAGTGTCACAAGTAAATATATGTAATATTTGTTACAGTAGCCTACAGTAGACGTCGAGTGCCTGCACTGTGAAGATCCCACTGAGAGAGGAGGGACGAAGCAGGCTGCCATTTATAAATAGAAAGAATCGGCACGCACAGTGTCAGGCTGGAGGAAAAAAAAAAAATGGGTCTGTTGAATTTGTGTTGAGTAAGCAGTGACGGGAGGTTTTATTAGGGGGAAATAGAGCGTTTCATTTCATGCTAATTCTTGGCATTAGTTCCAAATGTGACTTAAAAACTTCCTCACGGTGCCTCAACTTTCATGTCCCTATGCAAGCGTGTGTGTGTGTCTGTGTGTTAATGTGTGTGTGTGTGCAACAGAGAACAGGTGGCCAGAGCCCCCAGCAGTCCTGGTCTAAACCCTGCCTCCTCCTCCTCCTCCTCTTCCTCCTCCTCCTCCTCCTCCTCCTTCCTCCTTCCTCCTTCCTCTATCGGCCGCTCTTTCTTTCTCTCTGCCTCCTCCTCCTCCTCCTCCATCCATCCATCCATCCATCCTCATCACTTCTGTCTCCTTCTCCCACCAAGAACATACATGTTTACCCCCGCCGCCCTGCCTGCCTGTCCCCGTTTATCTATCTCTCTACTCCCTCTTTCTGTCTCTCTCCGTCCCTCCTTCCCTCCCCTCCCTCCCTCCCTCCCCCCCCTCCTTACCCCTCTCCCTTCCCCAGCCCCGTCCGTCCGTCCTCGGCTTGTTCTGTAGTTGGAGCAGGCTGACTATCGGCGTGCTGTTGTCCCGGCACAGGGAGGGCACCGGGAGCAGCAGCAGCAGCAGCAGCAGCAGCAGCAGCAGCAGCAGAGTCTCATGCAGCCCGGCTGCTACACTCGCTGTCGACCGGGACTCAGAGGAGCTCGCCTCCTCTTCTCACCTCCACACCACCCTCCTCCTCCCCCCTCCTCTTGCATCTGTCTCTCTTGTCGTGGGGGGGTCTGTCTCAGGCATCTGATATGTTTAGCCTCCACCATGAACCCAACAGTGAAGATCCATCTTCAGAATGGGATCCTCTTTAACACCTACATGTACCAGGTAGGTAGTAGCACCTGTGCAGATTTTGTGAGTGATTGTCTCTCCGGCTCAAACAGCTTTTCTCTGCAGTCTCCACATGTCCTTGCCTTGAGTATTGATTTCAGCGCGGATGACTCTGAGATACGGCCTTTTCTCCACCTCCTTCCTCCTCCTTCCTCCTCCTCTTCCTCCTCCTGCTCCTTCGTTTTGTTGCAAATTGCATATCGGTTCAGCCCCTCCACCGAGGCTTTTCAACTGGTGGATGTGGCTTCAACCTCCCAATTGTCCAAGAAGAAATAAAGAAGATGAATTAATATGTGTCATCATCATGCACTGTTGGGGAATTCTCTCTCTTGTCTGTGACTGTTGTGCGTGCTTCACTCACCGTATGTTTGTCACAACACACACACACACACTGCGAGAGACAAACTCAACTGATGCGCGACACAAACTCTTTGTGCTTCTCCTTTCATCCGAGCAGAGGAAGTGCTCCCCTCTCATCCTCCCTCTCTTCCTTTGTCCCTTTTTTTTTTCCTGGTGCAGGTTTTTTTGCTTTGCTCTAATGAAGAAAACTGGGATACATGAATGGATGCTATTCTGGGCTCAGGCCTTCAAAGGAGACAAAGTTGGAAAAACCTGCAGGCATTTGACACCTCTTTGCCTGCTGAACCATAAGAAAGGGATATTTGGGAGAAGCGGAAGGAGCTGACGTGTCAGTGGCCCGACTGTCTGTCGCTGCGAAAGTGCTTTTGCTGCGTCAATCAACTTTATGGCCAATGATCGGGCTATTAAATGACTGTTAATATGCACGTTTTGATTGTGGTGAGTTACTGGGCGTCTGCCAGGTTTCATCTAATCCTTTGAAAAGTGGCTACGAGTCCTTTTTTTAGATTCACTTACGCTGTGGATTTAGTGAGTAAAAACCCCTGAAAGGTGGGATTTAGCAAGTTGTATTTACACCGAGGGTTATCAGATCATTTGAAGAAGTGAGTCCAGAGTTGGCACGGCTTCAGCAGTCAGTCCTGGCATCATCAACCCTGATGCTCATGACTCACAGTTTTAATGCAGATGTTGAATTTTAACACATCTGTCACGAAGAAAGAAAAAATAAATTGTCTTTTTTTTCTCCTTCTTTTTCTTTTTTAAAATTCCTGTCCCACGTTTTGCATCTTGGACTTGTTCCTCCAGAGCAGCAGTCAGTCAGTCAGGCTGCAGATCCCTCAAATCTCTCTGCACAGCTTTGTGCACGTTTGTGTTTTAGAGCGTGTGCGGATGAAACGTTCATCATGCAAAGTTTGTGTGTAGCCTGTGTGTGTGTGTGTGTGTGTGTGTGTGCCGCTCAAACACCTCACTTTCCTAATGAGCCGTTGCCACGGTGACAGCAGAAGTGTGCAGGGTGGCGCCATGGCAACAGGTTACCCGCTGCCTACTTAGGGGCCAACACCCAGGCAAGGTGTTGTTGTGGTGATGATGTGGAGTATTTATGTGCGTGTGTAGGCTATGTGTGTGTGTTGGTTTTGATTAGTCAGAGGAAGCTGGAGTCTACCTCCCTCTCTCCCTCTCTCTCCCTCCTTCTCTCTCTCTGGTCAAGAGTTGCAGAGCTGTGATATCCGAGTCTCCCCCGGGGGACTCACTCATTCTCCAGTCCCAGTCCCCCTCCGCCCCCCCCCCCCCCCTCCTCCTGCATTCATCTTCACCGTGACACTCCTTAGTGAATTACCGAGATTTACATCCGAGTTAATTTAGTGTCTTTTGGTGCACGCAAAGTGAGAGCAGCTCGATCATTACACACCATCTGTACTGGTGTATCTGCTCATCGCTGCCTCTCCACAGCAGATCATCACCCCTGTAGTTTCACTCCTCAAGCTTCATCTTCATTAGCGATTCTTATCTTGCACTTGCGTTGAGGAACTTGCAGCACATCAACGGGAATAAACACTTTCTACGGTTTCTTTTACAGTTAATCCACTCTGTAACACTACAGGTTAATTGGGTAAAAAAATTGAAATAACAGATATCACCATGAAACTTCCCAAGTTTATCACTTACATTAAGACAAATATTTTTTGTATTACAAGTTTTGTCAAATTTTATGTTTAAATATGTAAATGAGGCAATATCTAATGAAATATGCGCTAATTTGCATACATTTCCAGAACTGAAATCTGAACAATGGATAAAGCCCCTTTCAAAATTCTTGTTTTATTTTGTTGACATATTAGAATCAGAAGTTTTTACAGAGGGGATTTTGTATATCTCTTTTTATCACTTTGCAAATGAGAAAATTGTCACCAGCCCTAAAAAATCCAATTTTGCCTTTTTGTTTTTAGGAATAAAACGTTGTATAAATCAGGCTTTGAATGATATATCAACAATCCCCTTTGTAAAAACCTTCAGAATATAGACAGGAATAAAACTGGAAGGTTTGGTGTCTGTAAGTGCTGCTGAAGTGGAGATTTTGGGCTCAGAGTCTGAGGAAAAACTCATTTTGAGAAAATGGCCTTTAAAGACTTGTACTGTAAAATTCCACAGATTGTTAATGTAAATCGTACTTTTACGATTGGTTGCGGATACAAAGGAAATGACAGTTTTTGGAGCCTTGTTCAGGAGAGAGAGAGCTTTACAATGATACCTGACATGACATGGGTCAGACAACAGGCACAGCACAGTATGTCACAGTAGCATATTAACTTTTGGCGAATTTAGTAGTAAAATAACCACCTTAATGTGGATTTTCTACCATTTCTTTTGACTTTTCTGAGAGAATACATGTTAAGGAAAAAAAATAGACCAAAATCTCAAAATTGATCAGTGCCTGTAATATCTCCTGCCTTAGAAACTGACCTCTGCATCATTATTTCTGAACAACAGAGGCAGAAAACAGGAATAGCAAAACTGATAAAGTGATATTATTGACTGCACCGAAGCAGCACAGTCTTCTGTATTCAAGAAACAACGCAGGATTCATCCGATCAAGTTTTTCTGAGTCGTCATATTCAATCTGATATCTGTAAACACAGAGCTCCCAACTAACGCATGAATGCAGCAGAATTTAATTTAGCTGAGGATGTGTTTCTCTTCCTCAAGATGTAAAACGCGATGTGACTGCTGCTGCACTTTGGTGATGATGATGATGATGCTCCTCTTGAGCTGTAAACGCTGCATCACGCCCCTGCCTGCCCCCGTGAATCACACTACGTGTGAATGAGTTTTAATAGTCATGTTTACACTTTCATCCTCGTCTCCTTTTCTTGCTTAGTCACTTATTTTCCTCTTTTTCCTCGTCTCCTCCCACCGACTGACGCTCACAGGGACGACGCTCCGAGTCACCGCTCTCTGTGCTCTGGGTGACATTGATTTATATTTGTTTTGGCTTCACTCTCCTGTCTTGTTAATCTACCCACGCACGGCAGAGGTGCTGTTGCTATAAAGTTGGCGGCGGGGTGATGCCTACTGCATGAAATCTTTAAAAAAAAAAAAAAAACAGAATCCACCATGCCTGTTTGTACTATTTGATGCATTCCAATGGTTGTTTGACATTGCTGTGTGTAAATGCCACTGTATTTGTTTGTTGTAAACTATTTTTCCATCGCTTTTTCCTCCCAACCTTTGAAAAAAGCTGCAGGAAACAGTTGTGAAATGGCAAATAGAGCTGTTGTGAAAGGGAACTGAGCGGCAAAGAGAGAGAGGGAGTAGATATTGTATTCAGAACACAGGAGAGTGTCTGGTTGCATTGCAGTTACACTTAACGACTACACAACTGAGGAAGGGAGAATATAAAATGAAGTGAAAAATACAGATGCATTCGCAAATAGCTGTTTTTGTTATAACTCAGTCAGTGGGAGAGGATTTGATCCATTCAGCTAAACGCTCATTCACTTAGAGGACGATCTACACTCTAACTGTGTTGTCGCTTCTCCCCTCAGTCGTCCTATAAGTGACATTGTCCCCGTGCCTTCCTCTGTGTCTCTGAGTCTTCGGAGCCTCGAGGCTGCAAGAGCAAAACCTCGGGTTTTGGGATGCTGCAGGTCACGTGATGGGCACTGTAAAAATGACACTGCTTGAAGTGGACTTGTTACCGTCACTGAGTGGTTGCAGCAGTGGTGCTTTTTTGAGTGCACTCTATAAATGTGTAGCGTTACTTTTTTTTTTTTTAGTTTTCCTCTCAACTGTTAAATGCATTAACTCTGTCACGGCACAATCTGTTCTTTCTTTTCTGTGCTGTAGCTCCAAAATCTAGAGAGAGAGAGCCAAACCAGTGTGTGCACCAGCACTGTGAGGCTGATTCATTCATATAAATGATTATATAGCCAGGATGCCACTCAGCTGGGTAGGACGCTAGGTGGGCGGGTGGGTGGGTTGAATGGGTGCAGCACCAATTAGCACCAAACCGGAGGAGGTGGTGCAAAAAATATCAGACGTATTTATGGAGTTGATATTTATGAGTTGGTGCAGTTCCAGATAATGATCAGTCTCAGAAGTGGATGTGTAGGACTGCTTGGCGTTGGCCGGTGGGCAGGCTGTCACTCCTCTATTTATGACAGTATTTTAAGAAAAACTACAAAACTTGAGTCACACGTCTCTAAAAAAGTTTTAAAAGATGTTATTCGGTTTATGAGGTTGACTGTGAGTGGGTTTGTTCTCCCAAATTAGGAGCGAGTCAGTGGTGATTTTGGTCTCATGAACAATAGTTTTATCTTGTGAAGGCTCAAGCACATTTGCAGAGAACATACAGACTGGTTTTCCATACACTGGAGCTTTTAAAAAGTGTTGAAAGTATAAGAATGAATGCTGTTGGCAGTGGTGGTGCTGATGAATGGAGGAGGGCTGCTATCTGCGTTCATCGGGTCCTCAGCCACAGATTTACTGCTGAATAACAAGCAGCAAATAAGTGGCAAACTGAAAACTAATGGTCACGTCAGCGGTGATAAATGCAGCAGCACCTTACGTACAGTACACACATATACACTAATTTCCCCCACACACACACACAGAGGTTCATCCATTCTGTGTTTAAAGGGATAGTTCAACATTTTGGCAAATTGGCCCATTGCCATAATCCCTATAGTCATAGCAGTAGGTTCGTTACCTTTAAATGTCGGTGCAAACTATTTTTAGAACAGCGGAGCAGAGCCGTGAGCTGCTCAGAGCTACGCTACAGAGGCTCATGGGATTTCTTGGTTTCCCTCATCAAACTCATCAAATACACAATCCAACAACTCCAAAACGCTCTGGTGGACAAGTTGTGACCTACACATTCACCACGCTATAAGATAATAACACAACGTTACGAGACGGAGTTGCTTGCCAAAAAACTGCCCCCGACGGGAATGTACAGTACATCAGCAGTTTTGCATGAATTTCCCTCTAAAACAACTCTGTCTCGCAACGTTCTGTTATTATCTCATAGCGTGGTGAATGTGCAGGTTGCAACTTGTCCACCAGAGCGTTTTGGAGTTGTTGGATTGTGTATTTGATGAGTTTGATGAGGGAAACCAAGAAATCCCATTAGCCTCCATAGCGTAGCTCTGAGCAGCTCGCGGCTCTGCTCCGCCGTTCTAAAAATAGCTTGCACCGACAATTAAAGGTAACGAACCTACTCCTAAGACTATGGCAATGGGCCAATTTGACAAAAATGTTGAACTATCCCTTTAAAATTTAAGCAATGAATGCCACAAGGCACATTATCAGAAGGGGATTAAAAAGTACAAATGCGCTCCTTCCTACAGTATATACTTGTCTTTGTCTTCCACCTTGGGACCGCACGTCATTTGCTGCATTTGCTACTTAATTACAGACTGGAGCTTTATCGTCTATTGACCAGGGAACGAGCGAGCGAGGGGGCGATTTCAGACACAGTTCAGGTGTGTGGTGAAGGTTAACTCTCCACAGTGCTGACCTCTGTGCAGATCACAAATTCACAGCCAAACACCCCACCACACCACACCACACCACACACACACACACACACACACACACACTCACACAGAGAGAGAGAGAGAAACGAGTGCAGACGGATAAGCACACTCAGTATAAACCTTATATTTTTTGGATTGTGTGTGTGTAGCTTGTGTGGTGTGTGTGTGTGTGTTATAGAGAGAGCAAGAGATTGAATGTACAATTTTTCAGCTCTTTTTTTTTTTATATATCCGACTGCACTCCAATCTCTCTCCTGCTCTCTCTGCGCACACACACACACACACACTCACACCCACAGTGCATTTTTTTCATCCTTTAATCCCAAACTGCTTAAGGAAGCGAAGGGGAGAAATCCCTTTACAATGTCTGGGCTCAGCAGTGTTTGGTAACCACTTGCTATCTCACATTGTGGTTGGAGGCAGAAGAGCAGCGTTCCTTCCTCCAGACGCCCAGAACCTTCTTTTCCGCTCTATATGATATACTCTCTGACAGATGTCGAGGTTGTGTTGTCAAAGAGCTGCGTCTGTATCTGACTGTTGTGTGAAGTTGAATAAACATCCTGGGATTTTCAAAGCTCAGATGGTTTTTTGGTGGGGAAGGGGAGAGGGGGGGTTGAGTGTTAACATTGCATACAGTAGTGCACACTGTGATAGCACATGTATGTGTGTCAGAGAGAACAAAAGCAGGAGCAGTTAGTTGAAGCTGTGAGGTGTCAGAGACTTTTATTAGAAATTAAACAGGAAAAAGTTTTATTTTGTCAAGACAGCGATGAGTTATATTTTATATATGGCGCTTAGGGATGTCACGATTACTTGTTTTCACAATTAATCGTGGTATTAAACGCCACGATTAATTAATCGTAAAGATTCCTAAATACCGTCACTTTCCAAAAAAGATTATGTTGGAACCGTATTGGCAGATGTGCACCAAAGTAAAGGTAAATGCACAGATACTGGTCCATTTACCTAAAGTAACATTGAATTGGTAGGAATTTAAATGTTAGCGTGTCATTTGTAATAAAAAAAAACACGATTAAAATAAAGTTAAACATTTGGTATCGATGACAATTAATGACTTAAATATTTCAAACACATCCCCTTGGGCATGATTAATTGATCCTACATTAATAGATACTTAAATATTTTGTGTAAATATTTAGACTATATTTGATTTTACATATTCATAGTGTTGTGAAATTAATTAATGCATAATAATCATGATAATCGTAATACCGTGATTATTTCTCTGACAATAATCGCACCGAGAAAATCTATAATCGTGACATCCTTAATGGCGCTCTCTGCTCTGTTACGTTTTCATTGTCTTATTTCTTTGTAATTTCTTTGAGTGTGGATGTGCAGGGTGCAGCGTGCAGACAGACAGAGCTCCTAGGAGACAAAAAGGGGGGGACGGGATGAAGAGATAAAGTGAAGAGCACTGGAGGTGGCCTGTTGAGCCTTTTTGCCATGATTGAAAGAGACAGTGAGCTAAAACATCTGTTGGTGGATTTGGCTGAGCTCCTGTCTGTTGGTGGTGGTGATGCACCCCTGTGGAATAAGGGAAAGTAAAATGAACAAGCTGACCCATCTCCCCCCACCCACCCCCTTTTTTTCTTTCCTCTCATCGCTCCTTCTCTTTCCCAGCCTGATGGACAAGATCAACACTTTGTTCTTCGTTCGTCTTTATTTTCTCATTATTTGATGGATAGAACCATTTTTTGACCACTCAGTGCTCTCAGCGTGAGTGTGTTCTGCTTTAATATAGTATCCCGTCCACATAGTGTAGCAGCAGTCCACATCATTACGCAGTACCTGTCACAACACAGACAATCATTTTAGAGCTGTAAAAAATTTCAGTTCCCCCACTAAGATCCATTATTTGTCGAGCTAAGAGATATCCACTCTGAGCTCCTGCAGTGCTCAGCTTGTCATTTTAAAAACAAATGTTTGCAGTGTTTTTTAAACCAATTTCCATGTGTTTGTAAGTTAGGGTTTCTGTGTCATGAAAGCTGCAGGAGATGAGTTGGCTGCATAAAACAAGACAGCAGGTTATATTGAGTTTAACACATTTTAATTTGATGTATAACATCAGGATCATAAAAAAAAAAGAAATCTACTTCAAGATGGTACTTCTACCTTGTGAGTTCATCCGCCTTCATCTCTGAGTTTTGATCCATCACATCAGTTTCTACTTGTGTCATATAAACTGTGTGCAGCGTTTGGAGCAGCTGGTTTATGAAGGTGTAGTTGTTCACCTGCTGTGCACAGTTGCATCGCAAAGCACGGCTCCTGTCACTAAGCAACCTTGACAACACAACACAAAACTTTTTTTTCACAAAGAACTTGAGGTTTTAATGCTCTTGGTATTTTACAGTTGTACCGTTGTTGGGTGTTCATGTGTCAGCTGTCTGCTTCAGTGAGGGTTGGTGTTGGAGTTTTTTTTTTTTTTGCAGTACTAACACGCACAAGAAGGAGCCAAACCGAGCCACTGTGATGCAGTTGGTCCTAAAATATAGTCTCTGTAGGATGCAAAACTCGTTAAAGCTGCTAATACTACAGTATGATCTTACAGGGGATGTGAATCATTTTGTCCGAATATATTTTCAGATCATTTGGAGGATTAGACGTGAATATTCATTATAATTTAAACCACTTGTATTGGGATTCTCAGCCAGATAAACCCAACATGCACTGCTCCACTGTGCAGCTTTCCTTATTTCAACTTTAAAGAAGCATCTCTTAGTCTGATCCTGTGTTTGGGTCATCAGTGACAAATGCAAGACCAAGAGTGCAGTGTCATGGCTGTAGGGAGTACCGCAACTGTGTGTGTATGTGTATCTGTATGTGTATCTGTATGTGTATCTGTGTGTGTGTGTGTGTGTGTGTGTGTGTGTGTGTGTGTGTGTGTGTGTGTGTGTGTGTGTGTGTGTGTGTGTGTGTGTGTGTGTGTGTGTGTGTGTTTGTTTAAGACAAGCAGAGCATTTGCCTCTGGGTATTGGTTTGGACTCACGCCAAGCTCACGGGAAATGCCAACAAAGCACCAAGAGATGTTTAAACAACACATAAACACACACAAGCACACACACAGAGAGAGACTCACACAGAAGTATACACTCCAGTAAACAAATATCCACCCAATCTCTGCTCCACAACAACTACAGATAATAATAATAAGAAGAATAAACTTCCAGCAGAAACTGTGTGAGTCAGTGGCCGGTTCTCGCCTTTCGTGTTATGTAAATCTAATCAGCCGCAGACAAGAGGAACAGAAACAGAAAATCATATGAACAAGTGGATTAAGGGACGGGACTGGGAGACCAGGAGATGACCTCATGTCGTGAGCGAGAGGACACTGCTCAGATAGAAGAAAGACAGATCTTGTAATATCAGTTGCTTAAGAAGGACAAAATCAAGGACTTTTCCTTCTGTGATGCGAAGAGACAAAGTGTGAGCATCAGTTTACACAGTGATGATGATTCATCTGAGAAGGAGCGGATGTGGAGACTTTAAAATCCTTCAGCAGGTGAAGTTTGTCATTTTCAGCAAAAAAAAAAAAAAGAAATCAGACATTATCGATTTCTAAAAACCTTTCACAGCTGTTTGGTTGTGTTTGTTGACAGGTTTTAGATATCCATCCATCCTTTGCATTGCATTTTAAATAGTCTATTATTGTTGTGTGGCGATCCACTTCAAGACCTGCACTCTCTTTTTTTTTTTTTTTTTTTTTGCAAAATTGAAGTCGTAACAGACCTTCGACTGCTGTGATTTTAAAGAACTTGTTCACCCCCAAAAAAATGAAAGATGAAAGATTGCCAGGTGAAATGCCATTAAAGTTTATTTACCGTAAAAATCAAACACACAGCAGAAACCCGCTGCAGATCCATCACGAGCTTCTCCCAAACTATTAAAGTTAATGGAGCCGTCTCTTTACAGCACCAAAAGAACATAAAATGTCCATCAAATTTGCAATATGTGGTTGTTTGTGGAGCTGTGAAAAGGTGATGCTGCTGTCTTGGATGATGTGAAGCTGTGAAACTACATGAAGTAATACACTCGCACACTCAACTGTAAAGACACTGTAACTTCTGCACTGACAACAAACTGTGAACCTATGGACAATAACAGGCTAATGATGAGGTCAGATATGTGTCTTTGTTAGCTTAGCATAGCATAGGAAGATTAAACCCAGTTAAAGGGATAGTTCAACATTTTGGCAAATTGGCCCATTGCCATAATCCTATATTTTTAGCAGTAGGTTTGTTACCTTTAATTGTCAGTGCAAGCTATTTTTAGAACGGTGGAGCAGAGCCGTCTGAATTTACCTCTAAAACAACTCTGTCTGGTAACGTTCTGTTATTATCTCATAGCGTGGTGAATGTGCAGGTCACAACTTGCCCACCAGAGCGTTTTGGAGTTGCTTGGGTTGTGTATTTGATGAGTTTGATGAGGGAAACCAAGAAATCCCATGATCCTCCATAGCATAGCTCTGAGCAGCTCGCGGCTCTGCTGCGCCGTTCTAAAAATAGCTTGCACCGACAATTAAAGGTAACGAACGTCTCCTAAAACTACAGTATAGGGATTATGGCTATGGGCCAATTTGCCAAAATGTTGAACTATCCCTTTAAACAAATATAACGTAATTACTACAAAGATTTATGATTGTACCAGCAGTTGGATTATTTTTTAGCTATGGACAGTGCAGGCTTATAGTGTAATGTAATGTTTATGCTAAGCTAACGAGTGGCCAACTACTGTATGTCCGATATCATTCACTGCTCCCTATATAGTCCACTATAGGGAGTTTGCCATTTTGCAGAGCTGTCTAAATGTATAGTGAGAATAATTAGACCCTAGTGGACTCATTATCCCACAATGCAGTATGGGAAGTACAGTAGTACAGTAGTGTGCAATCGATGCACAGAAAGACAGAAAAAGGGTGCAGAGACAATATCTGAAGATGTTTTTTACTTTTTATTTTAACAATAAGTCTTGAGTGTCACAACCACTGTCGTCTTACTTACCACACAGACAGGTGTCTTTCTTCTCAGCTACTGTAACGCTCAAATTTTGTTTTTTCTAGAAAGTTGAACCTTTCTCTTCAGTGTTTTCTCAGCTGACATGAGGACGTACAGTATAGTACGACTGAATGATCATGTTAGGTGTGGGTCTGTCAGGCGCATGCCTCAGTAAGTGTTGGCGTTGTTTTCTAGAAATTCATTTTCTGTGAAGGTTTGGCCACGAACAAGCCGACTCTCTGTCCATTTCCTAGGAAAAAAAGGCTGCTTTCTCTGCTGCATTTTGAAGGAACCACTGTGATGCAGTTGGTCTTCTTTACTTTACTTTATTTGTTTATTTAGTCGGGACAATGCGTATTAATGGACAGTGAGTACAGAGTAGGCTACCCACAGTAAATACACTGGATTTAGCACATGTGCTAGATTACATCCGTAGTCCCCAAAACAATACAACAATTAACATAAAAAGTCCATAAAGACAGAGGACCAGTAGATAACAGAAGAAGTACATTTACATAGTTACAGGAGGGTTGGACATGATTCTTTGAATGTAAAAAAATATATAATCTATACAGCTGTGATTAACATGATTCATTGAAATATAAAAATATATATATCTATACAGTTGTGATTGACATGATTCATTTAAATATAAAAATATATCTATACACTTATTCAAATATAGTCCAGATCCAGAGTTTTCCCTGAAAGTTGAACCATCTTTTAAGTTGTTTCTCAGCTGACATGAGGATGTACAGTACGACTAAATTATCATGTTGGGTGGGTTATAACCCTCAAACTGCAGGATGTGTGTCATTGCTCTCGTTGTTAAAAACATGCTGTTACCGTGCGATACTGACCAGGCGGTGGGTAACATCCCAGAGCTGCATCTGCACTCTGTGCTGTGCTACCGGTCTGCACAAAGTGGCGGAAAATTGCCTCGAACATGCCATTTCTGACACACTGAGTGGATCCCAACCAACCAGAAACCACTGTGGTCCAACTAGCAGTCATTCATGGAGACGAGTTGTTCAAACCCGGCTATAAAAGGACATCTGCAGCGCTACAAAGGGCTTAAAAGCTTCAGTGAAGTGCATAGCCTTCTGTCAACATTGAGGAGCGGCGTGAATAATGAACATCAATAAATCAAATTGCTCTTGAGTGGAATGCATTTTTCTCAGAGCTAAGAATTCATTCTGGATAATGTGTCCTCTGGTTAATAAAGAGAGAAAAGTCCTTGTGTCATCACCGACAGATGGATGTGTTTCATTGTCAGAGAGAGGGATGACACATTTGTATTTACTTTTCACTCAGTGTAATGGAAGGTTTCGTTTTCATCAGAACTTCTCATGAAGATATGCTCCATCCATCCAATCCATCCAGCCTCATTTGCACTTGCACTTTAAAAACTGGCAGTTTATACCCGGCACTTTATAGAACTCATGCTGACATTACTGCACTTTATGTATACGTATGAATGTTTATATGATGTGAATCACTGTTTAACTCTTTGTGTATTTTTTTTTTCTTAACTCTACCTCTTATTCCTCTCTCTGTTTGCTTATTACCTGCCGGACTGCGGATGTAAATTAGCAGGCTTGCTAACTCCGACACATTTACATTTTTATACACATACTTATGTTCATTAATGTGTATTGTCCCTTTCAAATAAATAAGTAAATTATATTCATATGGATGTTAAAGGGACATTGTGTTCCTTTCAGCTCTGAATTAGCCGTTCATATCATTCATATCTACATGGAGCGGGTAAGCTCGGTGCTGGCTGCCATGTGGTGTCGCCATGTTTTTACGTTCAGTGGCAGCGTGACGGTAGGAAACCACGGAAACTCAGCGGAGACACCGGAGCTGTCGGCTCAGGTCGAGGTGGCGTCTGTGAAAAGTCACTGTGGTAACGCAGTGAGGAGGAATGGAGCGTTACATTGATGCTGCATTCACCTGCAGTCGGGCAGACGGCTGTCGGTAACAAACCAGATGTCATTTTAGTCACAGAAGTCGAAAGAAAGCCAATAAAACAACAATACCACATCGCCATGACAACATATTGTCATGTGTATTGTTTTGCCTCGTGCTGACGGACCACTTGTTTACATAGAGGCTTGTTTATGCCGTTACCTGCAGTGGCTGTCGTCCGTCTGCCGTCTGCCCAATTTCACGTGAATGCAGCCTGAAAAATACGATTGAGTTGCTTGCGATTTACAACCGCAACGCTAGATGGGAGCAATTCCTACACAATGTACCTTTAATGGAAAACCTACATTTTTATGTCACCAGGCACATGTCTATGTGGTGTTTTATATTTGCTGCTAAAGCAAAGCAGTAATGCTCTGGGGTGGGCAGAGTGGCTCAGCCAGGGTTGTGTTTATACGCAGATCAGATAACACAGTGTCACTTTGGTGCCTGGTTTGTTGTGAGGTTTCCACCTGCACAGATTCACCTCTTATCTCAGGTGCACAGCATCTTCTCCTCAGCCTCCTCTGTGTGCAAAAAAACTCCTGTGTTGCCCTGTGGTCAGAGGGATGGGCGCCTAAAACTGATCAGTCACGCCCACGATGTGTTTGATTAAAGCTGCTCAGTTTTTTTTTTTTTTTTTACAAAAGTAGAGGCCACTGTGTCGATCAGTGATACTGTATTAACCTGTGTGTGTGTGTGTGTCTTGTGTTGTGTAGGAGTTTGCCACCCTGACGAAGGAGCTGAACATATGCCGGGAGCAGCTGCTGGAGAAAGAGGAGGAAATATCTGAGCTGAAAGCTGAAAGGAACAACACCAGGGTATGTGTGTGTATGCGTGTGCACGTGTGTGTGTTCGTGCATGTGCATGTGTGTGGTGGTGATGCTGATGAAAACAAATAAGGTTTCTGAGCTTGAAATTAGTATTCTCTTTGGTCGTGTGTGTGTGTGTGTGTGTGTGTGTGTGTGTGTGTGTGTGCGTGCGCTGTAGCTGCTGTTGGAGCACCTGGAGTGTCTGGTGTCTCGTCACGAACGCAGTCTGAGGATGACAGTGGTGAAAAGACAGGCACCCCCGCCATCTGGAGTCTCCAGCGAGGTGGAGGTCCTCAAAGCCCTCAAGTCGCTGTTTGAACACCACAAGGCCCTGGATGAGAAGGTGGACACACACGCACACATGCACACATACTGTACACACACACACACACACACATGTTGCAGTCTGATTACAGTCGTCTCTTGGTGACTTCACCTTTCCCATTTTCACACGATTTTTGTGCAACAAGTTTCAGAGTTTAACCCTTTATCGGGCAAATAACCACATTCAATAACTTATCTTTGACAAATAACATAAGTTGCTTAAGTTTAAAAGTATGTTTGTTTTTGTACACATTAAATATTCTTTTACCTTTATCTGTGTATATCGCGTGTAATCTTTTTTATATACACGGTTGCCCATAAAGTTGGAATAATTTTGTTTTCAGACACATTCCTCTTTGTATTCCCACTATAAAGGTTAATTGTAGTTTAATTTTCACGGGGATACTGTATGTTTCAGTTCAGTTCAGTTCAGACAACTTTATTAGTCCCCGGGGGGCAATTCAGTTTAAGCAGTTCTGGCGTAGAGAAAAACACACAAACAACAACCATGACATAACAACAAGCAGCAGACAACAACAGGAGTACAATATGCAAAATCAGTACACATCCCCAGGGGGCTAAGGCAGCGGTCCCCAACCTTTTTATCTCCGCGGACCGGTCACCGGTGGAAAATTTTACCGCGGCCCGGGGGGGGCGGCGGGGGGGGGGTCGTTCTCTTCGGGGGGGGGGTACGTTCTCCTGTTTACATTAGGCTACATGTAGGCCTACTGTATAAACAGGACTACACGTTCACATAGCCTAGTTTTCTCTTACGTTTACGTTCTTTGTAACAACTCACCATAATATAGTATCACTATATCCGGGGGTGATGCTCCGTCTGTCATCTCGGTTCCTGTCTACTCTGTCATCTCGTTTTGCTGCTGAAGCTGCAGAAAACTCCGTTTCACAAACATAATATGTTTGCAATGGAAGCAGGTTTTCCGTGCTTTTGTGGCGATCTCAGGATATTCTGCTTAAATCCAGAACGCAGGGAGAGAAGTTTTCTGTGAAGTGATGAAGCGGCAGAGAGCCGGCCGGGTCCCGCACACACATTGCGGAGCTTGGAGCATGTGAATCACCTGTTGCAATGAACCCGTCATTTAAACAGGACTCATGCTTTTTCTTTTAGAACAGCTTTCTTCTTGTTGGAAGGCGTCGGGTCTTCTGTCGTCTCATTATTGAGTTTTTCCCGGCCCGGCGAGTCGGCGACGTGTGTTTTTCACTCTTTTACGTTTGTGCCTGCCTGTCAATTGCCTGTCAATTGCGCAGCACTGGGAAGATGCACAAACGGAAGTGGCAACATTTTCAAAATAAAACGACCGGAAGTGTGAAATAGACGAAACAAACAATTTTATTTTTTTTTTTCATTTTCATTTCATCTTTCTGCGGCCCGGTACCAAATGATCCACGGACCGGTACCGGTCCGCGGCCCGGTGGTTGGGGACCACTGGGCTAAGGCACTTAAGCCACTGTCTCATAATTGTGTGGAGTGGCACAATTTGATAACAGAGACCAAGAATAAGAATAAATAGTAATATATAAATAAGTGGCACATTAAATGAAGACACAAGTCACAATATTACAAAGAGTGGCTGCCACTGTCCATGTTCAAGAGCTTAATTGCAGATGGGATCAAAGATTTGGCGTACCTATTTGTCCTCCTGATAGGTGCTATAAAACGACGGCCCGAAGGCATCGCCGTGAACTCAGAGGACAGGATGTGGCCATACTGGGAAGTTATTCCCTTAGCTTGGAAGAGATTGATATATATAGTTTTGAGATTTACACTTTATCTATCAAGAATAAATCACACTGTCAAAAACATTTCACGATTGGGATAAAAATATATTTACCCAAACTTTATGGGAAACCGTGTATGCACACATTTTGGGAAAACTATTACCTTTGAAGGGGCGATATTTGATGGGTTAAGGGTTAATTCTCTTAAGGGTTAATTCTGGTCAACTCCGTTTTGCTTCGTTATTGTTTAGTTGTTAATGAACTTCAACACTTCCTCAATTTCAGAGTAAAAGTCCTCCGTGGAAAGCGAAGAGCTTATCGCTGAAAGGCTTTTAATATGAAACAGATGGAGAAAGTCATGAGTTTTAATTAACAGCAAACTGCTAATTACAGTAAAACAGAAAATGGAAGATGAAAAAGAGAGGAATTGCAAATGAAATATGATAATTTACTTATATAACGGGAAAATTAAAAAAAAAGATTTTAAAAAATTACTTAAATTAAAGACCACGGACACTATCGGAGACATTATAATGCAAAATATTAAATGTTTTGCCAGTAATTACATCAAATAAAGTTCTCTGTTTCCAAATTAAAGCTCCCAATGATCCTTAATGTCATTTATCCAACAGTATTAAAAGTCTTCTGTATAACCATGTCCTCGTGTGTCCTCCGTGTCTCTCAGGTGCGGGAGAGGCTTCGGGTGGCTCTGGAGAGAGTGGCCACCCTGGAGGGACAGCTATCAACTACCACACAAGAGGTGTGTGTGCACATGTATGCATGTGTGTGTGTGTTCGAGAGAGAGAGTGTGTATTTTGCATATGTGTGCTCTAATGTGTGGTTATAAGTGAAACATCTGTTCAATTCCTAGCAGACATCTGTTGAAGCCTCCTGTCTGATCTAATATACACTCCAAGTGTCACGCTGGGTGAGAGGCTCTGTCGTCTCAAGCCCTGTGATCACACACACACACACACACACACACACACACACACACACACACACTAGCCCTCCTCTGTTTAAGAATGTCATTAGAGAAATCATTTTAAAGATGAAGTTATGCTAAATATTCGCAGCAGCCTCAGAAGAAGCAGAATCCCAGTGGGTTATATAAGATTTAAAGTCAGAGCTTGTTAAGTTGCACTGATCACAGTTTTATAAGAGGAGCAGACCCTCACTGAAGCTAAAACCCTCCCTCCTTTCTTCTGCTCTGAGTATAATTCAGATTTGTAGTTATGCAAAATGCGGTAGAGCCTGTAGTCTGTTAGTCTGAAGTCTGCTGGCAGCCAGAGAGCCATGCTTCCCTTTGGGGAGGCTGCGTTTTGTTCTTTGATTCACTGAGGGAAGAGAAAAAAAAAAAAGGTGGTAGATGTGTGAGTTAGCTCATTGTTTGTCTTTTCTGTTCTTTTTAATCTACATTGCAGTTGAACATGGTGAGACAAAGGAAGGACGGAGACTCGCTGGAGCGAACAGATGGATCCAAACCTACATGGAAGGTCTTCCTGGCTGTGTGATTGTTTTTCTGCTCTGTGCTTTATTTTTTATTATGTCTGTCTCTAGTATTTGTCCATCATGGCTATTGCTGGTGGTCCTTACTCTAACTCACACACACACACACACAAGGAAAAAACGCTAGATTGCCTTTCTGAAAATTCAAATAGCATCAGTCTCTGTTCGAGCCCTGTCCGCCCTGGTTTGAGGCCCTCCCTAAAAACAAGTACATATTATGTAACTGTGTCTGGGTCCATCCACAGGGAGTAACAGCCCTCCTCGTGATCAAACAGCAGAGCCTGTTTGTGTCTGGACAGACTTCTCCTTCTTCTTCTTCTTCTTCTTCTTTATGGGCCCGCTGCCGAGGAGGAGCAGTAAAAAAAAAAAGATGCACTCACTCACTTTGGCTCCTGTTTCTCTGGCTTAGAGATAGAGAAAGCAAAAAAGAAAGCAAAAAAAGAATTGTCAATATGTTTTTATTTAAAGAGTAATTAAACTTGATGAATCAATAACTTACTCTTAAGAAAGGATGAGAGCAGGGAGACGACTCTATCAAAGGATGGCCACGGGCAGATAAGATGAGAGGATTGGCCAGAGTCCGAGCATTAAGAGCATGAAGAGTGGAGTTCAGATGTCTCCGAGTGTGAGCTGTCAGGAGCCTGGTGACAGTTGCTGCATCGTTGAGGGGTGTGTTTTCATTCAGAGGACAATTAAATTATCATTTCCACATGCACTTATTTATTTTTTTATTTTTTAGGAGAGTAGTTTTAGAGCCAACCAAGGCAGACAGACAGACAGAGTCCATGTCGTACAGATTGTCAGTGGGGTTGTATCCAGTGGAGTAAAGCGAATGACTTTTTATGACTAAACTTATGCACAGTTGCATAAATCGCCAGGTGCGTTTTTATGACACAGCTTCACAGCATTTAGCTCTATTACCCCTGGTGTTTGTGTGCATGTTTCTTTTTCTGTGTGTGTCTGTAAGGTATTCATAAGGAGGCAAAACGAGAACATGAGGCAGAGGAGGGGGGTCCCGCTAAACTTCGGCTGCCCACTGCGCCGCCTGTCTGAATATGTGTCCCCAAAGGTTTCTTTAATTAAGGCCCTGGAATTAACTGCACTTTGAGCTGTGAAGGGAAGAGAAACAGCATCAAAACAACAACATGGCAGCCTCACCTCACACAACCCGTCCTTGCATGCATAAAAAAACCCAACACTCTTTTATCTAGGTCATTCAAATTTACCGGCTATCCAGAAACTCTCAACGTGCTCTCTGTCTTATTCAGTCCTATAAGTATCTTTTTATGTGACACTGTAAATGTTATATTTATATATATATATATATATATACATAAATGCTGTATAAATATATTTAATTTGCGTGTGTCTGCCTCACAGAGACTTCCCAACGGCTCCATAGACGCTCACGACGATGGCGGCCGGGTGTCTGAGCTTCAGGAGCTGCTGGATCGGACCAATAAGGATCTGGCGCAGAGCCGCGAGCACTCGGCCGGTCTCAACGCCCGGGTGGCCGATCTCGAGGCGGAGCTCGCGAACGCACGGCGAGAACTGAGCCGCAGCGAGGAGCTGTCAATCAAACAACAGAGAGAACAGAGAGAGGTGAGAGTAAAAGGAGGACAGGTGTCTTTGTTCTGGGAAAAAGCCCAGAGACCACGGTGGGGGATTGGAGGCGGCGGCGAGGAGCTTTTCAAGTCAGAAACTAATGAAATGTAACAGTCTGCTGGTTTGTGGAAAAGAAGAACATGGGTCTATATTAATATATTACCATTAATTTCAAACTGTGCATCATCGTAGTAGAAGGCTGACACATGCACGGTGTTGTACTGTCTGTCAATAGCAGCTACAGAGACTTGTCAATAGAGACGTGTTTGTTTATTTGAAGAGGAGTTTTTCTAAAGCTGCAGCCAGTCGACTTCTGATCTTTATTTGAACTGGAGTTTATTTCTTGATGATGAAGCAAAACCACGACTGTTTAACCACTTTCCAATATTATCAGTTAGTACAGATGTATAAGCAGAAAACACAGTCTTCTCACAAAGCTCTTGAACTTAGTATTTAATAAAAATAACACTTTTTCCACAATATGCAAAAATAGAAATTGAGAAATAACTTAAAGCTTCTGATGTTTGTGTCATTAGAAAATGGTAAAGTACATACACCTCTTGTATTCTAACTGCATAAATACATGGCAGGTATTACAGATAAATCATAAAAAGGCAAACTATGGACATATATGTGGATATAAAGTAAACCGATTATAGCTTTTGTCTTCAACCTGTAGAATGTGTTTGGCTTTTTCTCTCATGACTTTCCTGTTGTTGCTGTTGTGTGTCTGTGTGTGCACATGCAGAGAGAGGATATGGAGGAGAGAATAACAACATTAGAGAAGCGCTACCTGGCCGCCCAGCGTGAGACCACACACATCCACGACCTCAACGACAAGCTGGAGAACGAACTCGCCACCAAGGACTCCCTGCACCGACAGGTAGCGTCCACACACAAAGATAATAATAAACCATATCCTGGTTAAGTGCGTAATTATTAATCAAAAATAATAATAAAACTACCATTCAGAGATTGTTGAAAAAGTTGAACACATCTTCTGCAAAAACATCAGTGACAATCTCTCAGTTAACGAACCGTGACATTAGCTTGAATCAATATTTCTGAATGCGTTGTTATTCCTCTGCTGTGTTCAGGTTCTTGAATGTGTCATAATACTAACATGTGGTTAAGTGGCACTAAAAATGGCCCATCCATCTTAATGCAAGATGACATGAGTTATGGATTCAGGCTAATACGCTCTCCGTATCCCTCTGTGTGTATCACCCATGTCATCGCCAATAAAAAACAATAATAAGATAAGAAAATGAAAGTGCGAGAATGTTTTTACATTCAGGAATTTAAAGAATATTTCCGTCACTTAGGTGAGCGAGCAATAAAAACATCCCACTCAGAGGTTCATGTGTAGTTCAGGGTGAATCCGAGTTCAGAGCCACATGGGAAATACCAGCAGCATCCTCTGCTCGGGCCCGTGTGTCGTGTCCTTGCTACTCACTGGCTGCACTATACTGGTTCCACCTCTCTTGTGATTGCTCTAATGTTCCTCCACTTTATTTGTGTGTGTGTGAATGTGTCTTTTTTTTTGTGCGCGCGTGTGTGTGTGTGTCTCAGAGTGAAGAGAAGGTGCGCCAGCTGCAGGAGATGCTGGAGATGGCCGAGCAGAGACTGGCTCAGACCATGAGGAAGGCTGAGACTCTGCCAGAGGTGGAGGCGGAGCTGGCACAGAGAGTGGCAGCGCTCTCCAAGGTAACACACACACACACACACACACACACCTGTACATTCACACCTGTTATGACTGCAGCAAATGATACAAATCAATTAAAAGGCGTCTTTTATTTATAATCACACAATACAGTATATAGAATATACTATATAGAATAAGCCAGACAGCAATATTATTTATTTCTCTATTATAGTCACTTACACTGAAATATTTTATTTATATAGTTTATACCTGCAGTACTGGTTATATCACTGTCACTTTCTGTATTAGTATATTTATATTCATATCTATATTTATATCATTGTCACTTACTTTGCAATATTTTTATATCAATGGTCACTTTACATCACAATATTCTTATTTCATGCATACCTGCAGTAGTAGTATTTATATTATTTATACTTATATTTATATCATTGTCACTTACGCTGCAATATTTTTACACCATAGTCACTTTGCCTATCAATACTTTTATATCAGGCCACCTTATATCCTTATATCCTCAGTACTTTTTTGCACATTGCCTAGTTGAAGGTTGATTTGTTTTATTGTTTATTGTGTCTATATTTTCTGTCTGTTGAGTTGTGTTGTGTTTGTGTTTTTGTTTTTTTTAACCCTCTCTACTTTCTTTCTTAACTTGGCTGATGTAACAACTAAATTTCCCCGTCGTGGGATGAATAAAGTACATCTAATCTAATGTATAGATACAGTATATATACATATGTAATTCCATAGTTCACAGATGCAGTTGTACTCATATGTAAGTGTCTCCCCCTGCAGGCCGAAGAGCGTCATGGCAACGTGGAGGAGCGGCTCAGACAGTTGGAGTCACAACTGGAGGAGAAGAATCAAGAGCTAGGAAGGGTGTGTGTGTGTGTGTGTGTGTGCATGCATGTGTGTGAGTGCATGTGTGTGTTTGTGCGCAGCAGCCCTGCAGGGGCTCTCTGACCTCTCACTATGATGTATGTCCGTGTGTGTGTGTGTGTGTGTGTGCGTGTGTTTGCGTGCGTGTGTGTGTGTATGTGTGGGCTGATGCTCCACATTAGTCGGACGCCTTGGCTCTTGGCTCTGTGCCCCCTCATGCATACACCTCGCACACACACACACACACAAGCACACAGGACAGACACACATATGAACAGCTCTCTATTTTCCTGGTGCATTGTTGCGTGAATTTGAACCAAATCCACGTATCTTGCTGCAACACATTCCTCCTCCCTCCCAAAAGACTGATTGGCTGCTATCTTTAGACTCTGAATAATTCACGCAAGGCTAATTTCTCTTTCTCTCTGTGCGATCTCATGACTATATTTAGTTGAAGGAGCTTCCTGAGGATGCTGATGCGTGTTTGTGTGTGTGTGTGTCTGTTAATTTACTTTAATGACATTACTGTAGAATACCTATTAAGCGCAGCGTTTCACATTTAATAGGAGGCGTTTAACCCCTTTTTCATCACCACATAAATGACTGTAATTAAATCACTGTGGCCAAGAAGACCTATATTTGGCAGCTGGTGATCTTGGGATAAATACACACTTCATCCTTTAATCCATTCAGAGACGTTTGATTAACTGCACAAACACGATCAAATGGAGTCTGTGTCAAAGAGAAGAATTCACGACGCGCGTCTGATTGTGTCTCCGTCTCTCTGTGCTCGTCAGGCTCGTCAGAGGGAGAAAATGAATGAGGAGCACAACAAGCGCTTATCTGACACTGTGGATCGTCTGCTCACCGAGTCCAATGAACGGCTGCAGCTCCATCTGAAGGAACGCATGGCCGCCCTGGAGGACAAGGCAAGGCCTGCACACACAAATGCATATAGATTGCTCATATTGCTGTTATTATAGCCTCACAAAACAGACAAATATTTAGCATTTAACACCACAGATTGGTTCTGATGTGGTTTTGTGGGTCTTTTTGTGTCCAGAACTCCCTCATACAGGATCTCGAGAACTGCCAGAAACAGCTGGAGGAGTTTCACCACACACGGGTCAGTACATAAGAGCTAATTAACGCAAATGCCTCATAATCTGCAGTGGAATACAACTACACTAATACAGGAGTTGAATTCTGCTGCATATCAGATGTTATAATAACGCTGGGGTGCTCTGGTGGGTGAGTGCTTGGAGAGCACGTCCCATGTGGACTCTGGCCCGTCTCTGTCCCCATTTCCTGTCATATCTCAACTGTCCTTTCCAATAGTGCCCAAAAATATAGTAATAATATATATATTATTTTTAAATCTAAAATAATGCTCACAACTTCAAGCAGCACTTTGACCAATAGCTTAGTTGCTCTGTCAGCAAGACTTAGCTCTATTTAATCATATTTATTATCTCTAATTATGCCTTGTTAGTCTATAACCACTGTATTTGTGATTTCTTTTATGTTTTCATCACTCAATTCTTCAATAACTTCAATAATTGGTGGTAGTGGAACTAGAAGCAGTACAAACATCACCACCAAACAAAATACACTGCCTGTCCAAAACAAAAAGTCACATACTTTAATATTTTGTTGGAACGCCTTTATCTTTGATTACGGCATGCATTCGCTGTGGCATCGTTTCAATAAGCTTCTGCAATGTCACAACATTTATTTCCGTCCAGAGTTGCATTCATTTTTCAAAGATTGTCAATGGGGTTCAGGTCTGGACTCTGTGGCCACATTGGACCACGTTTCCTCCTTGAAGATGATGGTTCCCCACTGTCCTTCCAGTAATAATGTGTGAACCCAATTTTAGTAGTCTGAGTTATCTCCTTATAGTAGATGTTTTATTTGCTTGATGCCAATAATTTGACTCTTCTGAAACAGATTAACATCTTTTCCACGACCACAGGATGTGTCTTCTGACATGGTTGTTTAAAGCAGAAGTAAGCGATATTTTTGTGTTAATATAAGTCTTAAATAGTTATATCTTCCGACAGCAATCACTTACATAGAGTGTTTGGACCGAAACACGGGTCTCTCAGTCACTCTGCTCTGCTCTGAGCCGAGGAGAAAACTTTTCTCGTATCCTACAAGTTTTATCCAATGAGGAGAGAGAACGGCATGCAGGGCTGTGTGTGCAGCCAAGGGATGCGCCTGAATGTGGTGACGTAGGGACGAGGACCAATAGATCCATGACGAGGGCGGGGGCTGCTAACTCCATCAGGTGACAAGAAGTTATGGTGCGTTCAAGGCAGCCCGTAACTCGTGTTTTTCCGACCTGTGAAGTCGTACCAGTTCGATCTGGTACGAGTTCACGGGTCGGAAGTTACGAGTGGCGGTTATAGTGACTTTCACAGGCAAAACAGGTTGGAAAAACACGAGTGGGTTGTCTGGAACGCTACAAAGTCGTAAGTTGTGACTTGAAGCTGTAATTTACGGTTTCAAAAGCCTGCCTGGAACGCAGGATTAGCCAAAACGACCGGATCGCTTACTTCTGCTTTAAGAAATGAGACTGCATCAGTTAAGGTTAAATAAGTTGTTGCCAGCTGAAACATATTCATCCATGCAGTAATGATCCAATGGGAGGCTCTGACCTATTAGCTTAGTTAGTTTTGGACAGGAAATGTATTATACCTACATCTGATTTGTTAATCTGTGTAAGTGTAATGAAAAGGTGCAGCTGACTTTATGGAGGTTATGTGTACTGTATGTGCATGTAAATTTCTGCCTTTAGACAGCCAGTTGTGCTGTTTCCAGTATTTCTGAATTCCAGTAATCAGTCTTGCGTACACTACCCATACCATAATGCTTCTGTCTTCCACAGGAACGTCTGATTGGGGAGATCGAGAAGCTGAGAAATGAGATCGACCATTTGAAACGGCGCAGTGGCGTGTTTGGAGACGGAACTCACCCTCGGTACAGAGACACACACACACACACACACACACACACACACACACACACCTTCTCTGTCACACTCCCCCTCTAACAAACTGCTCCATAGATAATCTGTGGGAATCTGTTCCAATGTTTTACCCATCCAGGTCTCACCTGGGAAGCTCCAGCGACCTGCGCTTCTCCGTGGTGGAAGGCCAGGACGGCCACTACAGCACAACGGTGATCCGGCGGGCGCAGAAGGGCCGACTGTCGGCGCTGCGAGACGACCCGAACAAGGTGCTAACAGCGTCTTTATCAGAGAAACAACACACGCCACAGTTTCTTCAGACACTAAACACAAAGTCATGTGTCAGCTATTCCTCTAACCACGTGCAGCTCTTTACCGGTGCTGCGTTCAAGTTCATGTCTGCTTTGCTAATAAGCGTCAGTGCTTGGCTCGTCTATGATGATCGTCATTCCTAACTCACCATTCTTTACTAACCTCTCTGTCTTTCTGTCTCTCTCTCACCTGCTGCTCTGGACATGCTGTCTGATGTAAGTTTCCTGTTCATCCATTCTGGCCACATTCTTCCACAAGTGTCATATTGTATATATATTTTTTTAATGTGTGCATTTAATGTGGATCTGTTCATAAAGTTTCCTGTATATAGTTTGTGCATTTATTTGTGTTAAAGCTTGTGTGTGTGTTTGCTGCGTTCAGGTGTGTGCGGTGTTCGAGCAGGACTACCCATCCCTGCGTGGCAGCGTCAGCCACCTCCTCGGCAGCGACATCGAGGCAGAGTCAGACCTGGATGACGACGTTAGCTCTGCCCTGCTTTCCCCCAGCGGCCAATCAGACGCGCAGACTCTCGCTCTCATGCTGCAGGAGCAGCTTGACGCTATCAATGAGGAGATAAGGTGACAAATAGCAGGCATATTAGATTACAGCACATGACAGATTCATGATCCCCATGGGGAAATTGGGTCAGTGCTGCAGCAAAGAAACAGGATACAGATAAGAGGGGGGGACAAAGTATTAAAGATAATACAATAAATAATTACAAGAACGGGAACATTTTGAAGATTACTGCAGAAAATAAAGGTGCCGGCGTGTGTCGAAGCAGCTCATGATGGCCTGTGGCCTGACAGCACGCACCACAACTGATAGCAGCAAATCAATACGGGGTTGATAACATGCAGATAAAAGCTCTTTGCTTTTCAGTTCTGTTTCTTGCTGGAAGAAAACAGCGTTTATTGCAATTTGCAGCAAACAAGGTCCTCATGTGGCACCTGAGAATACAATACGCTTCTAGACAGCAAAATGCTAAATAGCTGCTGATTACGCTGCAGAGGAACCAGCCAACCTCAAAGTAATAAAATCCTGGTTGTACATATTTTATTATACAATATTTCAAAGGATTATTGCACATTTGAAAAATGTTAGTTTTCTAAATAAGTGGTCGTAAAAAAGAGAGATAAAAGAAAATATAAATACATGCACATGGTGTTCAAATGATCTCGACTACTACTATAAAAATAAAATCATGTCAGTGAGACAGACAAGCAGCCGCCTGAGCAATATAGTAGTAAATAATAGTCATCATGAATATGTAATAAATTAATTAGCATATATGTCACTCCTTATGGCTCATGTGTTAAATGGATAGTTCAACATTTTGGCATCCTATAGTCATAGCAGTAGGTTCATTACCTTTATTTGTCGGTGCAAGCTATTTTTAGAACGGCGGAGCAGAGCCGTGAGCTGCTCAGAGCTACGCTACGGAGGCTAATGGGATTTCTTGGTTTCTGGTGGACAAGTTATGACCTGCACATTCACCACGCTATGAGATAATAACAGAACATTACGAGACAGACCCGTTTTAGAGGCAAATTCATGCAAAACCGCTGATGCACGTTCCCGTCTGGGGCAGTTTTTCAGCAAGCAGAGTCTGAATTTACCTTGAAAACAACGTTACGTTATTATCTCATAGCGTGGTGAATGTGCAGGTCACAACTTGTCCACCAGAGCGTTTTGGAGTTGTTGGATTGTGTATTTGATGAGGGAAACCAAGAAATCCCATGAGCCTCCGTAGCGTAGCTCTGAGCAGCTCGCGGCTCTGCTCCGCCGTTCTAAAAACAGCTTGCAGATAAATAAAGGTAACGAACCTACTGCTAAGACTATAGCGATTATGGCAATGGGCCAATTTGCCAAAATGTTCAACTATCCCTTTAAAGTGGTGTTGGTCCTTACCACAGAAGCCTGTCACAATAAATAATTCAAATCACATTAATATTTTGACTAAGTATTTGTGTGTGTGCAGGATGATCCAGGTGGAGCGGGAGTCGGCAGACCTGCGCTCCGATGAGATCGAGTCGCGCGTGAACAGCGGCAGCATGGACGGACTCAACGTGACGCTGCGGCCCCGGGCCCTCCCCACCTCCGCCACCGCCCAGTCGCTGGCGTCCTCCTCCTCCCCGCCCACCAGCGGCCACTCCACACCCAAACACCACGGACGCAACGCCAGCCACCACCTCGGCATCATGACCCTGGTCAGAGAGCAAACACACAAACACACAAGTTGATCGTCTTGTGTGGCCTCTTTTTTCTTTTTTTTTTAACAAGACTCCTGTTGTTTCCTTTCACAGCCGAGCGACTTGAGGAAACACCGCAGGAAAGTAGCGGTAAGACTTCTAGGTTATAATTGCTCTCCTTTTTTTTCTTCGTTTGTTTGTTTGTTTGTTTGTTTGATTGTGGCGTTTGTGGACTGAGTTGCTTGTTCTGTGACTCTCACAGTCTCCAGTGGAGGTGGACAAAGCGACCATCAAGTGCGAGACGTCGCCTCCCTCCTCCC
Organism: Trachurus japonicus; assembly: GCF_045865225.1. Classification (NCBI taxonomy): domain Eukaryota; kingdom Metazoa; phylum Chordata; class Actinopteri; order Carangiformes; family Carangidae; genus Trachurus; species Trachurus japonicus. The sequence continues at coordinate 6,971,827 of NC_140911.1, forward strand.
CGCGCAGTTTGCGGCTGGAAACCAATTTCGCCCAGTTCACAGGCAGCCTGGAGGACGGCCGAGGGTAAAGACACACACTGACTGACTCACTCAGACACAAGCTCAATAACTCTACAGGTAAACACAGGTATGTCTGGGACCTTAGACAGGAAACAGCTGTCACCATGGATACTGACAGGGACAAAGCTCAGTCTGCTTCTGAGTTATTATTGTGTGCTATGAAAGTAAAACATCCTTAAAATACCAAGTGTGTGCCATAAATAAATACTGCAGATGGCTGATTAACAGCAGGGGTACTCATGGCATCACCAATAATAAATATTCAAGGAAATAAAAACTTTTTTCTGGCACAAATCCAGATGTAATGAGTCTTTTTCTGCTAGTTTGTGCAGTTTATAGTGTATATATAGTGTATGTGACTGTATATTTCAAGCCATGTGTTACAGCTACTGCTAGTTTTTGCAGTTTATTTGTTTATTTATAGGATCCCCTTTAGCTGATGTCATGACATTAGCTATTCTTCCTGCCTGGGGTCCCCAATGCAATTTTTAAAAAGAACATAGTACATACTCACACATTAATCGCTGTTACAGATCACTGTAACACCTCATCATATACACAAACAGCAAACAGTCTAGTCTAAACTACATTATTAGGTACAAAGATACATCATACTGTACATCACATTACATCACCACAACAGTTCAACCCACAAATAAATTCCTATAATAAATTATTATGTGTCATATATTTCTTACTCATTGAATTTACAATTTATTTAAAAATGTGTTTTGAGTTAATATTTTTGATGTTATTAGGTAATGTCTATATTACAGTATGTTTTAAAAAGTTTGTTCTTGGTTTAGGTGCCAGTACACTATATATGCAGTTAATAGTGTACTGTATATATAGTAGACTGTATATTTCAAGCCTTGTGTTACAGCTAACCTGTATTTGGTTGCAGGAAACCGAAGAAAGGCATCAAGTCGTCTATCGGCCGATTGTTTGGAAAGAAGGAGAAAGGTCGGATGGACCAGACCTTGGGCAGGGATGGACAGCCCCTACCGGCCTTATCGGGTACATTCAATACTTCGTTGTACTGTACACTAGTGGTGCACACTGTGTGAGATTGACAGAGATATAAATTCACACTGTTTTGCTGAATTTCAGATTTTGAGATGAGCATCGGTGACACAATGACTCTGGGAAAACTGGGCACTCAGGCTGAGAGGGACCGCAGGATGAAGAAAAAGTATAAGCGTCCTTTTCTCTCTCTGACTTTGTGTGTGTGTCTTTTTATCTTTTATATTTTCTTTTGTCATTTACCAAGCCTTCTTCTTCTTCTTCCTCCTCCTCCTCTTTTTTTGCCATTTCCCTTTTCCTTTTGCCTTTGTTTGCATTTTCCTCTTCAGACACGAGCTTCTAGAAGATGCCAGGAAACGAGGCCTGCCATTTGCCCAGTGGGACGGCCCCACCGTCGTCTCTTGGCTGGAGGTATTCTACTAATCTGCTTTTATAGCCACCAACCATAAATGTCCTGTCTCTGTGTCAGGTTTCTATTATATCTAATGCAAAAAGGGGGCTGCCGCTTCACCCGGCTGGTTCTCTGCTAAGGTGCTGGAGGTATCAAAAGTGTCCAAACTGAAGAAAAAGATCTCCGCACACTTGGATCTATGCAGTTTCACCAAGAGGAGGAGATGTGGACAGAAGGTTATGCCAACGGGAGTTATTCTGGATAGATACTCTAGACACACTTCAACCTATAGGCCTGAATGAGGATTTCGATATGCATGTTATGTTGTAATCCAAGACATTTTTCTAAAATGTAGAGACTATGGTTTATGATGGCTTTTAGCCTGATACCTATTCATAGCTCTTCACTCTATTAATGTACTGGTTTTCTTTCTTCTTCCTTTTTTTTCTTATATCTGGATATCTCTGTTTATGACAGTTAACACCTGAGCCCCTTCAGAGCCCCATTTGTCTAAAAAAATAAATAAAAATAAATAAAATAAAGTGAAATTGCATAGATCCAAGTGTGCAGAGATCTTTTTCTTCAGTTTTTATTATATCTAATGCAAAAAAAAGACAGAGAGAGAGAGAGAGAGAGAGAAGGCAGCAGCAGCAGCGATACCAAACACTGCTCTGCACTGGCTTCTCCTTTGTATCTGGCCTTTTATGGCGACAGTGGTGGTGATGTTGAATGTCTTGATGCCTCTCACCAGCTGTGGGTGGGTATGCCCGCCTGGTATGTGGCGGCCTGTCGCGCCAACGTGAAGAGCGGAGCCATCATGTCGGCTCTGTCGGACACGGAGATCCAGAGGGAGATCGGCATCAGCAACCCCCTGCACCGGCTCAAACTGCGCCTGGCCATCCAGGAGATGGTCTCCCTCACCAGCCCCTCCGCCCCGCTCACCTCCAGAACGGTACACGAGGAACACACAAACACAAACACAAACACAAACACACATACAGACATGCTGCTTTTTTTTTTAATTCTTGCATGTAAAAAATCTAATCTAATTATTTTATCCTACACTCCACACATAACTACACTTGAATCCTCTTCCACTATTTGGTTAAAGGGATAGTTCAACATTTTTGGCAAATTGGCCCATTGCCATAATCACTATAGTCATAGCAGTAGGTTCGTTACCTTTAATTGTCGGTGCAAGCTGTTTTTAGAACGGCGGAGCAGAGCCGCGAGCTGCTCAGAGCTACACTACGGAGGCTAATGGGGTTTCTTGGTTTCCCTCATGAAACTCATCAAATACACAATGCAGCAACTCCAAAACGCTCTGGTGGACAAGTTGTGACCTGCACATTCACCACGCTATGAGATAATAACAGAACGTTACCAGACAGAGTCGTTTTAGAGGCAAATTCATGCAAAACCGCTGATGCGCGTTCCCGTCGGGGGCAGTTTTTCAGCAAGCAGTCTCTGTATTTACCTCGAAAACAACTCTGTCTCGTAACGTTCTGTTATTATCTCATAGTGTGGTGAATGTGCACAGAGTTGTTGGATTGTGTATTTGATGAGTTTGATGAGGGAAACCAAGAAATCCCATGAGCCTCCGTAGCGTAGCTCTGAGCAGCTCGCGGCTCTGCTCCGCCGTTCTAAAAATAGCTTGCACCAACAATTAAAGGTAACAAACCTACTGCTATGACTATAGGGATTATGGCAATGGGCCAATTTGCCAAAATGTTAAACTATCCCTCTTAACCTTCACTGCATTCTGAGGTGACCCACCACCCTCCTTTGAGACTCCGGTTTCTGCCTTTGACCGGGTTGACGTGTCCTTTTTCTGTTGCCGTAGATTGCACGGGGGGGTTCTTGTGGGAAAATGGCACACACACACACACAGCTCGTGCCAGATATAGCTACGAGCTACCTGCCTGAAATACACTCCCTCCCTTGGCATCATCACTCAACACTATGTTTGTCTGGGTGTGTTTGTGCGTGTGTGGTTGTTGGGGGGGTGGGTATGTGTGAAAATACACACATGAATACATTCTTGGGTGTGTTTTCATGTGTGTGTGTGTGTGTGTGTGTGTTGGTGTCCGGGTGTGTGTTTTTGTCCTCTGAGCAGTCCTCCGGAAATGTGTGGGTGACTCATGAAGAGATGGAGAACCTGGCTTCCTCCACCAAAGCGGTCAGTACCATCTGGGTGCTCCCCCCACCTTTATCCCTGCACTAAACACTCTCTCACACTCACACCGTCCCCACCGAGACACACATATGTCCCGTCCCGGAAAAGCCCCCTCCCCCCTTAAATACATCACACACGCTAACGCATTTTGTGCTCGTGCTGCGTTTTTTTGTAAGTGGGTGTCGGATGTATATGTACTAAAGTGATGTAACCGGCGGTCATGTGATCTGTGTGGCCATGGAAACGTCAACGTGTTGATGTGTGAACTACTAGGGTTGCAAAATTCCGGGAATTTTCAAAGTTGGAAACTTTCCATGGGAATTAACGGGAATATATGGGAATTAACAGGAATTAACGCAAATGTATGGGAATAAATCCGAAATTTACAAAATTGAAGGTTGGCCCAGGGAACTTAAATACAGTTGGGGAAAATTTCATTTTACTTTTTGATTTTTGTTGTTCAGTAAAAAAAAATTGATTACAACTTGATAGTACTACTACTCACAAATAAATCTGTTGAAATGTCATGTTTTTTAATTGTATTATTTTTGCATGGATATCTGCTTATGACAAAACTAAATATTTACATTTATGTTTGGATATGATACAGTTTGTTTAAATTACCCCCAATCTCCAGTTAATTCCCATAAATTCCCGATAATTCCTATAAATTCCCATAATTCCCATGGAAAATTTTCCAATTTGGAATATTTCCAAAATTCCCCAGCTTAACTTCCCATAGAAAGTTTCTGGAAATTTACTTGAAAATTTTCCGGCCCTTTGCAACCCTATGTGTAACTGCAATTAACTGATATGATTCAAAGTGAAAGGCAAGGCGTGTGTGTTATGTGTATGTATGTGTGTTTGTGTATGTGTATGTGTGTGTGTGTGTGTGTGTGTGTGTGTGTGTGTGTGTGTGTGTGTGTGTCTGTGTCTGTGTCTCTAACCTTGTCTATTGTCTCTACCTTGCTGCCACTAAGGAGAATGAGGAGGGCAGCTGGGCACAGGTGAGGCTGCTGATTCGCTAACATCTGTCAACATCTGCACAGCCACACACACACTATAACTGCGCTCACTAACATCACTTCACTAACACACACACATTTGAAGGGCGTCACCTTCACCATCACCTTCAGAGGTATTTTCTGTACTGTAGATGAAACATGACAGAAGATTTAACACTAACAAAGAGCTTCCTGCAGGACACGGAGCAGCTGTGACACTTTTTGGGGGTAAAATACGTTTTAAGGCGTCTTTGAAAAGTTTAGCACCAACATTTAAATCCTTTTTTAATAGATAATAACAGAAAACTGAATGTGTCTCATAACCTTGACGCATTAAAACAAAAATGATCTGTATGGCAAGCTAAGTGGAAAAATATGTCTTTGTAATTTAAGTGAAATTACCTCGAAATAAATGATGATGGTCTTTATAATGACCAGTATATTTACAGTTTGAACACGTTCAGTGCCTCAGGAAGCCGTTTCCACCTCCACAAGTGTTTTCACTTGCTTCACCTGATTAGACCCCTATAAAGCACAGGTGTTACTAATAATGTTAATAAATGTGCTGTTATATTCAGGTCTCCCATCCCATAAGCAAAAGTAATATATACTATGTGCATGTATGGAATTTCCATATATGACAAGTAGATATAAAATAATAGGACATATGTAAAAAATTACATATGGGAACCAATCAGGAATTGAATCTATTTCATGTAGGCTATGTCTTGTATAGTATGTTCGACATGCATTTATCCATCCATATCTGTGATATTATATATTATAGGGTATGTTAAATACATATAATTAATGTATGTGGTCACAACATGTCATTAAACATATAAAAACCATATATGTATTTTTAAATATATGACATAGGGTGTTTCATATGTGTCATAATTCATTATCTTCATATATGTAAAGATGTAATAATAATATATCCCATGATAGGTAACATAAATTATTCCTGACTTAAAGGGATAGTTCAACATTTTGGCAAATTGGCCCATTGCCATAATCCCTATAGTCATAGCAGTAGGTTCGTTACCTTTAATTGTCGGTGCAAGCTGTTTTTAGAACGGCGGAGCTATGCTATGGAGGCTAATGGGATTTCTTGGTTTCCCTCATGAAACTCATTAAATACACAATCCAACAACTCTGTCTCATGACGTTCTGTTATTATCTCATAGCGTGGTGAATGTGCAGGTCACAACTTGTCCACCAGAGCGTTTTGGAGTTGTTGGATTGTGTATTTGATGAGTTTGATGAGGGAAACCAAGAAATCCCACTCACCTCCGTAGCGTAGCTCTGAGCAGCTTGCGGCTCTGCTCCGCCGTTCTAAAAAGAGCTTGCACCGACGAACCTACTCCTAAAACTATAGGGATTATGGCAATGGGCCAATTTGCCAAAATGTTGAACTATCCCTTTAAGGACATGTATATCATATTTTACATTTCTAAATCTGAAGCAGCCAAATTGAATGCACCCATCATTCCCTCTATTTACACTTGTGTGCTTCTAGTTGTGGCCTGTTGGGACGTTGTGTTTACTGACCTATTATTTCCCTTCAAAACTCCACTCAGCTTCGACCTGAGTGGAGTTTTAATCCCACAGAGTAACTCTGGGGCGGTGCAGGTGCTCACATTTTACTTCCCTGTACATGTTTAAGCTTTTCATATTCAGCAGCAGTGTACAAAGTGTTTTTTTGGGGGTTTTTTTTTACAGTAAGACATTTGGACTTGTTGTAGCAGCGAAGTCACAGGTGTAACTAATGACATTAACGATGGCTCAGTTCCATTTGAGTGTCCCAGTGCGTAATGACAGTGAGCTGGCATGGATAATTTTAATGTTATTAGTAACACCTTTGCTTTTCGCTGATGTGACATGTCGTGCTGTCTGCTGTGAAAAAGCCTGTTGTGCTGTGATCCAAACACCTGCACCACTCAGTGTTTGCACAGGAAATTTGGGGATTTTTATTTTATTCATGCAGTTTTACACACAATCCATGCACACTCTTGTTTAATAAGGGATCTAATGCACTCCTGTGTGTGTGTGTGTGTGTGAATAGACTCTGGCGTACGGAGACATGAATCACGAGTGGATCGGTAACGAGTGGCTGCCGAGCCTCGGTCTGCCTCAGTACCGCTCGTACTTCATGGAGTGTCTGGTGGACGCTCGCATGCTCGACCACCTGACCAAGAAGGACCTGAGGAGCCACCTCAAGATGGTGGACAGCTTCCACAGGTCTGTGGCCGCGCACGGCGATTAGCTCAGCCGCCGTTTGTTTGATCAGAGCCCAGCTTTCATCTGCTGGACTGGATACATTAGCATTGGAGATGAGTCGACTAATGATGTATATGTGCTTATCCTTTCCTGTTGGTGTGTTTATATGTTTGTGTGTGCATGCATCTGTATCTGTGTGTGTGTGTGTGTGTGTGTGTGTGTGTGTGTGTGTGTGTGTGTGTTGTATCAGGGCTAGTCTGCAGTATGGGATTATGTGCTTGAAGAGACTCAATTATGACAGGAAAGACCTGGAGCGCCGGAGAGAGGACAGTCAGCACGACATGAAAGGTACACACACCGACACACTCACAGTTACACACACAGTGAAAATAAATAAATAAATAAATAAAATAGCAAGCACGCAGATTTTTTTTAACACATTCAAACACTAGTTCACACCTTCCTATCCCTGATGGAAATAACAATAAGCAAGTGCCCTCACTTTAATGTCATGTCAATGAGACAGACAAGCAGCCGCCTGAGCAATATAGTAATAAATAGTCATCATGAATATGTAATAAGTTAATTAGCATATACATGTCACTCCTAGTGGCTCATGTGTTAAAGGGATAGCTCAACATTTTGGCAAATTGGCCCATAATCCCTGTAGTCATAGCAGTAGGTTCATTACCTTTAATTGCAAGCTATTTTTAGAACGGCAGAGCAGAGCTGTGAGCTGCTCAGAGCTACGCTACGGAGGCTAATGGGATTTCTTGGTTTCCCTCATCAAACTCATCAAATACACAATCCAACAACTCCGCTCTGGTGGACAAGTTGTGACCTGCACATTCACCACACTAGGAGATAATAACAGAACGTTACCAGACAGAGTTGTTTTAGAGGTAAATTCATGCAAAACCGCTGATGCGGTCCGGTCGGGGGCAACATTCTGTTATTATCTCATAGCATTTTAATGTACTTTAATGTGTGTTTAATGCATTGTAATGCACTTTAATGTATATAGTTGTCTTTTTAAGATTGTTAGTATGCTGATGCAGAAAGTGCAACTATGCAGGTTGTAAACATGTGGGTTGAAGAGAGTTTAATGTGTGTAAATGTGCCTTTCATATTTAGTGGAATATACAAGGACATGTTCTCAGGAACGTGACAATGGATGCTCATGGAGGACCAGGAGGACTGTCCTTTACTGTACCACACAAACTGTGTCCTTCGTTGACTCTTGTTGCTCACCTGTATGCATAAATGGTTGCATAAACAGGAAAAGGACTATAGAAAATACCAATTTTGTATTTATGGGCTGTTGATTCTGATTATAAAATGCCTTTTCCAAACAAAATAAAAAATTAAAATGGAAAAAAAAGAAAGTAAAAAAAAAAACACTAGTTCACACACAACTGAACAAAGTCCCCTCAGGTCAGAGTACCACCTAGTGGTGCAGCCTGATATTGTTCATTTGGCCCGTGCATTGAAACAGCTGCAGCTTTTAGACTGTCAAAAAGCCAACTGAAGCAGCCAGGCCTACAGTCTTAGCTCCACATAGCAAGAGGAGTCCACACACACACACACACACACACACTCACAGACACACACAGAGTTAGAGTGAGCCAGTCCTCTCGCCCTTTTGACCTTGAGTTCTGCACATGAACTTGACTCAGCTGTCATGTCAAATCAGAATCCTGCCCTGTTTATACACATACACACACACACACACACACACACACACACACACACACACACACACACACACACACACAGAGGCCGCCTGTTCCAAGTTGGAAAGCTGGCTGACAGCTGTGCTTTAAATGAACAAAGGGAGTGTGCCAGTGAGTTGACACTACGTGGACACGCACATTTTCTCTTTATCTCCCGTCTTCTTTCTAATTCTCTTCAGTCAAAATAAATCTGAGTCTCTTTCCCTCCTTCCCTCTCTCTCTCTTTCCCTCCTTCCCTCTTTCTCTCTTTCACCTCAGACGTGTTGGTGTGGACCAACGAGCAGGTGATCCACTGGGTCCAGTCCATCGGTCTGAGGGAGTACAGTGGAAACCTGTTGGAGAGCGGCGTCCACGGGTCGCTCGTCTCTCTGGACGAGACGTTCGACTACAGCAGCCTCGCTCTCATCCTGCAGATCCCCATGCAGAACACACAGGTGGCGACAGCAGAAAATACACAAAAAAACACTCCCTATGTGCATTAATTGAACAGAACAGATTTGAGTGGGACAAAGATATCACATGGGCAGTTGTTGTTCCGTCTTAATGAATTATGAAAAGAAATCTGTTGCATAAGATTTGTTTCATTTACAAAATCATGATATCATCACACACAGACCTTCTTTCCCCGGCACCAGGCCTTTTTGTTGAGGTTTTTATGAGATCAGTTGATTTACTTTCTGTCGTCACAGTGGTTTGTGTTCATTCAGCATTTCCCTCTGTTCCTCAAAAAACGCTGCCAACTTTTAAAGCAGCTTCCGATTCTGTCTCAGCTGTTCTCAGATGAAAAATGCTCAGTTCATTCATAGACTTAAAACACTTCCCTGGAACAGATTACTTACTTGCCCAGTTTCATATTTTTAAGTGATTGTTTTTGGCAATTCAACTTGTGTAAAGGGGGTTATTTCTCATTAAAGGGATAGTTCACCCAAAATTGAAATTTCACTCATTATCTACTTACCCTCATGTCGACTAAGGGCTGGGAGAAGTTTCAGAGTTATCCGTGGCTTCTCTGAGTAGTTCCGCTACAAACAAGCTTGAAAAATAGACTTAGACTTTTTGGGACAATTTCGCATTTTGGGGCTTCAATACAAGACGGACATTACATACGAGCAGCATGGAGGTATTTGGATGTTTTTTGGTGTGTCTTTTTGTTACGAAGACAGTTGGTATCCATTTGCAACCGTTATATGGACATGTACTGCTATGCCGAGACCCCCTAACTCAGAGAAGCCACGGAGGACTCTGAAACTTCTCCCAGCCCTTAGTCGGCATGAGGGTGAGTAGATAATGAGTGAAATTTCAATTTTGGGTGAACTACCCTTTAACAGAGGAACTTTTTCTAATTTCGCTGGTGTTTCGAGAGCTTTCGTCAACGTTTTTCGCCCTCAACTCCTGTTTTATTTTCGACCCTGGTTGGTTTAACTCACAGCAGCGTCACTGTGTTGTGTCTTGTTTTTCAGGCACGGCAGGTTCTGGAGAGGGAGTTCAACAACCTTTTAGCCTTGGGCACCGACCGCCGACTAGAGGAGGTGACCTCTCGCTCTGGCGCTGCTCTGGCGCTGCTGCTGCTGCTGCTGCTGCTGCTGCTTCTGCTTTGATCAAACACAGTGTTTGTTGAAAACGCTCCAATTGTGTGACCTCTCTCTTCTCTGCCTCCCTCTGTCCCCGCAGAGTGGGGATGACAAGTCTTTTCGACGTTCTCCATCGTGGCGCAAGAGGTTTCGAGCCCGCGAGGGAGGAGCCGGGCTGGGGATGATGGCGGGCTCCATGGAAACGCTTCCCGCCGGCTTCCGTATGCCCTCCATGTCCATGCCGCCGTCTGTGAATCTGGCGCCCAAGAAACAGCTGCAGCCCGAAGGTGAGTTTCACTTCTCTCCAAACTCTTCTTCCTCATTAGAGTTTGTATTTTTCTCTCTCTGCGTGTTGTTTATCTGTGTGCTGACTATTCTGTCTGTTCTGCTCGTCCCTGACTCACTAACTGCATGCTCTGTCCTCTCTGTCCTGCTGCACCACATCCGCTCAAGCTCCTCCCCCGGCGCCCCCGAGACTCGACCCCTCGGCCGTGCGGACCTATTCATGCTAACTATTCTCTGCTTACTAACAGGAGCGCTAACGCTAACAGGTAAGCTAATAAAACAAAACACCACCTGAAACTGCTGTGTGCTTTTTTTTAACCAGCATTTGCTCAGCTGTGTGTGGCACGACCTTCACAGAACCGGCCCGGTTTAGTTTATTATAACTGTGTGAAAAGTGATAGGACAAACTCACAGAAAGGTAAAACCGAGAAAAAACACACAAAAAAAGTGTTTTATCAAAATAGAAACAACTCCAAATCAGTGCTAATACTGCTTTGTATCTGCTGCACAACTTCATGAGGTGATAATGGGACAATGTTGAGTTTAAGAGGGCGGAAAAAATCCATTAATGCAGCTTTAAAGGTTAAATCTTGCCTAATTTCTTTTATTCCCAACTAATTCTCTGGAAGGCCAAAGTCAGTAATAAAGTATTCTTATGTAGGCCTACCTGCAGAGGCAAAACTTGAAGGGATAGTTCAACATTTTGGTAAATAGGCTAATTGCCATAATCCCTTTTAGTCATAGCAGTAGGTTCGTTACCTTTAATTGTCGGTGCAAGCTATTTTTAGAACAGCGGGTCAGAGCCGTGAGCTGCTCAGAGCTACGCTACGGAGGCTAATGGAATTTCTTGGTTTCCCTCATCAAACTCATCAAATATACAACGTTGTGACCTGCACATTCACCACGCTAGGAGATAATAACAGAACGTTACCAGACAGAGTTGTTTTAGAGGTAAATGCAGAGACTGCTTGATGAAAAACTGCCCCTGTAGGCAACGCACATCAACGGTTTTGCATGAATTTGCCTCTAAAACAACTCTGTCTTGTAACGTTCTGTTGTTATCTCATAGCGTGGTGAATGTGCAGGTAACAACTTGTCCACAAGAGCGTTTTAGAGTTGTTGGATTGTGTATTTGATGAGTTTGATGAGGGAAACCAAGAAATCCCATTAGCCTCCGTAGCGTAGCTCTGAGCAGCTCGCGGCTCTGCTCTGCCGTTCTCAAAATAGCTTGCATCGACAATTAACGGTAACGAACCTACTCCTAAAACTATAGCAATTATGGCAATGGGCCAATTTGCTAACATGTTGAACTATCCCTTTAACAGATACCCTTTAAGTTTTTCATTTTACATTATATAAATGATGAATTTGAAATGATATTTGCTTTGGGAATGGTTTTATCTTTGGCATTATGGGCTTCCCTAGTGTCATATAAGAAACGTTTTCATTTAAATATTTGCTACATATCAAAGTTTCAAACAGACTTCTTCTCCTCCTTCTGTTTCTTCCACTTTCACTTTCCTTTTTCTTTCTTTTTTCCTCTTCCAGTGCATTCTCATTACCTATACGGACACATGCTTGCGGCCTTTTGAGAGTGATATGCCAAATCTTGGAGAGGAAAACCTGGGTGCCACTGGGGGGTGGGGGTCTTTCACCCCTTTCGTTGCCCAGCCCTCGCCTCCCACCTTTCACCTCTCTCACCTCTCCTTCGGACACGTGCAATACAGAGGCCAACTCGGACCTTTGGACTTTTCTCGAGAGTGCTCATTGGCTGCGCTCGCTGCTGTAAAGGAGACTCAACCCCCCCTTGGTCTCTCCCCAGTTTACCCCCAGTGCTCCCAGTAGCCTTGTTGTCGTGGTGTTGTGCTCCTGCTCCCCCCCCCTCTGGTCTCAGCTGTGGGTTTCTCGTCCTGGTTCTGTTGGTCTCTCAACATGGCCCAAGTCCAAACCAATTCTGCTGTGTCATCACGTCCTGTACTGTAGGAAAAAAAACACAACAACAGTTTATTAGATTAGTGTGAAAAACCAGATGTGAGGGCGACGGACGGACGGTGGCCAGATGTTGGTTTGGGTTTGGGAATGATGAATACTTGTATAAATGGCAGATCCCACTGCACATTGCCCCTCTACCGGTTATGCAAGGTATTACTCATTTATCGTCTGTACATAAAATGGATCACTTATGTTTTTTATAGAAATATTATATATATAAATATATATATATTGGAAATATATATGGAAAATAATATAATATCATTGCTGTATGAAACCCAATGCCCTGTATTCAATAGTGACTGTTCTCTCTCTCTTTCTCTTTCTCTCTCCTTCTCTTTCTCTCTCTGTCTCTTTCTTTCTCTTTCTCTCTGTGTCGGACCTTTGTGTGTCTTTTTGCCGTATGCTGTAAGTGTGTGAATCGTTAGTGAGGGAGGGACTCACAAAGGAAAGGGGGGTGTGTGTGTTTCTACAAGGACTCTTCACAGGTTCATGGGTCCAATTTCAGACTTCTCTCTTCTTCTTCCTCTTCTCTTTCTTCTCTCTTCTTATTCTTCTCCACTTCTTCCCCCTTTTCCTCCTCTTTTGACACTATGTAGCTGTTACCTCTCCTTTCTCCGCCTCTCTCGCCTTCTGTATGACACTATGTAGCCTAGAATAGAGAGAATCCTTTAATATGAAGAAGTGAGTGTGCATGTGTGCAAGTGTGTGTGTGTCAGAGAGGTGTGTGTGCGTTTGTGTGTGTGAAAGGCCGACCCCAGCCGTGTGACTCTTTTCTCTGTGGATGGGTAGTGTGAACACTGTAGCTCCTCTCTCTTTCTCTCTATCTCTTTCTATCTCTTCTCTTGTCGACTCCTTTACTTTCCTCTCAAATCAAACTGTAAACTGCTGCTCAACATCAGCCAATGATCTCTCCACATCAAGACTGCTCGACGATGACGACGTGATGATGTGAACTCGTCGTCACGCCGTCACCTCCCATTTAGTTGCCATAGAGACGTGTCCCAGTGGGGGGGCGCTCAGTACTCTTGGCTGACCAACTCCTCATCCAATGAGAACACAGCATATTAACCAGTGAAGTGCTGCTGGATGGGTGTATCTTTTTTTCTTTTTTTTTAATTATTTAATTTAATTTAGTTTTATTTTACAGTTTTTCCAAGGTGTCTAAAAGGTGTAATGTGCTATGTGGCAGCTATGAGTACTGTGTCTTTATTCCAGGTGTGAAACAATGCTGACAAATCAAGATTTTATTATTTGGCTATTTAAAAAAAAAAAGGTGTACTGTATTTATGACACTATATAGACATAAGTAAAGCTGTTTTTTAAAAATGTGGGATGTTTTGTTGTTCCTTCCGAAGTCATCCGAGTCAGGCGAAAGTATTGAAAATGGTCTTTATTGCAAGAATTTGGACAGAAAATATCACTTTTTTGGAACATCTACAAATACACAACAATCTTAGTTATAAAAGTCAAAAATAAGTTAGCAAAAAATAAAAAAAAATAAAATGGCAAAACCACTCTGTAGAAAAAGGGAACGTATTTACATCACTAGCATTCATAACCAGTTTAAATTAAGCAGATCTTGGTCAAAACTGCCATGGTACATATTGGCCCCACAGATAAAACTCATGTTTATTTATTTTTAAGCATAAAAACACACACAAAAAGAAGAATGAAAGATCAGGGAAAGGTTTCGAAAACAAAGGAAAACTTAAATTAAGTAAGGACAAAAAACAAACAGTTTTTTTGTTTTGTTGTTATTCCTCTGTAGCTCTGTCAGACTGGAGACGTGTCAGAGACAGAGACCCACTCTTCTAGTAACTATAGGTGTTGGGTTCATGCAGCAAAAGTCGTTGGGTCTCTGGACCGAGGTCGCGCGGCTCTGACGGGCAGGTTGTATGTGGACCACAGGATAAGGCAGGGAATAAAAAGGGAATAAGGCCTCATTGTGAACAGAAGGAATTCAGTTTTGGCCTCGCGCACCCATAGATCAGCAGAGTTACAATCCTGATAAATCACAAATTTAGCATAAGACACAATAAATTAAACTGGAATTGGGGGTTGGTTGTCACTGTCAGCCTCCTTTTGCCAATTGTGGATTACTTTTTCTTTTTTCTTTTTCTTTTTTCTCTTTTGTTTTGTGGCTCTCTGTGCACCTATGGGTCCAACATGTGGTGGTGGTCTTTATTTGGGAATGTCCACAGGAAAGGCCACAGCTCCGTCCGCTGCAGAGATGCCGTCCACGATGGAGGTCAACGCGCGCATGTTCCCCTGCTCTGGAGAGTCAGCGGCGCTCAGGAGATCTGCAGAGACACAGTATGAGTGAGTGTGAGTGAGTGTGTGTGTGTGAGGGAGGGAGTTGAGGACACACACGCGCGTAATCGTGCCGACTAATGAGAGTGTGTGTGAAGTGTACTCACCCTCGCTGCTGTAGCTCTGCGTGCACTGCTCCGGGGTGCTGCTCCACTCGGGGCTACTGCAGCAGGTGCTGCCTGAACTGGGCTCGCTTGACAACAACACCTGTTACCATGGAGATGCACACACACACACACACAACATAAGTTCCTGTCAGTCAATCTCTGTGTTATGACATGGCACACTCTAGTCCACACACACACATTACAGTGCAAGTGTAATAATAACGCACACACATACACACTCAGACGTAACCAATACATCCTGTGACTTGAATTGACTTTAACAATAGAAAATACAAATAAAAGTTATATAAGAACATTGAAATAATTTGACATTGAGTATTTGTAAAGGACTTTTACTGAAGGTTCTGCTTTTGTTGTATTTCCGCACCTGTCTGTTCTGCTTTTTTTGTTTGATGTCTCATTGAAACATGAGATAAAAACTGGATTTTCACTTAAAACATGAAAATGATTGAGACAAAGTTACCATCTTATCTCTCCCTAATGAAATATAAAAAAAAACTCATCCGATCAATTCCTGAGCAGATCACTTCATCAAAGTCACACATGAGCATTTTTCCACCTTTGTGTCATTTGTCTTTATCCCTGTCTGTCCTCTTTTTCTGTTCTCAATGTTTGTGTAATGTGTCCTTCTTGCTTCTCCTCCTCCATCCCTCCATCCCTCCTCCATCTGTTGTCTCATCATCTACTCACTCTGGGCTGGGTCTGGCTGGGCCGGTAGGAGTGCAGCCCCTGTTGTTGTCCCACCGTCTCGCTCCCGTCCTGCTGGTTGAGGGAGGACACCAGGGCCTGGAGCCGCTCGATGTACTGGATGGCGCTCCGCAAGATCTCCACCTTGGGCAGCCTCTGGTTGGGGTTCATCAGCGTGCTCCTCTTCAGGGCGTCGAAGGCCTCGTTCACCTTCTTCAGACGCCTCTTCTCCCGCAGCGTGGCCGCTCTCCGCCGGTCCATGGTCACCGTCTTCCTCTTGCAAAGCTTGCAGGCCCAGGGCAAGCACTGACCCGGGCAGTGGGGCTCGGAGTGAGGCGACAGGCTGGACGGAGAGGCTTTGTCCTCCGTCCCCGTCACCCCCGTGACAACTCCAACTCCAACTCCGACGCCTCCGGACAGATTCCCGCACAAGCCCATCATGGAGTTCCTGTCCTGGTAGCTCGAGGCTTGGTCGTAGCCCCCGGGCAGGCGAGTTTGGAAGTAGCTGTCCCCTCCTTCGTAGAAACGCTGGTCAGGGAAGAAGTAAGGGTTGGTCTCAAAAAGCTCCATGGTGGTGGTGGACAACGCTGCTGTCAGTGGTCTGCTGGATGTGAGGGGGGCAAAGATCCCTGCTTCCCCTGAAATGAAACTGCTCTTCTACTACTACTACTACTGTACTGTACGTGGTCTTCAGTCCTGCAGCCGGAGCGTGTATGTTGTGTGGTGTGTGGAGTGTATGTACGCGTGTGTGTGTGTGTCTGTGTCTGTCTGTGTGTCTGTCTGTCTTCGTCCCCCCGGCCTGAGTTTGTGTGATGAGTGTGGAGACGTGTGGAGAACAACTGGTGTGGAGCAACTGTAGGCTGGCATTTAAACCCCTCTGCCTGCTGCAGGATCACAGGGTTAAATTTAGCACGAGCCCCCAGAAACCTGACCTGACGTTTAGCTGTTGCTGCACATCTACACTTCACATCTCTGTTGGGCCCGGGCCTCTGGGGGCTTTAAGGGCCCGTTTTGTGTGTGTGTGAGTGTGTGTGTGAGTGTGAGTGTGCCCTTGTGTGTGTCTTAAGAGGCCAGGATATGATCAAGTTCCCGTGGAAATGGGAGAGATAACCCCTGGATCAAAGATGTCCGTCTTAATGAGCTAATCCCAAACTCGCGTCTCTCTCCCTCTCCGTGGCACCATACATGTCCCTGCCATTGGTGACCGGGGGAGGAAGGGAAGGGGATGGGGAAGGGAAGGGGAGGGGGTTGGGGTCCAGAGACAGCTGTCACTTCTACTAGGAGCCAATGATATGCAATGACAAGAAGTTGTTTGACTCCCGGTTCTTGATGGGATGGAAACGAGGCCAGGGATTGTTGTTTACTTGGAACTGGGTCACAGGTAAACATTTGCCCCTTGCGTTGTGACCTGATGGTTTAGGTCGAATCAGATGATCAGCGAGCGATGGGGCGATGGACAAGCGAGGGAGGTCGGTGGCTAAATATGTAGCCTAAAACCTCAGATGACATTGTTGCCATTGTTTGGTGAGACTTGGTTTTATGTAACCGCATTTATATCTGCTGACTTTCCCCTCTTAGATGATTGCACAGTGTGACGCAAGTGAGACAGGCCTGTGCAGGAACAGACCAGAGTACAGTAAAGTGACCGGCAGTGGGCAACAACAGGTTCGTGGGGGGAGGGGGGAGCTGGGGGGGCAATAGAGAGAGAGACGACCACTCAGAGGTTCGGCCTTCATCGTCCTGACCTCTTCCAGTCAGCGGTGGTGGCGTTAGCCTTTAGCTTAGCCACCAGGTGTTAATCCTTCCAGGACATGTCTCACCTCATAGCTCACCGGCTAATTCAGACTGGCTCCTTCCACTAGCATGGACGGTCGGCCGGGGCCAAAACACACACACACGCACTCACACGCACACGCACACACACACACACACACTTCTGTCAGTAGAGAAGTGGCCTGGAGTGACAGGCATAGTGTGAGATGTGTTACATCCCTGTGTATCCCATATCACTACCATAGGTTAATCACCGCAATACACATATCAGGACAGGAAATGTTTTCTGGATGGGTGGGGTGTGGGGGTGGGGAAGGTCCCGTTTGTGTTGTGGGCATAATAGTGACTGAAAACCACCGTCAGTGACGCTCAAAGACAAGCTGCGGGACATTTGTCACGTGTTGTCCTTTCTCTTTCTCTGAGTCTTAGAGGGACAACAAGGAGTTTTGGAAAGTACAAGTGTTTTCACACTACATTTCCCATGAGCCTCCGCGCGAACTGTGAAATTCTTGGACCGGCGCAAGACGGACGAAAGCAAATACATTTACCAAGAATATTTTCATTGATCAAGAATGAAAGTCGATCAGATACCGTCGTAGTTCCGACCATAAACAGCGATCCAGCAGCGTTATTCCCATGACCCGCTTGGCAGCGTCCGCAAAACTGAAAGTAGGAAATGCTGGGCGGCTCTCCCAGCATTTCCACCACTAATAATAATAACAAAATAACGATAAAGACAAAATGATATATTTATCGAAAATGGACCAATTAACGAGTGTGGGTAACATAGATTCATCCACATTAATATGAGACTTTTTTATAACCAAATACAAACTCCTCGTTGTCCCTTTAACTTTCATCCATCTACCATCTAACAAAGAATATAAGACGGTAAACATAAATTCCCACCATAAAAATACATAATATCATAGGTTCATATAGAAAAAAAACAAACCAAGAAGCAGTAAAAGAAAGTTTATAAATTAAAATAAGACTTTTCTCACTCTTATATTTACCTTTTGCTAGCTCATATAATATATATATAGCCATTTTTGACCATTTCTGTTGACTAACTTTCTTTGTAAAACTTTAATATAGGCAATGTTTGCTATTAATGCATTGAAATTAGAAAATAAACTCTAAATAACAAGGTATAGCCTACAAGCATTACTTTACCTTTGTGACTCACTGTTTTGGCTCTTGTGTGTCTCTTTAATCTAATGAGGCAGCTTCTTAACCAGAAGACTATTCATGACACAACAACTGTAAAATATTTTTCAGGGACTTGTCAAATTACATTTTTGCTATAGGCTACCACATTAGAAAAAGAAAAAAAAAACCCACAGGTGTAATTAATTAATGACATTAATGATGGCCACATTCCATTTAAGTGTGTCCTCTCCAGAGTTGTGGTTGGGTGCATGCTGGCTCGAGGGGGGGTGGGGTTCAGTGGCTCATCTAAATGGAGCAGAGCTGTCAACACTGTAATTAATTACACCTGTGCTTTCCCTTGCTCTCACAACTTTAACTATCTGCTGTGCCTTCCAGAAAGCTCTCGTGTCTTAATGGAACTCTTAATTAGGGCTTTACTACTGTACATATGCAGCTGCACAGGAAGCGCTCACACGAGAAGTACACAACAACAATAACACAAGCATGACAAGTGCGTTGTCTGCTACAGAAGGCTAGTTAGAGTCATTTCACATCACTATCCATTAGTTGCAGTGTATTTATATCATATTCTAATGCAAATTTTCCTCATTTTCTGGGGTATTAAGATTGCACTAATGTAATGACTGTGAAATTGAAAAGTGAGTGAAATTATGTAACTTACTGTTGTCGATACAGACAGTAGAGTTTCAGTTCTGGGACTGTGTGACTTAGAAATACTGATAAAAAAAATGGAATATGCAACATCAAAAATAATTTGTCAGTGGATTTTGACTGATGTTTCTGGGTTTTTTTGCCGTATTTTGACACCTTTCTGTCTGTTGATTGTCTGTTTGTGAACCCTCAAAACCCTCCAGCTTGTGATTGTGGCCAAATAATTCAGTTTTGGACTCATCTGTCCAGAGAATGGACGTCCCTGAGACCTCTGGTTTGTCTATGTGATCTCTGGCAAAGTTTAAACAGGCAACTTTGTTCTTCCTTGAGAGCAGCAACTCTATGTACAGCTCCACTACTTCCTGAACTTAATGCTGCTCCTTTGTTTCCTGTCTTACATTATTGGACAAACCGATTAATCCAGGTGTGTCTGAGTAGTCACAATGGTCAGCCACACCTGGATTAATCAATTTGTCCAATAATGTAAGACAGGAAACAAAAGAGCAACATTAAGTTCAGGAAGTAGTGGAGCTGTGCATAGAGCCAGTTCGTTGATTGTTGAGCCATGTACGTTTATCCCAGATTCATTCATCTCTAGAGAGTGTGTGTTGGCCTTCTCCTGGTGAAAATTTTGATGGCCATCAACTTTTGGGCAGAGTTGTGGTGATGCTGAGTGTCCTCCATGTGTAAATGATTTGTTTTACAGATCTTACAAAACCTTTCCAAAGGATGCCTCATTTGACTGGTCTTCTTAATTAATTACTTGACCACCCACATGTGTTTCACCTTACCTCATTGACTTTACCAGTGCAGCTTGGGATCACTTACTTTTGCGCATGCTCTCTGATACCATGTTTCACATACTCTGCTGGCTACACACACAGTTCCCTCAAAACAAGGACATGAAATTGATAAACATAAACCTGACATTTCATATGTAAAAACTGGTGATAAACTACTCAAGGGGTTCACAAACTTTCAAGCAGCACTGTACCTATATCAGCTATTTACTTTAAATTCTAATCCTTAGTCTAGGCTATCTATTTTTCTCATTTTAATCCTAACGTAAATTTTCCTCATTCTGGGGGGTAATAAGATTGCACTAATAAAAAAATAAACAACTGTGAAATTAAAAAGTGAGAGACATTATGTAACTTAATGTTACAGGAATCACTTGTAGATACAGAAGATGGAGTTTCAGCTCTGGGACTGTGTGACTTTAACATTAGAAAATACCGCAACAGCAAAATCAGTAGTTGTTGGGTATTGACTGCAGTTTGTTTTTGTTGCATTTTGTCTGTTGATTGTACATTTCACAAGTCACTATTCTTTACAGAACTTACAGCATATTTATTCACTTTATGCATTATCATAAAGCTTACCCTACCCTTTGTTCATATCTATTTTCTCACTGTCTGATTGCACTAATAATAATAATAATAATAATAATAATAATAATAACTCAGACCCAGACGACTTTATTGTCCATTGAACTTAAATTAAATTGAAACCAGTCTTTGGCACTGGCATGGGCTACAAATAAGATACACACATCATACAAACGGTAAACAAAACAGTACATTACATCGATGACTGTGAAATGATATGATGTAACTGATTGTTATAGTAATGACTTGTTGAATCATGCAGCTCCGGGACTGTGTGTGTGCGACAGGCTGCAGTCTGCCAGGCTGCTGGGTCGGAGCGTGGTCCCGGAGCTTTGGCCTATGGGTTTTGGGGTTTGGGGTTTGGGGCTGAGGCAGGGAGTCGCAGCTTTGGCGCAGGGCTGCGGTGGGCTGTCAGGTTAGTCTGTGATGGATAGTCACTGATGGTGGAGCAAGTACAAAGACGCCTGTGTTGGACTCTGGGGGTACAGCAGGGAGGGGGTCTGCAGTGTGTCAGAGTCACTCATAACCCTCTGTCATCTTAACCCATTGTCAGCAGAACTGGAGAACGTGTGTGCGTTTCTGTGTGTGTGTGTGTGTGTGTGTTTTTGCAGCAGTGTCGACTCGGACACACACTTGTGTCTTGTTTGAGTCCCCTCTCAGCATTTTGAAGTGAACACTTGAGATGCAGTAATCCAGGGAGGACCGAAGGTTTACTCACTGTGTGTATATACTGTACAAACTGTGTCTTTCATCCTTAATTTAGTCAGAATATAACAAGTTGAAGAGTCAAATTAGATTAATAAAATATTAATTACATAAAATTATTTTTCAGGTGACAGCTCCAGTTATAAATGAGTTTCATCTGTCTTGATCTTTTAAAGATTGGTAACTTATATTTTAGCTGTACATGATCATCTATATATAATCAAATGTATTAACGACATTCAATTTATACGTATATTACCTATATTATCACTTTTGATTTTATTATAAATCACATCTACTGGTGGAACAATTCAACATGTGAGAGGAACTAAAATCTTGAATTAATGTGATAGCTGTGTGACTTAGTTGCACTGATTTGTTCGTAAAATACAATTTGTATGTGTGCTGAAGTGTGAAGTGTGTACAGGTCCCCATGTGTTCATGCTTATGTATGTGTCCTTGCACGTTTGTGTGTGTGTAGCAGGGATTGCCCTGTCACTGGCAACACTGGTCCACTTCTCCTCATTGACAAGCAGCAGCACATTGTGGGACAGCTGAGCTGGAGGGAGGGGGGAGGAGGGGGGAGGGGAGGGGGGATGGATCAGTCCTCCTCACCCCAGGTTAGCCACATGATCATCAGTGACCTGGAGAACTGTCATCTGAGTGCAGTCTGGAAATCTCAGATATGTAAGAGGAGAAAAACAAAACAACAGTAAAGTCATTGATTAGAGGAGGATGAAGCTCTTATTATAGTGGCCACACAACAAACACACAATCAGCTTCTTTAGGAAACATCCTCCTGATAATACATACATTCAGTACCTATGTGCTAATAATAACTTCATTCATATAGCACCTTTAAAAACACGAGTTTACAAAATGCTTGACAAAAACAGGAGCATGCAGGAACCACAGAAGACAAATCACAAACAAGCGCCATAAACACATACAAGACTAAGTGAGACATGAGAACCAGGAGGAGTCAAATTAAAAAAACAAATAAAAGGGCGTATACGTGTAAAAGGGGTTAAGAAGCGATAAAAGAGTTAGAAGGTATCTGAATTAAACTGTGAGGTAAAATAGGACACGAGTGAAGGGGAAATAAAACGATATGGCCAAATAAAACAAAGAGATATGTAACAGTTATTTAGTTTACATACTTTTGCAGTATCATGTCAGTGCTTTTAGTGGTGGTGTCTTCTGGGTCCTCGCTTTGGCTCCTTTTCTTAACTCATCTGTGTAATAACCATGCGGTATTGTACTGTATTGTACGGTATGGCATTATAGTGTTGTTCCATAGTGTATACTGTGTTTGTGCTGTGCGCTGTTGTGTTGTGTCATGTTGTATTATGCCTTGGGTGTTGGATATGGTTCTGGGGTTTGGGGTAGAGGAGTTGTCATGACTGTAGCCTATATGTTGTATGTGCTTTGTGTTTTATGTTGGATCCCCTTGAAAACGAGATGGCTGCTCACCTCATAGGGCTATCCATAAATAAATCTGAATCTGAATCTTATATGTAATTGATTTACGTTATTTAGATTTCTGTCAAAGCTCTGTTGCACCACTCATACTGTGGGTAAACAAAGCGTGAATGAGGTTACACCCAGCTGACATCTTCTCTGTATGGTTGTGGCAGTAATGATATAAACATGGCAACGCTGGGATTTTAGAGAAAGAAATCAGGGGAAAGCGTCTGCACTGAGTGTTTCTTTCTGTATCACTCCTGAAATGCAGCACTTCATGTAATAACGTCTTGTACAAGCTGAAGTACCTTTGGGAGAGAAAACATGTCACCATAGTGACAGCAACAGATGCCCAAGCGTGTCACCATGATAACGGCACGTCTGTTACCAAGACCCTTTGATATCTGCTTCCTTTTTTTCATTCAGGAGCAGAAAGTGGAGCTTTTCTCTGCTCTCTCTCCCTCTCTCTCTCTTTCCTTCTGAGATAATGGGCGACATTAAACCGACTATTCAACATTAACGGTGAAAGATGATGACAAAGCAGCGTCTTCCTCCCAGGAGATCCTATAGCGAGAGCGAATCAGTCACCTTACTACTCTGAAAACAAATGAATGGGAGCCGTCGGAGCTGATTACTACACTCCCATGTGCCTCTCCCCAACTATTTCTGTTGAGTAATGAACCTTACATAAGCTGCAGTGCCTGTACAGTTTGACTGATGCCTAAAAGGTGATGTGACACTATTGTGCCCCCTCCCCTCCCCTCCCTCTCCCCCTCCCCTGGCCTAATCATCAGGAGAATACTCCCATTCATCCCAGTTCAGCATGAAGTGGCCCACCTGTGTTTTCACAGGGCTCTGGAGGCCCGGAGAAAGCTTTCAAAGTCAGTCAGAAAGGGGGGGAAACAGTAGTTGTGTAGCCCGGCCATGCTGCTGCTCACTGGGGGCTTTTATCGCAGAGTAATCCCCTACAACAAACAGAATGGCCGGCATGTGCATACGCAGCTGTCGCAGTCTTAGTGCAAGTGGTGTCATGTTAAATCGCAGGAATGGACTGAGCCTCTGAGCCATCCTACTGCCCTTCCCTTCGCTGGCATCCCAGCCACTGCAAGACCCGGGCCCACATACACAAACACACTCGCACATATTCATACCCCACACTGTACATAACCCACTTCCCACTAACATACTTCGCAGCACATGGTAACCGCTTGAGTTATTCACTGTAAATAACCTGTGCTCCATTGCTACTAAATTATTTGCATGACATACTTTATATTCCAGTAATACCACTGGGTGTTTGATACTCAAAACAAGTCGGGGAGGGAAAAAAAACAAGGAGCATCTCTGCGGCGCTGCCAGTTTAACTTCAGTTAATCAGAAAGGTATCTGACAGGGTAAAGCTGCACCCTCATAAAATCACTCCAGTTCAATTTGAAGCCAATTTACACCCTGACGTTGCCCAAGTGTAAAACCACATTAGGCATTAACTCCCCTAGGAGATACTGTACAGTTGAATTCAGTCTCTGGCCAGTCATGTTGTGTGTGTATGTGTGTTGTTGTGAGATCTGAGTGGATGACTGTACTGTATACACCCCGATCCCCCAGTCAGTCCAGCTTTTCAGTATCATCTGTCATGTCTGGCTTCCTGCTGCGACTACAAGCTCACTTCTGTTTCTCCTTGAGTCTCATCCTCAATGTGTCACATCTCTATCCTCCTAGTACTCATGCTCTTATTTTGAAATGATCAGATATTCACTCTTATTCAGTGAGAGGTCTGAAGAAGTTTCATTTGCCTCTTTGTCGTACCTCCAGTCATAAATCTTTTATCAAATTTCATGGCCCCCAACTCTGGAACTCTTTAGATAGGTCTCTTAAGCTTGTATCATCCTACAAAATGTTTAGGACTAGTTTGGTGAGGTATCTTCTATTCAGGCAAAAATAATACTCTATGTCTAGTGTAATTAATTTGTAATTTTATGGATATTTTCTGTCTGTTTGTTTATTGTGTTTTTTCTTTGTTTCTCTCTCTTTTTTGCTTTTCTTTTCTTTTTCTATTGGTTGATTTGTTTTAGTGATTTTGTATTGAGGGGGAGGATTTTATATAATATATTTTCCTCTCCTGCACAATTATTTGTCTTTGTATTATTAAATAAAATTCTTGTTTTATCATTGTGCATATGAATAAAATAAAATAAATAAAATTCCCTTGTCTTTTTTTCTTCTTTCTTTCTTTCTCCATACCGCCCCGTCTTTGTTTTTCTCTGGCTCCACTGACCTTCTCCCATGTCAGCCAGCGGGACAAATTTAGAGGCCTGGTTTCTGGAGCGACCAAATAGCCGGACACAACAGTGGGAATGTGTGTGTGTGTGTGTGTGTGTCTTCGTGGAGGTGAGAAAAGAAAGGTTACTGGTCACTGAGATACAGTTACAAATATCCAGACACATAACCAGAGGAAAAGCAAAGGAGAGGGTCAACAGGCTGAGGCTCGCCATCCTGAAGGAATGCAGACAAAGGACACAGGAAGAGAGTGACAAACAGATAGTATGTTGTGTATTTATAAATGTGCTTGATAAAAACAAGAACAAAAAAAAAAGAAAGAAAGATTAAAGGCAGCGAGAGCAATAAAATGTTAAAAATGGTCCAAAAGTATGGGAGCAACGTTCAGTATGTGAGCTTCCATCCTAACTATTTTCCCTCTAGGAAGTATTGCATACGCCATAGGGGATAAAGGGAGAATGTGTTAAGTTATTCTGGGATGTTGGGATGGAGGTACTGTCGCCATGGAAACATGCAGACCCCCCCCCATCCCCACCAACACCAACACCACTCCCTGAGCCGCGCCATTCGCGAGCTGCCAAGCTTGAGGGTGCCATGTCACCGGGGGTGTTATGGCACTCTTTGTCTCCGTGCTCGGTGACGTGCCAGACGCCGCAGAGACGAAAAGCATTTTTTGCTCCGACTGTTATAGGAGCGTTTAGTTTATAGGGCTGTGGTGCAAGTCACAGTGACGGCATTAACACCTATACCCCCTCCCTGGTGGTTTATGTGGGGGAAGTACATCTATTGGATGGAAATAAGGGAGACACTGCTTTACCTGAGTGTTTCCATGTTGTCACTTAATATTTCTACTTGACTAATAAATGTAGATCAAATTATTTAAGAGTGTGTGCAACCTCTTGTTGTTCATGTTTTGTGGTTCTAGCTTTTCAAATGTGAAGTTTTTCCCAGAAATGTTTAATGTGAAAGTTAAACATTGGCTCAAGCAGCAGCAGAAATGTGAACATTAACTTCTCTCAAGTCATTGTCAATACATACAGCACTTTACTAATGTTTAATGCTAAATTTAACTTGTGTTTTAATCTGAAATTTGCAGCTGTGTTTATTTATTCATTGTACCTATTCACTGCATTATCCACTGTATTTGTATCATTGCATTTATTGTATTAAGTATATTTTATCCTATTCTAAAGCCTGACCAGGGACAAAGACGTCCCGTTATATGCTTCACATTTTCTCATATTTTGTGGCAATGTTGTATGTATCGTCCCTGTTAAATAAACATTAAAATAAAAATAAAATAGATTTTACATCTATTAAATATTTGGAAGACTGGTTTGATGTCAGTTTGGATTCTGAGTCATTGTGACATTTAAAACTATATGACAGTTTGCATTGGGTGCAGTTGAATACATTAGGTGGTTTCTGGATCATATCCAAACTACTTTGACTTAACATTTTCAATAAGAGTGTTTAATTGTAATTGAGTTTTTCTAATATTTCTACTTCTATAAAAGGATCTGACTTTCATCTTGTGCCACTGCTGATTGGTATATATTTATCCAAACCAAGCACCACACCCTCTGCACAGGACCTTGAGTAATAGCTGCTATTTCAAAGAAATAAATAATTAAGTCTATACTTGTATTAAGTATTTATATATTATGGAAATTTTTACTCCCATCCTGTATCTGACTCTTGGGTGCCTTATGAACCCTTGTGAAGTTTCAGATGTGGAGCTTCATAAGGGACTTCCCACACTCAGGAAATATCCCCTAATGACTAATCAGTATCTAAATAACACCCAGGGGGTAAGACAGTCACAGTATTTTTATGCCCCAGTTAGATAGCAGCAGCTTTACAGTCACATACACTGCAGAGGGGTTGAGGGTGTCGGTTGTGGCGCTTCGCAACAAGAGCATGAAAAGAAGGCGGACACACACACAACCAGGCAGCAGCAGCAGCAGCACAACAGTGAGTAAGCAGAGGAGAGCTGCAGGTGCTGAAGCTCCATCAAGCCAAAGAGGACACATGACAGCTGGCCTGTCATACAATGACTTATTCTTCAGCCAAGACACACACACGCACGCACACACACATACACAACCAGTGGGTACTGTATATCAACTCCCTCTGGAGAGAAAGCGACTTAAATGAAACAATTAGCTCCCGACTCTTTATTGCTTTACAAAACAACTTATTTTATTCCATAACCAGTAGAAAAAACAACTATTTTAGCTGTACCATCTTAGAGCACATTATATTCTCAATATCAATCACTGTGTGTTATTTCGTATCACTGCTGTAATACATACTAAGCCATTTATTTTACTTTATTTATTCTTTCATGAGGTCTGTCTTTAGAGTATTGTTTGTTTTCTCAGGGCGCACAATGATGGTGATAAATACAGCAGGCTACATTAATCTTTTATAGTTTGTATATAGCTAATATAGCTCTGACACCAGCTCAGTGCTGGTGCGTAGTCACGACAGGAGGCATGCTCTAACATATGCATTACATGGTATTACCGGTACTGTTACAGCTTCTGTATGCACCAGATAAAATATTGAGACTTCTCCCCACCTGCTGGCAGAAAGATTAAGCGCAAGAGCAAAAAAGACATAACTATGATATTCCCTCTACACCGAGCAGTCACGAGTTACATCTTCCTCGTAGAAAAGCTCGGAGAGCAACACTTGTGTTTCTTGACACCTCACTTGCTGAAACTCATTCAAAGAAAATAGTATATACAATCTTCAATAATGCAAGAACCATTCAAATAAAATCTATTATGTACAAATTAAATGTTAAAGTCATTACTTGGCAGTGTAACGCTTAAATCAAAAAAACACCAAACTCCTTATTATAAGTACTGCACAGTTGTTTTGGTAACTTAGCATGTTTTCTTAAGAACTTCCTGTTTTTGTTTTTTTTTTAACTTTCAGAAAATGCTTTTGTAACAAGTGCAGCCTTTTTTCTCTCTCTGCTTCATTACAGTTGGTCATCTAAACAAAACTGAATCATAAATAAATTAAATACAAAATATACAGATACTGTTCATTCACCATCAGTTGAGAAAAAGGGAACGGAGTACCCTTTCTGAATGATAACATTTAAACATTAACTGACAATTACTTGACATAGATTATTACTGCAGGCATAACTTGTCGCATCAGAGGCTTGGCAATTGTAAATATTGAATACATGTCAACATCAAATTCAAATCACCCCGAGAGAAAACTACAGTAAATACTTCAGCTGTGCATTCTCGAGCAGGTTAAATTCAATTCTACATTTTTAAAATACTATGTCGAGAGAAACAGGACTTAAGCCGCCACGTTTGTGTTTTTTTTCTTTTTCTTTACAATACATTCACTTTTGCTAAGAGAAATTGTTTCAGAAAGAAAAGGCTTGAGAAGATATTTTCATGGAGCTGCAGCTGTTGAAAATGCAACTGTGGGTTTTTAAGACTCACTCGCCTGTTCTTCCTTCAATCTTGTCTTCATAACTCAAATCTCAGAGCCAGAATACCTAAGAGGACACAAAAAAGGTCAAATAAAAAAAGAACAAATCAGCCTAGAGAACGCTTTAAGAAAAAAAACTATTGTAGTTACATACCTGCAGATTTTTGTCCAGATGATGACTGAAGTGAATCGATGAAGAAACTGATAAAATTAGGTCAAGCAATACTATTTCTTTTTTTTTTTCTTAAAAAAAAAAAAGATTGGCACCATTGAACAAATGTAATGCAAAAACCAATGAGGAATTTCACATAGCCCAAAAAGACAAGCCTTCATGAAATCAAATAATAGTCTACGCAATCTGCGCATTTCAATGTGATCTTCTAATAAATAAATAAATAACTCTGTCTCTGTTTCTGCAAGTCCCTTATTAATGTGTGGCACTAAAAGAAACATCTGGTATGACAAACTCTTATGTCTGAGGTTTCATCTAACGATACTTAGGCAGTGAGATGCAAATTAAACCATGCAACCAAGAGCAAGCTTCACCAAGTGCTATCTGTGTGTGTGTGTGTTTATAGGTTTCGAGGTAAGGTGCACCTTTTTGTACGCGTGTGTGTCAGAGTGCATGCAGCTTAATGGTCAAATATGCCTTAAAATGTGTCACAGTTTTGAATGTTTGGGTCCCAAGAGCCTGTGAGATATTGTTGTGTGTGTGCGCATGTTTGTGTAGGAATGAGATAGATTTTCAGAGGATAAATATCTTAATAACTTTCTGGATGATCTTTCCACATCCTGGACAAGGGGCCTGGAACTTATGTAGCCTCCTTGCACATGGGAAGCATGTTAGCAGATGAGCCGTACGCCCGTGTATTATATTCCCATTGCGCGGTCGAACCCGACACAGCTTGCACGGCTCCAGCAGCGCCTCGGGCCTCACTTCTTCAACCTCCATGCCCAGATTCTCCTGACTCTCCCCGCCCGAGAGCTGCTCATCTCTGTGGAGGCCGAGGGGTCGAGGCCCTTTGCCTTTCCCCGCCGCGCCCATGGTGGGCAGCGGCCGGTCGGCGGTGGAGTGAGAGGGCAGGATGACCGGGTCGGACACCGTCCTGCTGCAGTCGGGGACGTCGATGCCCGTGTCGCTGTCGTCTTCCTCGTCGTGGGTGGTGAGGGAGCTGCACGCTGGGATGTCGGGGACAGAGAGGGAATGGGCGAGTCGAGGGACGTCTTTGTACCAGTTCTTACGCAGAGCCCAGCAGCGAACACAGTACCTCTGTAGAGGTGTGTTGTACTTCCTACACTCTGTACACTGCCATGCATCCTGAGGGGGTTGGGGGGGGCAAAAGACACAAAATGTTACCAGTACTACGCTTTTAACTGTGACTGTTAAGACCTACAACTGTGACGTACGGGAAGACGAACCTGTGTAGAGATCTCTGTATCTGTGTCATCACTCAGACACTGGGAGTCTTCATCTATCTCCTCCTGCATCTAAATAAAAACATATGTCTGTATCATTTCTATTCTTAATGATGAAAAAATACACTGCCTGTCCAAAAAAAAAAAAGTCACACACTCTCATATTTTGTTGGACCGCCTTCAGCTTTGATTACAGCACACATTTACTGTGGCATCGTTTCGATAAGCTTCTGCAATGTCACAACATCTATTTCTGTCCAGAGTGGCATTAACCACATTTCTTCCTTGAAAATGATGTTTCCCCAATATCCTTTCCTGTTTTAAATAATGCGTTGGACAGTTATTAACCCAGTTTTAGTAGTTTCAGCAATCTCCTTTGATGTTTTATTTGCTTGATGCCAACAATTTGACCCTTCTGAAACAGATTAACATCTTTTCCACGACCACCACTCTTCTAACATGGTTGCTTAAGAAATGAGACTGCATCAGTTGGGGTTAAATTTTTTTTTTTGCCAGCTGAAACATAATTATCCATGCAGTAATTATCCAATGGGAGGCTCTTACCTATTAGTTTCGTTAAATCCAAGTGTTTTTGGACAGGCAGTGTATATAAAATTCTCAAAACAGAAATAATGCTTGAAAAAAAAATCAGCGCAACTTTTTTTGGTTGACATGAGCATGAGTAAAACCAGTGAAGATGAAGAATTTAAAAAACAAACCTCTCGATCTGCCTTCTCCTCCCTCCCACCTCCATCATCCTCCTCAGGTGGGGCCTCCCCTTCTCCTCCGCTGCCTTCTTCCAGGGCGGCCTCCTTCATCTCCACGCTCACCTGCTCACTCTCGCCCTCGGTCAGGAACCACAGGTCGTCTGTGGTGTCCGATACGATGGCCGTGTCCTCCTCCTGTGCAGGAGACAGCTGGCCCATCAGTCAGACCACCGGTGTTACGTTCCAGTTTACGCCATTTTCCAACAAGGAATTTTTTTGTTTTCAAGTTTGAGAACTTCCGCATTAACCTTCAAACGTTTTGTTCATTAAAAGGGATAGTTCACCCAAAATTGAAATTTCACTCATTATCTACTTACCTTCATGTCGACTAAGGGCTGGGAGAAGTTTCAGAGTCCTCCGTGGCTTCTCTGAGTTGCTCGTTTGTAGCGGAAGCTCCTCTTCCCGGTTCGTCAAATTTGGACGAACCAGGGTCTGTCCTCTTCCCAGTTCGTCCAAATTTGACGAACTGGGAAGAGGAGCTGCGAGAAGCTTCCGCTAGAAAACAAGCTTGAAATATAGAATTATTTAATTTTTTTTCGTGGACAATTTCGCATTTCGGGGCTTCAATACAATGCGGACATTACATACGAGCAGCATGGAGGTATTTGGATGTTTTTTGGTGTCTTTTTGTTACGAAGACAGTTGGTATCCATTTGCAACCGTTATATGGACATGCACTGCTACGCCGAGACCCCCCTGTAACTCGGAGAAGGCACGGAGGACTCTGAAAATTCTCCCAGCCCTTAGTCGACATGAGGGTGAGTAGATAATGAGTGACATTTCAATTTTGGGTGAACTGTCCCTTTAATATTTGTTAGATATACTAACAACACATAAGGTTTCTTACCTGGTTTGTGTGGATGTCAGTGGAGCCGTTGCTCCTGCGGCTGTAGTTACTTCGGAGATTACCCAGAAACCACCAGGGCAGGCCAGAGAGGTCCCAGTCGTCCAGAGTTACATCCAGTTTGGGCCGCTTGCAGGCGGACCGCGGCAGGCCTTCCAGGGAGTCTGCAGAGGTTTTAGAACAGTACAATTGAGCATTTTGAACAGGTATGATCCTAAGCATTGTTTCTGAGCGTGCAACAGTTTGTTTGTTTACCGTCATCCGGCTCCCGAGGTCGTCTCTGGGAAGGGGTCTGCAGGAGAGGCCCGTCTCTGCAAGCCTCCAGTCCTGCTTTGACCACACCTCCGCAGATCTACGGAGGAAGGAGATATGAAGGACAAAAATTAGACCACGGAGCCATGACTGTGCACTTGGAGGACTCACAGCTCCTTTTCAAAATGGCCTCTGGGAAGGGGGGGTGGTGGTTCAGGGAGCGAGGTGCTGGGCAATTAGGGTACGGGCCAGTGGGGAGGGAGGTCAAAACAAATTTAGGTGATAATATGAGCAGCGAAACTGCATGGAGGCTAAAAAAAGACAGAGAGAAAGAGCGGATAGGAAAGCCACACACACACACACACAGTGGACCTAGTAAGGCACACTTTTTAAATAAATCCAGTATGTGCACGCTAATTTATGGCATTATTTAAGGAATTCAGTCTTCTACGATATAATGATGAGAAAACATGTAGGCTACTTAAAGGGATAGTTCAACATTTTGGCAAATTGGCCCATTGCCATATTCCCTATAGTTTTAGAAGTAGGTTCGTTACTTTTATTGTTGGGATTTCTTGGTTTCCCTCATCAAACTCATCAAATACACAATCCAACAACTCCAAAAGAAATCCCATCAGCATCCGTAGCGTAGCTCTGAGCAGCTCGCGGCTCTGCTCCACCGTTCTAAAAATAGCTTGCACCAACAATTAAAGGTAATGAACCTACTGCTATCACTACAGGGGTTGTGGCAATGGGCCAATTTGCCAAAATGTTGAACTATCCCTTTAACAGACTAATATCAGTAAACAGTTTCATCTATATATCTAAGGATAGTGTTATCAATTGGAAATTAGTACGTTTTCACACAGGAAAGGAAACAGGAAACTGAGAGAGCACCTTAAGTATACCCATTATTAAAATCAATCATATGATAGCCAAAATATATATTTTTTTAAAACACATTAAATGTAAATCAGACATTAAATTATAGAATTTAAATTCACACATGCACCATTTAGAATTAAAGTAATTCCTTTGATTCATTAGGCCTGACTGCAGCTGAATGATGATGTGAGAAGAACACACAAGCTCTTTTATTTAGGAGGGAGTCGGAGAGAAGGGTGTAGGAACACGGGGATGGGTAGAGAGGTTTAGGGTTGTCGTTAGGCCCCTGTGGCTGATCGGGAGCTGTGATCCTCCAGTCCGCAGCCAGAGAAGAGAACTCTGAGACAGACAGAGACAGTGACTCTGCCCCCCCCATCCACTGGGTGGAGCTGGTGGGTCACAAGATTGTGGTAAAAAACACACACACACACCCACCAGGACCAAACCAAGGATGGGGTTGTACAGAGACGGTGCTACTCTGTACAAATGCACACCAACGAAGACAGCAGCCCTTCCCAACCCCCCCTCCTTGTTACACACAAGCAGACAGGAGCTCATTTTGTATTAGGGGCGACGCACCAAGGCCGAGCGCTCTCAGTCCAGCACTGATGGGTCAGTAGATGTTATCTTACAGCAAACGTCATTAGGATTTGCTTGTTTTTCTGAGGCTGCTGGACCTGTCCCTTTGTATTTTTTTAAGTGTTGTGTGTAAAAAGGTGGGAAAGGCCGAGGGGGGGGATCTCTGTTTCTTCTGAGCACCATGCTTCAGCTTTACCTGACCGCGATCCTCCACTCCGCCCTCTACACACTCACGGCCCACAGAAAGATTCTCTGCAGCGTCTGCATTTCAGATAAGACACAGTAACAGAAAAAGGACACCCCCACCCTTTAATTATAGCATGACACACTCTCTCTATCTCACTAAGGCCTTTTTTTCTGTAGCTTTGTAGGACAGGATGGAAAACTCTGCTCCGGTCCAGTGCAGAATCCCCTCATCGGATGCAAACTCACAATGCAATGCAAACAAGAAAGATGATGCAGTAAGATAAACCCTGTCTATATCCCCCGGGCTCTTTTTTTTTTTTTTTTTTAATATAATAAACATTACCGTGGTTAAGATGCAAATGAATACTGGATTCATTAAAAGGGAAGAGGAAAAGGTCAGTTGAATATCAAGTCATCAAAAAAATGTGCAATGTAATGACACACAAAAGAAATTTTCTATTTGAAGACACCCCTTCACAAACAGATAATTTCACATTTGGATTGTATTAAAACATAAAATGTCACCGTCACTTACCAGCACAACCGAGCACTACCAAGTATTTCTTGAGCATTTCATACACCGGGCTGTGGAGAGGACAATATGACAGCTTAGTACGCTTAGACTCTTTTATTTCAGCTGTATATCTTTTGATGAAAAGATCCTCAATTATTTTAAATTTGGAGTGAATACCTTGGGTTTTTCACAGAGAAGCTGTCCACCTCCAGCAGCTCTCCCAGAGGGTCATCCTGGCAGTGGACAATGTGCTGCCTCTGTTTGTCGTACAGTTGCTTCCCCATGATGTACTGACCCAAGTAGTGCATCACCTACACAGAAAGACTGGGCGTTAGATATCGCAAGGAGACTTTTACCTATAAGAACCCAGTAGAACGGCTTATTTAACCCTGAAAGGAGCCACTTCTCAGCGGAAACCTTGCAGAGGCTGCATACTGAGGAATTTAATTTACATTTCATCTGACAGCTCACCTCTTTGAGTGTGAAAACTTCTTCCTGGGCTCCGGCAACACGCAGAATCTGCAGGAGAGGGGCTTTTGGTTGAACCTGGGGAAGGAGAGGAGAAAATAAAAAACAGTGCCGCTACTATGCATTGACTACAGATTATTCCCATAATGTCATCTCATTATCGTGTTATGATAGATGGTATATTTGAATGTAATTGTACCCGATTTCCCTCTCCAGGTAGAGTCCTGCATGATGGGCTTGATGCCGGAGGCTGGGCTGATAGGGAGCTCATAGTAAACGAACAAAGTCTGTAAAAACAACAATAACATTTATTAGGATTCCCACTCTTTTCTCAAGATCATTTTCCAGGACATTTTCAGCTGCTACAGTATGACAGTTATCACGCCATACACTAATACATCCCTCGTCCCATTCATGCTTTGGAGAAGTGTTATTTTCAACAGTTGAACTTATTCCTCTCTCACCCCCACACATCTGATTTAAAGGTTTGTAATCCATGGCTCTAATTTATGAAATAATCCCTTACATGCTTAGAAATTATGACAAATTTATTATAGAACAATGCAAACATGCAGTCCAGTACTGGTGGTAACACTCATCAAAAAAAATCCTTAATGGGGTCGGAAAAAGTCGCTGATGTCACCATGTGATGAAGTATTTTCCAGGACATTTGACTTTCTTTTTTCCCTAATTTCCCATGCATTTTCCATGGACTGGGAAATTGATCAGCTAATTTCCCCTGATTTATGATTAATCAGCCTTCAAATTCCAGATGAATGCGATTATGTTGATGTCTTTTACAATGGTTCTGCACAGTCCCGACGCCCACGACCCAAAAACATAACAATGTGCAGAAATGCATGTTAACCTGAATTATTTAAAACCATTAAACGACACAGTTACGTGGAAAATGTCGGTGGCCTGGTTTAGTTTGCAGCTAAACTGCCTGCGACAGAGAAGCTTGAGTCGTTACACCATCACTGGCCACCATTACTTTTGCTTTCTCCACTTTGTAGCAGCTGTTATTATAACTGTCTTTATCTAGCGATGTAGCCTAGCCGAGCTAACGTAAAGGAAACGGACGAAGGATAAAATAAAGAATAAAATATATATTTTTAAAAAAATGCAGATATTGTCGGTTAGTGACGGTTTATAATGAGACTGTGCGGAGTAACTTTGGCAGGTGGCAAACCGTTACTAGCAAAAGCGTGTTAGCTGCGCGGCTAGGCTAGCTCAGTTAGCTCGTAGCTAACGTCAAGCAACAACAAAAAAAAAGACATAACGTCGTCCAGTTGGAAAATGAGCTCACCGTGATGAGTTGTCATTACTTCACCGCCGCCGCTACATTGTTCCGCTCGCACTTTCGCAGTTACAGCTCGACGACATCTTGTATAAACGTAACACAATACGATCTGATAAATGTTTCAATACTACTTAGCTTAAAGTCTTTAACTACCAGGTTGGTTAGCTGCTGAACTACAGATTCAAAAACGATCAATTTGGTTACACAAGTTCCGGATGCACACTGCAGACGACGAGCGCGGTCGAGCGTGTGCTGCCCCCTACTGGTTGTACCGAGCAGAGCCGCCAAATCCTCCTCTTCTTTTGTGTTTTGTGGCAGTTTACTATCCAATTTCAGGGAGCATTACCACCACCTACTGAGTCTGAGCAGGAGTTGAGGACAAGAGAGTAGGCAAATATTGCGGCCCAAAAGCAACCTTCAAGTGGCCTAACCCTAGACTGTATATATAAAAGGCCCTAATGCAGAAAAACCTTAACCATGAGCCTTCAGAAATTCCTTCATGCACTTTGAGGTGTGCCTATAGGTGACCAAAATGTTTATTTTACAGTTTTTCCTTAGTCGTGTTGGTGTATTTCTCACATCAGAATGAACATTTTCATAACTATTAAAGTTCAACCTCCACAACATTTAGTCATTTGTGCACATCATAGTAGCAATTTCTCATTCCTTTGAACAAATTGCAAATGCTTTTGGACATGTAGGCCTATCAATTGCTTTATCTGCTGTTTTATAACATTATCACTTATCCCTCACAGACATTTTCCAAGTTATTAAAAATTGACAGCGTCTCCTTTTACTTAAAACACATTTCTTTCGTTTAGCATTGCACGTTGCCGATTTCCTCTGTTTCCCATTGTCATTTACCTGTTTGTTTCTAGTCCTGCCAGTTTTATTGTCATTTTAATGTTTCATTTTCTCCCCTTCCAATTTTATTTTCTTGTTTTAATTATCATCCTCATTTACTCTGTTAAGCACTTTGTACTCTCGTTTGATAAGCGCTCTATTTAGTTTATGCCTATGTTTAACTTAGTATTATTATTACTACTACTACTAATGTTTATATTTAATAAGGTTTTATCAGTTTAAGAAAATGAATCACCTGTTTAGACGTTCTTAAAATGGCATCTAGGCCATCCTCCCTTATTGAAAATGTCAGAATAGGCAAACAACAACAACAACAAAATATAATTCAAAAAAGATTATCAGCTACTTATCACATACATTTAAGACATAGCACTAGCTAATAACTTTCATTACATTTTTCATTTCACAAGATGGTGTCATAATTTAATGGATATGAATGTCAGTACTGTTCATTTTTTCTGTCTTGGTCAGCTCTAGGTCATTCATAAGAGGAAAAACATGTTGTGAAAAAACACCCTTTTCCTGGTAATTTGGTAATGACTCAGTCGCAGATGTTGCTCACAAGGTCTGGTGAGTCAAAAGTAATTTTCACAACCTCCCAACCCAACGGTTCTTCCTAAAAACATCCTAAAACAGCTCTAAGCATGAGTAAACCACTTACTGACTATTACCAAAGCCAGGAGGTGCAATTTATCAAGCCTATATAAAGAGTCCTGTTTTTTTTTTAAATGGCACCAAAATGTTGTTTTCCCCAAGTATTTGCTAACTACTAAGGAAAGGCTGTGTTTGTAATCCAATCTGTCACGAGAAACTAATCCAAATCTTTTCTGTCTGGTTATTTCATAGTGCCTGTTGGTTACCTTGGCACAGCTGCTTTGTTTTGCTGTTACTGCAGGACGAAGGACACTGTGTCCTTCCCCCTCCCATGGGTACAACAGTGCCAACAATATATTGAACAAGTGATGGAATAATTGTATAGGAGCCACAGCCTGGTAATGGGTGCATGTGCTTTTTACATTTATACAATGTTAAAATACTTACATAGCCTATTTCTTCATTGCAGGATTCAGATTAAACTCATATTGTTCCATTTGTGTATCATCAATAACCCAAACACACCTGAGGTGATGTAAAACAGAGTGTTTTTTTTCATTCAATAAATGCAAACACTGTTATAAAACATTTGCGCTACAGAACAGTTTTAATTCAGAGACACTCATCTCTGATATCCTAGCAAACAGTGAAGAAAACCAAACTGGAATGAAGATAACTCGTGGCCCTCGTATGTTACAAAAATCAGAGGAAAAGATGCTTGAACTTTTTCACAGCTCTGTAGATACAGTGCAAAAATAAAAAATAAAATAAAATAAATCATTGAATCCAATAAAATATCTGGGTTTGTTCTTACTGACAGTTGTGTAAATATAAAAGAAGCATCAAGCATATGACTTTCCCACCCAACAGTCCTTGAGAATATGCCTCTACATTAGGCCAGCTTATTACAATAGCTTATTCGCTGGGATATTATTGCCTCTGCTGGAGAAGACAAGCATTGGCCATAAGCCCTGCATGTGTCACAAGGTACAGTTCTTACATTGCAGACAACAGAAACGACAGCAAGCCAACACCTCATCTACAGGGAAACAAACTAACTCACTGAGCAGAATAACATCCTTTGTGACCATCTCACACACACACACACACACACACACACACACAAACACACACACACATATATTAAACTGAAGGTCTGTAGTTATTATGGGTGTTTTACAACATCTGTGAGATTATTATTTAGATTATTTATGCTGCCTGATAGTATCTTCAAAGGGCTGTTATGGATACATGTCTGGAGATATTTAACTGACTGTGGACAAGGCATTTTGTAGCTGTTTTACTAATTTCATATTAGTAACAAGGGGAAAAAAAGGGCAGCATGGTCTTTACTTGATTACTATGTCTGCATCTGCATTGAGATCATTGAAAAAAAAAGGAAGCATATTGGTATTGATATAAAGACAACACAACAGCAACATGTTGATGCAACCAGTTGAGAAAAAAAACAAAAAAACAATCAGAAAGTTCAAGTAAAGGGTTTGCATTAGTGTTACCGTCATATAATGCTGGGATAAGGTTCATTTTCACCTTCGTAACCTCACCTCTAAAATTAGACAACTAAGCAAAAAAGTGCTTTGGCAATAATTCAAGTCTTTCATTTTCACCACACATACAAGGGAATAGAAGATACTGGCTGTATGAAGCTGTATATATATATATATATATATATATAACTGTTTACACTGTATGTCTTTACAATGGCAGACACTTTAACATTCACTTATAAAAGTTTCACCACCCTTAAAACTACTATTACTTTTAAAACATTTACAAGTTGTTCTGTAGTGAGCACTAGTCTGGTTCTGGATATGATTTCATTTTAGTTAGACTAGATAAAAACTATAATGTTAATGTGAATGATAGGACTGAACCATTCAGACATTTGTAATCATTATATAACATTTACCTTTTATAATTAAAATTATGTGAAATAAGAAAGAACAGTCTTAATTTAAAATGTATTACTGTGATTACTGTTAAAAATGAAGAATCATTGTGTGTTGAAAGATTATTATCAAAGTGCCTGATAGGATTTTTTTCATAATTGGGTCAGTTTTCATTCATAAAAACCTCTACACAATTGCACAATTACAATAGAAACTGCTCATTTCTACCCAATGAATTCATGAAAAGTCAGTTGAGTTGTCTTCGCCTTGGTTGAGTTACTGGTGAAACTTTCAAAATAAAAGTTTAAAATGGCCTGCCATGCACAACAGAACTGTATCTTGCACATTTAAATTTGTTGAATACAAAAAAACAAAACAAAAAAGAAACTACTTAACTGACAGCAGACAACATCTCTGAGCTAAAATACTGGCGATTATTTTGTTTCTGTGTTCTGGTGCTTGGTTCCCTAGCTCTCATTATTATTTAATGTAAGGCCATATACACAGTCTATATCCTGCCTATGTCGTATCGCGCTTCTGCACAGTGCATCACGATATGAAAGGCCGTCGCTTCTCGGGTCGACGTTAAAAAGGAAGCGTACAGAGCTCACATTCAGACTCAGTGGCCTTCACAGAACTCTTTGTGACAGAAACAACAAAAGCTCTGCAGGGAACCCAGAGGCTTTCATCCTGTTCTGTTCTGCTCTGCGCTGGGTTTATTCCTCCCTGGAAATCCACCGGTTTGCTGTTTTTTTGTGGGAGCCTCAACTGGTACAAGGAAACAATATGAGAAGTCGCCCCGCTGCTGCTGCTGCTGCGGCTGCTGCTGCTGCTGCTGCTGAGCCCTCCAGCCACCAGGGGATAGCGAGAAGTGAGAAGCAGATGTTAATCAGCATGTGGGAGCTACAGGAGTGCCCAGCAGGCACTGCGTTGAGGAGCCTTACTCTAAAAGGTCCTGTGAGGAGGAGACACAAACATTTGAGTTAACGCCTCATTACAAAGTCTGAATAATCCAGTGGTTCTCAAACTTTTTCGGTCATTCTCCACCTTGGATTTTCAAGCCCCACCTTGGGGAGGGTGGGGGTGTTATTAGGTCACGTCATAATTTCATAATCAGAAACTAGGGCGTATGGTGCTCAGTGTTTATAATCAACATATGACTTTTTACAAATTTAACATCTTGTTTGTCCAATACGAAGTCTGTGAAGTGTCTGAGAAAAACTTTCCCCTGTCTATCTATCTATCTATCTATCTATCTATCTATCTATCTATCTATCTGGCTGACAGCTGACAGAGACAGTTTCCTCAGTACTAAACCTTTGTCACCATCCAATCCTCCTTCACTCACGGGACAAAGTCTTTTGGACATATATAGGCCTGTATTATGTTTTTCCTCTCTTTATTTCTAACAGACTGGTTTCCGTTTTTGCCTGTAGGTAAAAAAAAAAAAAAAATCGCACGCACCTGATTTCACATTTGCCTACTGGCAAAAACGGAAACGTGAGCGAGCGAGCCACAAGAGAAACACTGGCCGTCGGTGTTTCTCTCGCGGCTCGGTCACTCTCGATCCAAAATAAGGAATGTTGTATGAAAACAGAAAATGGAGAGAAAAAAACTATACGCTGACACCACGAAATGAAACGTGATAATTCCTGTGACCAGTGACCATAGCTGGCCACAGTGCTGTAAGTCAGCGTGTCGCGCCCCATAGTTTGAGAAGCACTGGAATAATCACAAGGGGCCAATGTTAGACAAGTATCATGACAGACACCTGATCTGAATCTTCATTGTACTGTGCTTTTCCTGTCTCCATGTAGTGAGGGTCGACATCGTCCACCCCTTCGATCTTATTGGCTTCAACGTGTTCCCTCATCACAGAGTACCGGTGCACCAGGAACCTGATGAGGACATGAGAGCAGATTTCATTTTGGTTTTAGTAGTAGTTAACATTATACAATTATGTATTACATTTTGTGCAATATCTACACACTTCTGCTTGTGCAACTGGGAGTAATGGGCATCGTGCAATACAACCTGGCACTTTAAACTGATGAGCACTTTAGGGCCTTGTGCAATACTATCTGGCACTTTGATAAATACTCTTATAGGGCATCGTGCAATACAACCTGGTACCTATGCACTCTTGCACTTTAGCACTTGTCACTTTAACCAAGCACTTATGCACTCTGTATCTCCTGTGGAATGTGTTTGTCAATATGTTCTTCATTGTCATAGTTGCCTTTTTGTCTTTTTGTGTTGTCTCCATTACTATGTGTAATGTTATTGAACTGT
The DNA here is from genome assembly GCF_045865225.1 of Trachurus japonicus. NCBI lineage: Eukaryota > Metazoa > Chordata > Actinopteri > Carangiformes > Carangidae > Trachurus > Trachurus japonicus. The sequence goes on from NC_140911.1 coordinate 7,013,183, forward strand.
TTTTATGTTTATGGGACTCTGGACGGAAATTAGCATCTTGCTATAATCTGGCGCATTTACATGTTTTTGTCCATTAATGTGCACTGTCCCATTTAAATAAACAGATAAAGAGACACAAACAAGAGGAGAAATTGATTCCTGGTGCAAGCGGGAAAACTCACCGTCCTCCACAGACGTATTTTTTCACCAGCCAGACGCCTGCGACGGCACTCGACAGAAGAACCACGATGACGACCATCACTATGACGGCAGCGTTCGGTGAGCTGGTCTCAGTCTGTTTAAGTCAGAGTTACAGAAACGGGAATGTTTGTTTTTAGATGTTTAGGTGACATTATATTACAGTTTTTCTCCGTTGGTTTGGCTCATTTTTCGAAACAGAAATGACATTCTCAAAACAACATGGACAAACCTCCAAACCACTTGGCAATTGTTCACAACAGAATTGTATTTCTCATTCATTTCGTCAAATTGCAAATGTCTTTGTACATCTTTGCAAATGATTAAGTACAGATAGCTTGCATTTCCAAGAGAATAGATCTTATTGATCTAAACTGATGGTTGATTCTCAGTCTAATGGTTGTTCTCTCCAAAACATGTCCGCCTCATTTCATTCTATAAGTCATCACATCCACAATAGTCTGTTCAATTGTCAAAATTAGTTAAGAACATAATACCATGAATACCATATATTTATTTACAGTACTTTAGACTACTCATAATTTTCCTTGTTTTTGTTTGTGTTTTATATTACAGTATATTATGCTGTATACATTTTCTTTTTACTTTACGTGTGAATAGAAATGGCTACCTTTCCTTGACAGTATGAGTGCAATGTGTGATGTCAAACCTTGTAGGCTACTCTTACCCTAAAATCCTGTATTTATTTATTTATTTCAGTTTTATACACAATTGTATTCTGTCAGACAAAAAAAAAACTAGTACAGTAACTATTGTCAATGAAGGACTGGGCTAAGACTGAGAGGTGGACATGAGATTTCAATAGTGACAAAACATCTAAACATTTTGACTTGATGACTTGACAAAGGGACGATGCATTTTGGGGAACTGACTATTTGTATGAGAAGGAAATTTAGTTTTGACACATGAGTGAACTGTTTTGAGAGAGAGAGATGTGTTTTTGCAAGTGAGCTATGGTGTTGAACTGTATCACTGTTTTGCCAAATGATCTTAGAGTTTTGAGAATGTAACTTCTGTTTAGAGAAATGAGCCAAACCAACTGAGAAAAATTGTAAAAAAAACAATCAGAGGTGACCGCCCGGCCCCAAAGATGAAGAGTTTTCTCAGCGTGAGCAGAACCGACCAGAGAATTTGGATAAAGGGCATTGCTGGTGCACATCCTCCTCAGGTCAGTCTCCTTCCTGTCTGGATGGAAACCTCCCTCACACTGGTCTCCAGGAATCTTCCGGTAGCTGACGTGGATTAAAAGAGACAGAGCCATGAAAGGTACGACCGACTTCAATGGAAAAAAAAAAGGGACACAGGGAGGAGGGAAACGTGCAAATAGAGACGGGAACATACGACACTGTTGTGCATAGAAAACTTCTGAACTGCAGCTTGAATTTTACATTTTGTTGCCAGATTTCTTCAAAAGAAGAAAAAAAGCGAGCGACATCCTCACCCGCTGGTCTGTAGCTGCTCGGTCGTCCCATTTAAACAAAACTCCAGGGGACGGTCCTTCAGCTCCTCCTGCTCCACACACTCGGAGCTGTTCACTGGTCTGTAGTATCCAAAGTCACTGAAAGACAAAGACAGGTCAATTGGATGTGTAACTCTTTATCAACACATTTAAAGCAGAAGTAAGTGATATATTTGTGTTAATATAAGTCTTAAATAGTTATATCTTCCGACAGCAATCACTTACATAGAGTGTTTGGACCGAAACACGGGTCTGTCAGTCCCTCTGCTCTGCTCTGAGCCGAGGAGAAAACATTTATCGTATCCTACAGTTTTTATCCAATGAGGAGAGAGAACGGCATGCAGGGCTGTGTGTGCAGCCAAGGGACGCCGTGAATGTGGCGACGTAGGGACGAGGACTTTTATGGTGCGTTCAAGGAAACTCGTAACTCGTGTTTTTCCGACCTGTGAAGTCGTACCAGTTCGATCTGGTAAGAGTTCACAGGTCGGAAGTTACGAGTGGCCGTTATAGTGACTTTCACAGGTAAAACAGGTCGGAAAAACATGAGTGGGTTGCCTGGAACGCTACAAAGTCGTAAGTTGTGACTTGAAGCTGTAATTTACGGTTTCAAAAGCCTGCCTGGAACGCAGCATTAGCCAAAACGACCGGATCGCTTACTTCTGCTTTAATCAAAACCAAAAATAGAAATGTAGATGTGTGTGTGTGTGTGTTTGTCTCAGGGTGTAAACAGGAAAGAACAGGAACAAACCAGTGATAATCATCCACTGTGCACGGACAGGGGGAAATCTTCTTGGTGACGCCGTAGCCCCTCCCGTTCCAACAGGCCGAGTCTTTCCGAAGGCGGAAGAAGGTCTCTTTATATCCCAGCACGCAGCCGTCATGAGACCCACTGGGGTCTGCAGAGTGAGCCAGCCACTGCACGTAGTCCCCCTCTGTGCCTGCACACGTTTACACACACACACACACACACACTTGAGTGTAAAGGTTACACACTTCGTCGTAATGTCTCCTCCATCTCCTCCGGCACACCACTCACAGTCTCTGGTGAGCATCTTCTTGAAGTCGACGGTGATGACCACCCACCCACTGTAGTCGTTCCTGTAGCCCCACAGGCTGACGTTCATGGAGCGGGAGCCCGGCTCGCTGTCCATGCCGCTGAAGTGCAGCGGGTCGCTGGTGAAGTTGTACGTGTGCCAGCACTGGCCCTCGTCTGTTGAAAACCTGAGATAGAGGCCTTAAAGTAAGTAAGTAAGTACTGTGAAGGAAATTATCTAATACAGTCAAACTTTTTTACATCAAGGACCCCTAAATTGAAACAAAATAGACCACGGACCCACATTGGACAACATTTTGAAGCAAACACCGGAAATACACAAATATTTGTTCTGAGACTGAAGAACATTCAGTACATTTTTAGTCAATGTACATTCAAATTAGGGCCAATGGCGTGAAGAAGTTTCTGGAAAAAAGTGGTACGATTTCTCCAAAAATGTTTAAACATTTCTAGAAAAGTGGTAAACCTCCCCGCCCCAAAAAAAAGTTCAAAAGAAAAAAAAAAAAAAAATCTAGAAAAAAGTGGTAAAAATGATCCAAAAAAAAAGTTCAAAAAAAAAAAAAAAATCTAGAAAAAGTGTGCTTCTCTTTTTTAAAAAAATGTTTTGTCTTTATGTAAAGCACATTGAGTTGCCTTGGTATGAAATGCGCTATATAAATAAAGATGCCTTGCCTTGCCTTGCCTTAAAATTCCTCGAAAAAAAAAAAAAATCTCAAACAAAAAAAAGTTTAAAAATGCTAGTAAGAAGTGGTAAAATTTCAAGAAAAAGTTGGGGACCCCCTTGAACCCTCTCAAGGACCCCGGACATTGAGTTTGCCCTGTGCATTAAATGTGCTTTATCAATAACATTGAATTGAATTGAATTGAATTGAATTGAATTGAATTGAATTGAATTGAATTGAATTGAATCGAACTGAACTGAACTGAACTGAACTGATAAGAGAAGGTATCCTGACTTGATCTGGTTGACAGGTGAGCTGGTGTGCTCCACGGCCACGAGCAGCCCTCCAGAGTCCAGGATGGCGTAGTGATGAGGGCCCCTGAGGGCCGACATCCACGAGTAGCCACCGTCATCAGACACGTAGACGTCAGGGGAGAGAGCTGACTCAGCATCTCCAACACTTCCTGCAGAGAGGAGAAAGAAGAAGGAGGTGGTAGTGTTGTTGTTAAGGGATATTTTTAAAGCCATGAAGTGAAAATGAATCAGGATGAGGAGACGTTTGTGTCTGTGTGTTTTCTACCATGAGCCAGGATGAGGCCCACAGCGTTGGGCTGTGAGAGAGGCAGCATGGGGACGTTCATCTTCATGGTGGTGCTGTAGGAGGCGTGGATGTGAAGTCTGCACTGTAAAGACACAGAGATGAGGAGTTGGTACAAAGTCACATCGTCACTGCAGAGACTCAGACTGTTAAAGATCAAAGGACTACAGGCCTGGGAAACTGGGTTCGTTACCTTTAATTGTCGGTGCAAGCTATTTTTAGAACGGCGGAGCAGAGCCGTGAGCTGCTCAGAGCTACGCTACGGAGGCTCATGGGATTTCTTGGTTTCCCTCATTAAACTCATCAAATACACAATCCAACAACTCCAAAAAGCGTAGCTCTGAGCAGCTCGCGGCTCTGCTCCGCCGTTCTAAAAATAGCTTGCACCGACAATTAAAGGTAACGAACCTACTCCTAAAACTATAGGGATTATGGCAATGGGCCATTTTGCCAAAATGTTGAACTATCCCTTTAAAGGGGACCTATTATGCTTTTCAACTTTTCAGACTTATAAATATGTCTAAAATGTTGGATACTTGCTTTAGACAGGCAGCTCTGAACCGTTTTCCCTAGTAAATAAATGTATAAACGTACTCTGTTTGGCCTGTTGGTGGACGTCTCAGTGTCACAGTGGCTGTTCTGAGGTCTGCGTAGTGTCTGCCACCTTGCTCCTTGGTCAAAGGTGATCACTGTCTCCACTGCTCCATCTGCAACAGAATTTAATTTTGCATTTACAGTAGCTGCTAACTTACTTTAACTTATAGAGCTACAGAGATAAGAAACAGGCTTTCTACGGTTCTAAATGATGTTCATTTGAGATTTGAAAAGTTAAAACATAGTTATAACGGAAACAACGAAAAAAGACTGGCTAAAATATGTAATAAAATGTGTAAAATGTGGTGACCCACCCTCTGTGAGTGCGCTGGTCATGTAGACGCCCCTGAGTGAAGTGATGACGGTGAAGTCCGTGTCACTTCCTGTCGTTGTGTAGAGGTGACGCTCCAGAGACTTGGAGAACACGGTTCCTCTGTCATCTGACACATAGATGGTTCCAACACCAGAATCTGCTCCACACACACACACACACACACACACACACACACACACACACAGACAGATATCATTAACACCATTACATCCACACCCCTCTTCACTATGGGGGATCGCTGTCCTTTCTCACCTCCAGGATCGTCCACATGCATGAAGATCATGTCCTGATTGGCTGCCAGGATGGAGTAGAACTGTTCGTGGTTGACTGTGGGAAGCTGAGCCATGTTCCACACCTCTCCTCCGTCCACGGACACATGGATCATACGCTCCGTTCCCTAACACACACACACCAAACCACAAGGCAAACATACTGTTTAAAAAGAATCTGTATTAACGTTCGCTTACAAATTTACAAGTAAAAGAAGCATATTTTTCTATTTACTGGCTGTACATTTAAAGGAAGGAAAAGGGGGAAACAAGTGGGTATTATTAAAGTTTCTGATCTGATGCATGCTCTGTACACCAACACCATGACATTTTGTCTTATTTAGATACCAATATTGCATGTTAATATCAGGAGATGAGTGATTAAAGGGATAGTTACAAACGTTACAAACGGCTCCGTCTTGTAACATTCTGTTATTATCTCATAGCGTGGTGAATGTGCAGGTCACAACTTGTCCACCAGAGCGTTGTGGAGTTGTTGGATTGTGTATTTGATGAGTTTGATGAGGGAAACCAAGAAATCCCATGAGCCTCCGTAGCGTAGCTCTGAGCAGCTCTCGACTCTGCTCCACCGTTCTAAAAATAGCTTGCACCGACAATTAAAGGTGACGAACCTACTGCTATGACTATAGGGATTATGGCCAATTTGCCAAAATGTTGAACTATCCCTTTAACTATTTGAATGGACATGCAATGATAAAATATACGTATGTAGTTTCAAACTTGGGTGACCTGACCCTTTAAAAATGTAAGTAACTTTATGTATTATTACCATTTCTGGCCATAAGGAAATATTATACTGTACACACATGCACAAGATTCACAGAAGCACACATATTCTGCATTTTTAAACGATTAAAGGGGGAAGAAGCAGAAATTCAGGCACACTTACTGCACCCGTCATGATGGAGGCGAAAACAAATCTTCCTCCCAACACAAAGGAGAAAACTCTTGTTGCGATGGTTTTGAAACTGTGGCCGTAGTCCGACGTTCTCCTCAGCTCTAACATCCCTTTTTCGTCTGACGGAAAGAAAAAAACAGTTACTACATGTGTTAACTGGATTTATATATGCAGATTTATTACAGTGTCTTCACTTACTGCATGATCCATTGTAGTTAGTTGTAAAATAGATGCTGTTCTTTGGACCCCTGTGTGTGTGAGAGCAAAAAAAAAGAAACAGTGAAGGAGGGAATCTGCAGGGAAAGATCTAATTGTGCTCACTTTTTTTTTTTCTTTAAATCTGAGAGTTGTCTGAGTTCAAATGTAAATCCACTTTTGGAATTTGTAGAGATCACAGATTAGGTTTTTGCGGTTTCTTCTAAGTGCTGTGCGAGCAAAGGTTCACCACCAGGCTGCACTCCAAGCACTCTCTCTCTCTCTCTGTGTCTCTTTCTTTCTGGCTTTGTTCGCTGCCAAATGGGACGAGGGTTTTCACACTGCAAGGATTTCTGCTGGTTCAAGGACTGTGGGCTGAATAAGAATGCCGTTGCTGACTCATGATTCACTCTGACAGCAGCCTCAGCTCCCTTCGCTCTGCAGTCAATTTAGGTCCGGGGCCTTAAACGACAGCTGTGGTCACGCAGAGCTATCACAATGTTCCCACAATGCAGCGCTAACAACCGCAGGCTGACACCGCAACCTCATGTGAACTCTGGTGCTCAGAAGAAACCCGGAGTCAGGAGAGCGATCCGAGCTGCGGTGAGAGAGAGACAGCTGGAATAACAACAATGGACAAACAACAGGGACAAAGATGCAACATGTACTGTAGGGAGTGGAGGCAGGTTTTTATGTCCCGCTTTGATGTGTTTAGTTTTTTTTTTTCCTCGCTATAAACCGATCGCACACACAAGACGATCTTACTTACTTACGAGAAAAACGTATGTGAAAAGTAGAACAATATTTATCAAGGGACCGTATGAAAATGATTAGGAGAGGTGGGGTCTGCGAAGGGTAGAGAGTAATGTATCTTCTCTTTCTGCTGAAGGGAGGGCAGTGTGCAGTAGGAGGAGGAGGAGGAATGTGTCTGCAAATTTTCCATTGCCCAGATCTATATTTAATTTCATCCTTTTCTAATGAGATTTACTGTTTACTGATTTTTCCATAGACAGAGCACAACAATTAAGTCTCAGTATCAGGACCCGCAGCTAGAAAGACCAGCATGCTGTCTTAGAACAACAGTGCACTTTATGGATAATGATGATGATGATGAAGGAGCGCCATTTTTACACTTAAACAAACTCCACTGTATCACTGCATCATTAACAGTTAATATATAATACAATGCATGTTCAGCACAACCCAACCCAACATGTTAAGTGGTAAGAACTGCTCATTTAATATGTTTTTTTTTTTAAGTTTAATAACAGAGCTGTCATTGCTTCAGGACTTTAAATTGACCCTCCCTCCTCACGCCATTAATTTTCTTACAGTCCCTAATTACTGTGTTTGTTCTTTATGATGCCAGCTGTTGCATATTTATCACAAGCAGAACCATCTTGAGCATTTGCGTGCGAGATTAAGGCGGATCTATGGGCAGAAATGTGATATAATATTCATAATTATGCTGTCATTACATTTGCATGTTCTCCCTTTGACTACATGGACTCTCAAGCTTCTTCCCACAGTCCACAGACACAGTAACATTACTGTAGGTTGATTTGGTGACTCTAAATTGTTGTTTATCTCTGCTTGTTGGTGCTGTGATAGACTGGTGACCTCTGCAAGATGCACACTGCCCTCGCTCTACGCTGGCTGGGATTGGCTGCATCGCCTCACCCCCCGTGACCCCGCATAGATAAGTGTTATAGAATAGACAAAGGACGGATGTTGTCATCCCTTGAAACTAGTAATTGTTGTGTTTTTGTTCACTTAAAATGAGTTGGCCAAGTCCGCACTGCCACGTTTCGACACTGCCCAGAGCATTGACAAGCCAAACACTGGCTCTGGATACGGCTTTTTAGCTTTTTTATGTGACCCCGAGGGGCCACCGTAGCTTGGCCTACACGCTTGGAAAGGGACGAGCGAGGGGAATGGTATCCAAGTCATTGCAATCTTCAACCAAACTGTTAAAAGTCATTAAATCCTTCACACTGGTCCTTTCATACAAGACTGACAATTCTCACCATCTGACCAAACACACACTGTCGTGGATCTTCCTCCAGGTGGCGCCAAAGTCCTCAGACAGCCACAGGTCCAACTGGAGGGAAAAAACTTCATCAGTTAAGAAAAAAAAAAAAAAAATCAACCCTTGACTTCGGTTAATGTTTAATTGAGCATTAAGTCGATTGTTCTCTTATCAAAGTCCAACAATTTAAAGAGGAAGGTCAGTTTAGTTCACGGTTCATTTCTACTGACAAAAATGTTTGTGGAAGATGAAGGCTGCTACCTTGATGCTGAGTGACAGAAGAACGTTGGAGTCTCCGGGGTTGTACAGCATCTGAATGAGAGGCTCAAACGGCAGATCTGTGGCGACAAATGTGAGACCGAAGTCCTGAGAGCGAAACAGTCGAAAGCCCCCGACTTCTGACACATCACCGGTCATGATCACCTAAAGGAAAAAACATACAGACAACATTTTTATCATCCATAAAGAGAAGTCTTTTCACAAAAACAAAGAACAACAACACAACATTTCTCTTTTTCACCTTCCCAGAGTGGTCTGGACTGATGGCGATGCCGAACTCTGTCTGGATGAAGGTGTGGTTGATCAGGTGAGTCACGTCTTTAAACGTCTTCCCATAGTCTTCACTGACGCAGAGACAAAGTTACAGTTAGATACTCTGAACATTCATTCATTCATTCATTTTCTATACCGCTGATCCTGCACTAGGGTCACGAGTGAACTGGAGCCTGAGCCAAGTCATATTTAATTATGAGGAAGATTATAAATAAATAAATAAAAATACTAACTAAATACTAATAAAAACACTGCTGTGATTAAAAATTGGGATTATTCCACCAATTTGGATTTCTAAACTCTTCCTAAATTTAAAAAGTAGTGTTGTGTTGTTTTAAAATGAGTTATGAACTTGTTTTCTTTGCATTATACAAGCCAAGGTCAATATTTTTATTTCAAATTTGGGAGCAATTTTGTCAGTAGGTTATAGAATGAAACAAAAGTGTTCCTTTTACCCAAACACATAGCTATGAATAGTAAAACCAGAGGAACTGATAATTTTGAAGTGGTCTCTTAAAAGGGATAGTTCACCCAAAATTCAAATTTCACTCATTATCTACTCACCCTCATGTCGACTAAGAGCTGTGAGAATTTTCAGAGTCCTCCGTGTCTTCTCTAAGTTACGGGGGGGGTCCGTGCAGCAGTATTTGTCCATATAATGGTTGTCAATGGATACCAACTTTCTTCGTCCAAAAAGACACACCAAAAAACATCCAAATACCTCCATGCTGCTCGTCTGTAATGTCCCTCTTGTATTGAAGCCCCAACATGAGAAATTGTTCCGCCGGTCAGTGCAAATCACGCGAGATTTGCACTGACACAGAAAGAGCGGTGAACTGAGACACTGGGAGCTTCCGCTACAAACAAGCTTAAAATATAGACTTATTTAATTTTTTCCGGAACAACTACACAACAAGGGACATTACATACGAGCAGTATGGAGGTATTTGGATGTTTTTTGGTGTGTCTTTTTGGACGAAGAAAGTTGGTATCCATTGACAACCATTATATGGACAAATACTGCTGCGCGGACCGCCCATAACTCAGAGAAGGCACGGAGGACTCTGAAAATTCTCACAGCTCTTAGTCGACATGAGGGTGAGTAGATAATGAGTGAAATTTGAATTTTGGGTGAACTATCCCTTTAATTTAAAAAAAAAATACACTCATACCTATGGGCAATTTAGAGTCGCCAATTAACCTAACCTGCATGTCTTTGGTCTGTGGGAGGAAGCTGGAGTGGCCTACCTACACATGCACGGGGAGAACATGCAAACTCCACACAGAAGGGCCGGCGGGTACAAACCCAGAACCCTCTCGCTACCATATAGATGAACTTCTCCATTCATCTCTAAATGGGAATGAAGAAGTGTTCCCTACTCAGAACATATTGATGGAAGAAGGAACACTTCTGCATTCCCTCTAAATGGGAATGGAGAAGTGTTTACCATCAATATGATGTTTACCACATATAGAACATATTGATGGGAAACACTTCTCCGTTCCCGTTTAGAGGACTATCGGCCATCAGACACTTCACACTCACCTCCTGTAGAGGTTCGACTGACCGTAGCGCATCGTGAACAGCGGCACCTGAAAGGTCGTCAACACCAGCAGCACCTGGAGAGAAGAGAGAGAAGAGACAAGACGTTGCACTAGGGTTTTTTTTTTTCTTCTTCTTCTTTTCACAATCTTATATTATGCAGAGACTAAATGTGGCCTACAACGATGGCATGAGGATGCTTTTAAAGCTTCCCCGATGGTGCAGTGCCCGCGAGATGTTTGTAAATGTTGGGGTGCCAAACTGCTCAGCTGTAATACGCAATCTCATGTATAAATTTATGTGCAGGCTGTCGGCCTCAAGAAATGACATCGTTTTGTTTTTGTGCAATGGTGAGAAGAGCTCGTTGCGGTTCTCTTCAAGACTGTGGAGCCACTGGCGCTCCAGTCTGTACGTGAGGACTTATGTCTGTCCCTCCGTGACAACATCTGCTTGATAATGATGGCTATGTTTTGTGATCGATGTTTGTTTTACATTGTATTGTAGGGCTGGGCGATATAACGATCTCGATACGGGATCGCGATAAATCTTTGAACGATTTCGATAATAAGCTATGGCCCTATTCCTCGATATCACATGAAAGTAAATATGCGCGACAGCAGCCGGCCACACTTCCGTCTGATACTCCGCCTCCTGTCCTGAGCATGCAGAGCTTGTTTGAGCTGCTGCAGCTAAAGGGAGGAAGGATAAGATGGATAGATAGATAGATATACTTTATTGATCCCAAGCTGTGATAAAGTGAAAGTTGTAAAAGAGGGAGGAAATGAGTGGAGGTGGAGCCGATGGCAACTGAAGCGATTGTGAACGTGTGGAGCATCAGTTCGTCTGTCCCGGCTAAAGAAGCCTGTCAGTGTGGAGTCAGAGCAACCTGATGATAGCCTACCACGGTCAGAAAGTGGAGGAAACACGGAGCTGCTTGTGACGTTTATTCTGCGGTAACATGTCTGTTTGCTCATGTACAGTGTGAAGAACATGCGCTAGGCTCAGGCCCCCACATACTCCGGCGTATTTGACTCCGCGGATGTCCGCGCGCACTCGAGGCAGACGAGGACCCAAAGCGGGCGTCCGCCGGTCCCTTCCGTGCAAAGCTCAATTTTTATGACCGCGCGGACTCAATCTGTTTCAAATGTGATACTGTATGCTTGCCTATGAAACCGCAAAAGTCCGCGGACAGTGCGCGCGGAGTCAAATCCACTCACAGTATGCGCCGACAGCCTCTCTCCCTCCCTCTCTCTCTGTCAGCGCCGCGCGCACACACACACGGAGCGTCGCGTCGGAGCGGTGAAGTGAAACAACAACCTGCAGATCACCTGAGTTGACGTGAACTGCGCTCGTGGTTACCGAGTCAGATCAATAAATAGGCTTTATGCACAGCTCCACTACTTCCTGAGCTCAAACAGGCTCCTTTCCTTCCTGTCTTACATTATTGGACAAACTGATGAATCCAGGTGTGTCTGACAGTTGTTGTGACTACTGAGGTCAGAGTCAGACACACCTGGATTCATCAGAGTGGGCTCGGCATAAAGCCTGGTGTCAGAGCAGCTAAATAGCTAAATATTTGTCTACAACCTGTTCAAATAACTAGAAAGACTAAAGCCTCATGATTGACACATTTTAGAGCTGATGTATGGTAGAAAAAAGACAACAGAAAACAACAGCATCAACAATGTAAATCAAATCAAACTGTGGATTATTGAACTGTTCCACCCTTAATGAACATTAAAGTGAACTCATGTCATCCTCCCAAACTGAACACATTCTCTGGTTTTTTCAGGATTCAGTCAGGATGCTGCTTGAACTGGCAGCGGCAGCAAAAAATACATATCGAGACGATATCGAGAATCGATCAATATGGAAAAACATATCGTGATAACGTTTTTTGCCATATCGCCCAGCCCTATTGTATTGTTGCATTGTTGTTTTTATTGTCTGTCTTTTATGTACTTTTACCATGGACCTCTGGTTTGTGTCCTTAACAAAGTCTTATTATTATTATTTTTATTATACTTTTTTATGCTGCTGTGACACTACAATTTCCTTTATGGATTAATAAAGTATCTTGACTTGACTCGACTTAAAGAAGCTCACCCCTGATCCGTCTCCCACCCAGGCCAGCGACAGTGAACCCATGGTTGTCACTTTGAAGGTGAACTGCAAAAGACAAACAGAAAAGGATGTTTTTAAGCAAAAATGTTTCTTGATAAACTCCCATGTTTGCATATTTGAAATACCGGTGCATTATCACTCGCTCCAACTGAAGAACTCAGCTTCTGAAAACCCAAAACACCAGATAGTGAGTGTGTGTTTCTGTTCCTCTCTGCACTGTGGACTCCTGTCGGCAGCCCAGAGGACAGACTGAATTGTCCTTGCTGTCCAAAGTAACTCGGCCATTTGGATGCACTCTGCATGTGTGACCTACATTCCCACTTCAATGACAAAGCTGAGGCCGGAGAACAAGACAATTACTGATGCTGTCCCGAGCACAGCCAGAACACACACACACACACAGACACACACACTCATATACACACACACTCACGCAGCGAATGTAGATTGAAGGCCTTTTATTCCGACAATAAAACGAGTTTAGACGTGAACTTTTACTTCTCAACTCGCTCCCTGACTGCAAACAACATTCCAGTCTATTCATGCAGAAGGACGTTCAAGTGTTTGGTCATTTGAGTGACATATTAAGCAACAGCCTCACATTGTTTGGAGACGGAAGGAAGGTTTCTCTCCCCCTTTTTATTTTTTTCTTCTGCAGGCGGGGCAGAGGTGTTTACAAGGTGAGTCCAGTCCTGCAGAGTCTGTGTGTGTGTACGGCTCTATAAAGCCACAAGAGAGGGCCCCGGTCCGCCTGCTGGAAAACTCCTTGTAAATAGGTCCAGTGGAAAGTGGCCCAGCATGTCCAAGTTGAATGAACACAACTTTCCATCTCTGCATCTCAGCTCTACACAAATTACTTCATCAGAGCCTCCGTGCATCCGTCTGTTCCTCCATATCTTGATCACTGTTTGACAACTTCTCTCTTCCTTTACAGACATCAGTGCAATCTGCTGGTCAGGATATACTCCCATTGTTCATTGATGTTCGACCAACCGATAGTTGGAGAGGAAGAGGAAGTTAGAAGAAGTCCAAATTAAAGGGATAGTTCAACATTTTGGCAAATTGGCCCATTGCCATAATCCCTATAGTTTTAGGAGTAGGTTCATTACCTTTAATTGTCGGTGCAAGCTATTTTTAGAACGGCGGAGCAGAGCCGCGAGCTGCTCAGAGCTACGCTACGGAGGCTAATGGGATTTCTTGGTTTCCCTCATCAAACCTCATCAAATACACAATCCAACAACACCACAACGCTCTGGTGGACAAGTTGTGACCTGCACATTCACCACGCTATGAGATAATAACAGAACGTTACGAGACGGAGTTGTTTTTGAGGCAAATGCAGAGACTGCTTGCTGAAAAACTGCCCCTGATGGGACGCACATCAGCAGTTTTGCATGAATTTACTTTGAACTCCGTAACGAACCTACTCCTAAAACTATACTGATTATGGCAATGGGCAAATTTGCCAAAATGTTGAACTATCCCTTTAAACTTAAATGCATCTCAGAGAAGGAAAATAGATGCATATATTGTACATATTCAAATCTGAATGAATGTTAATGTTGATTTATTTTCCAGTTATTACTCATGCACAGGAGGAGCAGAGGAGTTCATGTTAGATATTTATGTTACCAAATGAAAATCAGACAATATCTGCCACTGCCATATTGAATATATCCTGCACTGCATCAGAGGAAATCCACCTAATCTGAGAGGAATCAGAAAGCAAACAATGCAAACAGGCAGAAAGGATCAACAGGGTAAAATCATCCTGGAAGATAAAAGAAGTACAAACACAGGAGATTAACATCAGGCTGTGCGAGGACGGAGGACCAACAGAAACGTGACCTCCTCAAATCCAATTTGAAAAACCCGATTCTGCCACCGAGGTCACTGCAGGTCGACGGGTTTCATGTTGTGTCTTGTCTCAGGATCAGCTTCTTTTTTTTTTTTTGCAAATGTTTCTGCCAGTTGCTTGTACACCTGTGTTAAATTTAACCAGCGGGGGTGTTTTCCACATCTGTTTCCCCCCCCTGAAACCTCCTCGACTGGACAAAGTGCTGACTTGACTGGCTACAGTTCAGTGGGACTGAAACCCAAACAATCAACAATTGCATTATAAAGGCAGCAGGTCAGCTGACTGACACAGTCAAGAGGCCGAGAAAGCTGCGTCTGAGTGAAAACTGCTGTTTACGGAGCCGCCCAGATCAAGATCGTGCGGATTAATGCTTGGGAAATGGAGAGTTTATGTAAAGCTTCAGATTAACCTGTCATGCTCTGTGATGGGGATAACAGAAGGAGAGAGGGAGACGACGAAGAGAAGGAAAGATATATATTAGTCTGAAGAAGAAGAGAAAAAAAATAAAACAAAAGAGATAAATGTCTGACCCGGACGTGGACGTGGCCTCACAAACCAGACATGACCTCATGCTGTATCACATGCTGAATTTAAGCGTCCACATCTGCTGTGAGAAGCCATCTTTAATCTCCCCCCCCCCCCCCCCCTCTCTTGCTGCTCGGATCACGACGCCGTGGCATTCAAGGGGTGTCGGTACATTCAGCTTTCAATAGCTGCAACAACAAGAAGCTGCACAACACAAGACATGCGTGTGGCACTGCTGCGTATATAGTACATGAGCGGACACAGACAGACATACATGCAGACTCACAGTGAAGTCGTCTCCCAGAGGTCAGACCCACCACCCCCCCCCCGGCACAATGAGCTCCTTATTCCCCTCCGCTCGGGGGTTTTAACCTTTCAGCTTCGGCCGTGTTTACACACATAAAACTTCAGAGGACGAGGTCAAAGACTCGGCTCTGATCTCACACACACAAAGCTGTTTGGACCGGTCCTCTGATGCCGGACTAAGCTGGGTCGTATTAATGTCCATTCAATTACTGTTGTCCAGAGAAAGCGAGGCCTTGAGCCGACTATGCAGATTCACTTTGGATGAAATCTATTAGTAGATTGATAAAAAAAAAAATTAGTTATATCTCAACATTTAAAGTTGTTTATTAGTTTTGAATCTATATCGGGATTGTTTGCACTGGAGATAAGTTAGAGTTCGTCTCCATTTTCACTAGTTTGTTGATATCATTGGACGTTTCTCTCTGTATATCAACAAACCCATACTTTCCGTCACACTCTCTCTCTCTCACACTCTCACTCTCTCTCCCTTTCACCGTGAGGTACATCAACTCTGCTGCTTTTCTTGGTGCTGCAGCAGCTTGGCTGTGACCCAGCTACGCTTCACCCTGAAAAAAAAAAAAGAACATGTTTTTTCTCCACGTGTTTTTGGCCGGAGGGGATAGAGGATGGGGATGGAGTCAGGAGGAGGAGGAGGAGGAGGAGAAAAAAAAGAGAAGGAGAAACAGCAAGAGAGTTTGTACACCAGACCGAGTCGGCTGCTAAACCAACCTCACACAAACATACAAAAAAAAAAGAAAAAAAAGGGAAAATGAAGCAAAGTCTGGCTGGCTGACAGAACACTTCCTGTGTAGTCTATTAGGCTTAAAATAGCAGAAAAAGAAGAAGAGGAGGAGGAGGAGGCGGCGTAAGAGGAGGTTAGACTTGTTGTGGATACAGCAAATTAAAAATACAGACTGTACAATGTCTGTCTGAGGGTTTGATAACAGAAAAGTCAGAGTTCGGGTCCACACAGGGGCTCAGATCAGGATCAACAGGCCTAAAAAAAGTAATAAGAAGAAGTAAAAAGTAAAAAGTGGGGGGAATGTTTGTGAGGGAGAGCAGCCCAGAGGGGACGGGAGGAGTCTGGTGTGTGTGTGTGTGTGTGTGTGTGTGTGTGTGTGTGTGTGTGTGTGTGTGTGTGTGTGTGTGTGTGTGTGTGTGTGTGTGAGCACGCCGAATCGCTTTCATGCTCAGAAGCTCGTCCAGGTGTCTGAGCCACAGAAATGATGTAACGTCCACCACAAACACACACACACCCACATAGACACACACACAAACAGGACAAGACTGTCCTGTCGAGTTCTCTCTCTGTAGCTTTGGACCAAGTTGTTGTTCTTGAACATTCCTCTGGACATCGGGGCTTGTTCTTGTTGTGCTTCCTATTACAACATGTGCAGACTCAACACAACAGAAGAAGGTGTTGCTCAATTTACTGTGGGATAAAAAACTGAGGAGGGGGAAGAAAAGAGTGAAAGCGATTAAGGACAGAGGAGACGAGGAGAGAGGGAAGGTCTCATCATCATCAAACGCTCACATCATCCAAGAATTCTGTGGCTCGAAATTTCGAGGAATCGCTTTCACAATCGAGGCCTGATATCGCAATGTCACTATTTCAAATTGATTATAGCTGATAAAAACGAGGCAAACAGAAGGAGGACATAGGCTACAGTATCTATCAACATGTTTCCATCCTTCATTATTCAGTCAGAGGATGATAACCCTGAGACACGAGGCCTCCTGGCCCTGACCTGGACTGACTGATCTATTAGAAGAAAGTATAACAGAGCTAAATCATCAGAAAATCTAATGAAAGTAAACAGATTCCTGAAAATTCATTTACAACAACCAAAAAGAAATCCCCCAAAATTATCTCAGTTCTGATTCTATAAATGTTTTTTTTTCCTCACAATTTTAACCTGTTGTAGACTAAAAACTTGACAATTTATGCAATCATTGCCTGCAGCTTATAAATTAGATATATTTTAGTATTTTAAGCCAGTATAACAAAATAAGTCAAATTTAAAGAACTATCTTTGGCTCTAAGAAAAAATTAATTTGGAAAATTAACAGCACAATAAATGCAAATGGTTCCTTATTTTCCACCCTTATAACAAATTCTTGTAAAGCACAACAACATGGGGATTTGTTAGGGCTGCAAATAGGCTAGTTGTTTATTTTCCTTTATCAGTTACTTTGCATTTAATAATTTGGCCTGTGAAATCCTGCAGCTCCAAATGACATTATCCACAGAACACAGATTTATTCATTTTACTACAAAAGAAGTTTGGGGAAAAAAGGACTTTAACCATAAAATATTGGTGAAAATATGTTGCAACAGCTCAGGAGACCGACTAATCGATGAATCGATCAATCGTTTCACCTTCAGTCAGCTTGAACTGCAGGACAATCCAACCTGCAGCAGTGAAACCACCAGGTTGCATTGGACCAGCTGATTAATGTTGATTTGAGACAGTTAGTTAGTTAGTTAGTTAGTTATTTACAGTGGGATCTCCAGCCTCAGCAGCTCAGAGACCACTCACCTCCTCATAGGGGTTTTCTTTTCTTTTTTCCCCTTCTTTTTACTGCACTAATTTCGTGTTAAAAGCAGCAGAAGCAGTGACTTACAGTGTGGGTGTTGTTGTGCAGGCTGGACTCCACTCCGGCCAGAGCTGTGCACGTCGTCTGTCCATTCAGTCCGGCTGCGCTGCGCTTCGACAGCTCGGACCTCTCCAAAGTTAAACTATGTGGCTCGGGCTCATCCAAGCCAAACTCCCCGTGCAGCCTGTGCAGCCCGTGGTGCAGCCCTGACAGACCCTCTCCCCCCCGGACCAGGAGCCCCCGGCCCGGCGCGGCGGACCACATCAGGCCGAGCAACACAGCGCAAAGTGCGGACAACATGTTCACCAGGAGACGAGACTCCCCTAACCCACTAAAAAAAAGTTTGGACTTCAACTCGGCGAGAAACTTATGTGGCCCAACAGTTGGCTCCACATGCCCCCCTTCATCCCCAAAAGCATCTTAAATCACGGCCCCTCCACCGTGGCTCCTGATTGGTCGGGACCAGAATAACCTGTGCTCTCATTGGTCGGCGGGGGAATCTTCCTCAATGGAGATGTCAAATGTTTTCTGATGTGAAACTGACCCCTGGTGGAAAGACCGCGCAGAGAGGGGGGAGAAGTGTTTATTACTGGAAAATATAAGTTTTGGGATGTTTATTATCACATGCTGGCCCGTAGCCAAGGGGGATCGGAGGGTTCGTTCGAACCCCCCCCCCCCCACACACACACACACACACACACACACACACACACACCCACCACCCCACCGCTGCCACAAATGCGGTGCTTGTCGTGTATTAGGCTCTCTAATAACTCTCTGATTGGTGTGGGATGCGTGTCCCCGTGTTGACTGGACTGCTGCTGAAGCAAACAGTCCAAAGCCTGTGAGTTCTAGCCAATCATAGCGCAGTAGGGCGCCGCGCGAGTTGACGCTCTGCAACCTGCGGACGCACCACTGACATGCTGCTCTAAAGTCCTGCTCCCTGCATCAAGCTGAACGGGCCTGAAAGTTAAAAGCCGAACCCGGTCTGACCCGCGGGTGTTGAAACCCGGACCCTGAATTAAGTGGGTCCGAACCCGGCCAAAAGAAAAGAGAGAGAGAGAGAGAAGCCGAGTAGGAGCGCGCGCGACCTGACCTACCGTAATTAATTTCTACATATTTTCGGACTGAACTGACGCGTCTGGTCCTTAAGGCCCATGCACACCTGGTAGCCCAAAAGAACAGCCAGGCAGCCCAGTCCAGAGAGCAGAGGAGAGGGAGACAGCAACAGGTGTGTGCGTGCGTGTGTGTGTGCGTGCGTGCGTTACTGTGTGTGCATGTGCATGTGTGCGTGTGTTATACCTGCAACCTCCAAATGGGAATGGGAGCCTCCTTTCATTTATTAATATCTGACAGTAGCTACAGCCATCATACAGATGAGAACAGGGCAGAAGTGGTGGTGGCGTGGTCTTAAAGAGGCTCATGGTGAAGCAGAGGAAACTGGCCTTGAAAGGCTGGTCCAGGTCAAAAGATTGAAAAAAAAAAAGTTTTGTTTTTTCTCACCAGCCACAGCTCCCCACTAGACTAGTGTCATACAGTCCAGCCATTCTTGCCATTACAAAGATAGAAATCTCAGTCAGTAGCCTACCAAATGTGTTTGTTTTTTTTTTTTTTTATCTGAAGCGAATGTTGTCTTCCCATTATATTCTTCTCAGAGTACACCAGAATGCTTCATTTACCTCTTAAAATCATAAAAACTTTCTGGGGGGAGGATCCCCCCAGACCCCCCCTACAGGGGTTTACTTTATCATCATTCCCAGTTTGCAGGTATACCTATGTGTGTGTGTGTGTGTGTGTGTGTGTGTGTGTGTCTGTCTGTGTGTGTGTGTGTGTGTGTGTGTGTGTGTGTCTGTGCGTGTGTGTGAGTATGAGAGAGAGAGAGAGAGAGAGAGAGACAGATACATTTAACTACATTAAACATTATTATGATTATTGTTATGAAAAAGCTAAGCCTATATATATATATATATATATATATATATATATATATATATATATAAAAAAAATGAATTACATGGTGAAAATTTGGTTGTAAATGAGAGCAACAGTAAAGGATAGTGGAGGAAGAGAAACATGTGATGTCAAAGTGAAGTTATAATGGGGAAAAAAAGAAGTGTGTGCCTTTATTATTATTATTTATTTACTTTTTTTTGGGGGGGGGGGGGGAGTCCACTTTTTGGGAAAAAAGAACCCCCCCCTCCACAAGGCTGGCTACGGGCCTGACATGGAAGTTGGAACTGAACAAATCCTCAATAATAGGCTTTGTTTTGTTTGTTTTTAATATAAATGCATATAGTCTTCCTTTTTATTTAAACGCAATGTGCAAAGTTTTCTTATTAACTTAGCAGTTGCAGACATATTTAAGTGTTTATCAATATACACAATTTTGTCAACAAGTATGACACAGAAATAGTCTATGTCAGTGGTTCTCAAGCTTTTTTACATCAAGGACCCCTAAATTGACACAAATTAGACCATGATGGACCCCCATTGGACAAAATTTTGAAGCAAACACCAGAAATACACGAATAGAGACTGAATAAAGTTTTGTAAATTCAAATTAGGGCCAATGGTGTGAATTTTTGGAAATATTATAGAGACATTTCTGGAAAAAAGTGGTACAATTTCTTCAAAAAAATTTCTAGAAAAAAAAGTGGTAAACTCTTCTCATAAAAAAAAGTAAAAACAAAAACAAAATCTAGAAAAAGTGGTAAAATTTCTAAAAATAAAAAAAGAATTCTCAAAAAAAAAAGTTTAACAATTCTAGAAAAAATTGTAAACTTTCAAGAAAAAGTTGGGGACCCCCTTGAACCCTCTCAAGGACCCCTGGTTCACGTTGAGAACCAGTGGTCTATGTGATAAACTATATAATCGTATGTGTTGACACAGCAGCCAGTTCGGCTAAGCTCTGCTTTAATTCTGCAGTGTTGCCGAATTAAAGCAGAGCTGTAACAGGCTTAACACTAAAATAGTTACCCAACACTACACTGTGTGTGTATTTTTGTCATGTGGACGATACATAATCTTATTTAAGTCATTTGCAGGACTCACTGTTGAAACAATAGTGTGCGTCTATAGCAGGACAGGAGACAGTGGATGTCTGCTCTTTATGTGCACGTTGTTTTTTTTTAATAATGTGCGACGCTGGGTTGTGATCTGCATGAGCTCAATGGTACAACATTGAAACTGTAGAGATCAACTCTGGACACTCACCACACAAGAAGAAACACACAAAAACTACACTTCCTTTGAATACAACAGTTTAATCATAGTACTGATTCGTAACAAAAAAACATCCCAAACCCCGCCCCTCCCACCCCTTACGGTTTTTTGTGCCACTCAGCTGTAAGCGCTGGTCAGACTCCTGAATGGAGCAGTACAGATAGAAGGAGAGAGAAGTGAATTAGCACATTACAAAGATAACTCTTTTTTATTCAATCCAAAAAAAAAAAAAGTTATGAATGCAGTGAGGAGGAGGGGGGCGGGGGGAGAGAATGCGCTGATGGAAAAGTTGTGGCTGCGATGTGACATTCGTCCCAGGTGAAGTTCCACGTCCTCTCCCTCTCCTGTCCAGATCTCAAACCCAAGACTGTAAAAGTCTTTTCTGCTCTAGATATCCTTGATTACGTCTTCCAGCTCCTCTTTGGAATACATGTGGAAGGTCTTTCCGGGCTCTACCGTTGCCAGCTGCAGAGGAGAGGACACACAGATTAAGAAAAAGCCTTCATGAAACCAGCACAGGGGATTTCAACTCTGGCAGTTCTGTGCAAACTCAAAACTACTGCAGCTACGTGTTGTTGTTTTTTTTTTTTAACTAACCCTGCTAATGTGGTTTTGTACTGGATATTTTAATGGTCGAATTCAACCTCTCGAATGTCTACAAAGATCGACTCAAAAACTAGTACATACCTCAATGTTGGTGGCGTTGAGCTTCTCCTCCATCACCTGCTTCAGGATGGTGAGAGACGACTTGATGGCGTCTTTTAATGTCATGGACTGTTAGTTTTATTCAGGGAGAGAGGGACAAAACAAAAAGAAACAACACCTTAGCGCTGGTGATTTGCACATCATTTACAGTCTTTCACATTTTCTTTATAGAAAAAAACAACAATTGAAGAAAATACATGCAAGATATCAGCTTAAAAACACTGGTATTTCTAAAATATCCTGTTATAGAATATAAATAAATATAATGTAATATAAATGTGCAGTGGATACCTTGTGGTAAACCTCCTGCAGAGAACTCTGTGCTCCCTCGGACGCTGAGCCGATGGCCCGAGCGTCACACTGCACAAAGGTTCCTGATGGGTCCATGTGGTACCTGCATTTACAAACATCAACATAAGATCTCATGAGTCTCTCTGTGGTCTGACTTGAAAGTAGCATGTTCTACCTTTTAAAGCAACAAGTATTTAAAGGTGCACAAAGTCTATACATACAGCTGGGGTCCTTTTTCATCAACTCCTCCAAACAGAAGTGCTACACCGAATGGTCGACTCTGTTACAGTGACACAACAGAAAAACAGAGAAGATAGGTTAGGCTACATGACTGGCTAGTGCTCATTTACAGTCTTTTTAAAAAATCTATATCGTTGCACCGTTGGGTTTTAAAGGGGTACTTCACCCAAAATCGATAATTCACCAATTGTCTACTCACCGTCACGCCAAGCAAGGGTTCGGAGAACTTTCAGTGTTATCAAAATGCTTTTGGAGTTTCGGCTGGCAAAGGATTTTCATATAATGGTGGCGGATAGAGCTCACTTTTGAATCGCCCAAAACACACTATGAAACATCCAAATGCTGCTTGTCTGTACTGACCCAAGTGTCCTGAAGCCGCCACATGAAAAAGTTGTTCGGAAAAAATTAATTTGATCTCTGTTTTTAGCCTTGTTGTAGCAGTAGCTCCCAGTGGCTGTGTGAGATTTGCTGTGAGATGTTCGTTTGTGGTTGTAAACCACTGGATGTATGATGTAAACACAGAAGAACATCTCAAAGCAAATCTTGCGCAGTCACTGGGAGCTGCTGCTACAACAAGGCTAAAAACAGAGATCACATTCATTTTTTCATGTGGCGGCTTCAGGACACTTGGGTCAGTACAGACGAGCAGTATGGAGGTATCTGGATGTTTCATAGTGTGTGTTTTGGATGATTCAAAAGTGAACTCTATCCGCCGCCATTATATGAAAATCTGTTGCCAGCCGGACCCCCCCTGGAACTCCTAAAGCGTTTTGATGACTCTGAAAGTTCTCCGAACCCTTCCTTGGCATGACGGTGAGTAGAAAATTGGTGAATTATCGATTTTTGGGTGAAGTATTCCTTTAAATTTCGTTGTACATGTGACAATGACAATAAAGGATATTCTATTCTATGATTTGAATGTGTGCATTCAGCAAAGGGATCACATGAGTAACTGACCATGGCACCAGGATCAGCATCCTCCTCTCCGAACTGCAGCGCCAGGTTGGACACGGCCTGAGTGACGCTCTCCACCGTCATCGTCTCGTTGTAAGTGAACCAGTGGTTCTGAGGAGGAAACGTTACCGGGTTAGTTTCAGGTTAAAACACGTGGGGGGGTCAGGAAAACTGCTGAAATTAATACAAGCATGTTCAGCATCCGTACCTGTGTTTCCACTCGTGCTTTGTCAATTAGAGTCTTAGCATCGGCTATCAAGCCACTCATGGCGCAACCTGAGAGGTGGAGAGAAACAACATTAAGAGACCAGATCACGCTCGGATGCTGCAGCTGAACACAACAGCCACTGTAAAAACATGAAATTAAATGTCATAGTACATAAACCAATAAAGATTCATATACAACAGATGTGGGTTTAATCGTTGCCACTGATCAAATTGTCCAGTCTTATATTGTATAAATGCTAAGACTATCAATATGTCCGATATAATAACAACATGGCAAAGGTCAAGTGTTTATGAGAAAAGTTGTCATGTGTGAGATATTGTGTGATACCACTAGGCTCAGCTAGTGTTCAGAAAAAAAATACGGTCCGTAGGTCTTGCCTAAATGTGTTTTAAACTATTTTAACTCACAATTAAAGTTGCTTTTGACTATTGGTCAGGGCAAATAGAAAAACCAGACATTTTCTGATTAGATTGATAAAGATACACTAGCATTTCCACTTCTGTTAGCACCTTACGCCATTAGATCAACAAAAGGGACAGACAATGAGTGGCATTAAATTACACTTTTGTTATGACTGAACCTTTACATGAGCTCACTGCACTTAAGATTTTGTGTTGAACTACCAACAACAACAGTTGGCATACTACTGATAGATCTAATTCAACAGGGGTATAAAGTAAATCTTTTCTTTTTATTCTGGGCATTTTTTCTGCTTCTCACTTGCTCACAATGCTTTGTATTTGAATGAACACAATGCAACACAAACACAGCCAAGTGTTTGGGCTCATTCCTTTTTTTTTCTTTTTTACTTAAATCGGTGCATGGAGTGTTTATCTGTCAAATTAGTTGCTGATTTACAATGAAAATACCAGCAAACAGCATTTTCAGGTTAGTAAACGGTATATATTCAATATCAACTTCTTCAGTTCAGTCTGACTTTTTTTGTCCCTCCCCCAACTCACCGATGTGAGTGTCGATCTCCACGATCTTCTCGATGCTGTTGGGCTCCATCAGGGGAGAGGTGATCCTCTTCTCCACGGCCAGACACACGCCCTCTGATGTCTGGATGCCAATGGCTGTGGAGCCCAACTGGGAGAGCAAAGCCGGACCAAAGACAACGTATGAGCTTCAGATATAGGACACTAGTTGAGGTGAATAGTAGTGAATATTAGTCAGCACAGAGCACTCACCTTAATGGCCTCGATGGCATATTCAACCTGGAACAACCTTCCCTCAGGAGAGAATGTGTTCACACCTCTGCAAAAAAAGATGGAAATAATAATAATTATTAACATTTCTCATTTTTATTCATGATTTATTATCAAAAAGGCATAGTAGTTCTTGTTTTTAAGTGCACTGGGGAGGATACCTTATCGATTTTGTAGTCTAATTTGTGTAAAATGACAATAAAGACTATCTTATTATATTATATTATTAACATTAGAAAACAATTTGCATTATGTTACTGTCATAATATTGAGTTTGTGTGTACTTTCACATGTCTAGAGCCACCAGTAAAAACACACACAAACTTTGAAGACTTGAGTGTGTTTATATTGGCCGTGTTGGGAGGGAAAAAAACGGCATAAAAAATACATTTATAAGCTTTGTGTCTTTCTGGTTAAATAAAGTTTGAATCAAAAAAAGAAAAAACACAGTGATACCGAAAGTGAAACTAAATAAACTTGTAGGAAAGCTACTCGCTGATTGCTAACTTTCTGCAAACAAGCAGCTAGCTACTGAATTGCTTCAATAGCTGCAAGCTTTGGGCACCACCAGATTACTTTGTATAATCACAACAGAAAACAGACTTACACACAACTTAAACTTGTTTACATTTGTGTACTTTTCCTGAGTTTGCTCATTCACACAGAGAAGCGCTTCAACAAATGACAAAGCAGTTTGATTAGCACCCACCTGTCATATTCCGATCTGGTCAAAAACATCTTTAAACGTTGCGTACAGGACCTGCAAACAGAGAAGATAAACAATTATATTCTCAAACAATATAATAAATCTAAGTGTTAAAAAAAAGGACAAGGATTTGTTTGTTATCTCGCCGTGACACCGGGTGATTAGCAAGCTAAACGGCTAGCTGCAAAGCGTGCAGGCTAACTGTTACTAAGCGAACACAACGGCACAAAAACGACAAATATTAGTCAAACATCCGCCTCCACGTATTACGACCGCTTTTTAAAAAGTGTAAATGGTCATTTAAGCGACGTTTCTCTGATTAATTGCACTCAATAAACTGATTTACCTCCAGCTACAAACCCTTGAATGAGTTCGCTCGTTTCAGGGGAAGCGTCGGCGGTGTAACATCCAAACACGCCGGGTGACAACAAAGCATAAGAAAGAAAGGTTCCGCTGTCCCATGCGAATTGCGAAGCTGTAACAGGGCATCAATATACATGGGTCACCACTAAACTACTACTACTAATAATAATAATAATGAAAAAAACATACTTTATTATCAGTTATACATCTATGAAGAAAAACAAGATAATGCATTATTTTTGTACCTCATAATTTTCCCATAATACTACAATTTAACGCAATAAAGTCCAACGAAAATTAAATTATTTACTTGTAGTATCTCTTTAAAGATGGGAATCGTTTTATGTAAAGCTGTGCATAACAGAATCTGCCTCTGTCGATTTACTACAGGCCCAGGAGAGGGCTGTTTTGTCTCTTGGTCCGCTGTTATAATGTGAATAAATCCTCATCCAGAAATGATTGGAGGACGTCGGATTGAAATAATCACAAGGGAAAATCAGAATAAGATCATGACTGTTACGGAACTTGCACTTAACTTGGTATTAACCGATTTTATGGCATAGATTTAGACAGAATTGACTAGATTAAACTTCACATTAAAGAATAGAGGTAGTCGCATAATTCAGTATCAATGGGCATAATCTGTATAATTAGCTATGGTAACCTATTTGGTCAGTAATTAAAAATTAGATTCTAGTGTATATCAGTCTTTGTCACAGTCCCATATGGTCTAGCGGTTAGGATTCCTGGTTTTCACCCAGGCGGCCCGGGTTCGACTCCCGGTATGGGAACAGGCTTTTAAGATAAGACGGCAGTGAGATCGCAACACTGACCAATCTGTAAACGAGCTTTCATCGCCCAAGCAGAGCAGTTGATGTAAAATCAAACAAACAAAACAAAGACATCTGATGTTTCCAAAGTGTGAGTGAAGTTGTAATAACAGTGAGTCAGCCACTGAGTGTCCTCATTGAGAAAGACAAATAGAAAGTACAATGGAAAACTGACTGAGCTAAATCTAAATAATAAGACTAAGAGTGGCTCTTCAAACTTTAAAGTGTAGCTATGCTAAATGTAGATATTATGACAAAAATAAATATCCTGCAAAAGGCATTCTGTCCATCTCCAAAAAAGTAGGCCTATCATTTGTTTGATTTGTTTAAAGGACAATGTGAATTGAGTTTCTCTTGCCTACATGTTTTTTTTAAAATCATTATTATGAGGATGATGATAGATTTTATTATTATCATTTATAAGCAATGATTATGATGGTTGGACTGTTCTGTAGCCTACTAGATCCATGGCTGAAACAAATAGAACAATATACATGTCAACATAATAAACTGATGATAAAGACAGATAAAATAAAAAACAAGAATTTTATATTGTAAATATACTCATTTTATTTATTTATTATTAATAGCATCAATTGCAGCAGTTACCTTTTCATGCAACATGCTGTGCAATAAGGACGTGGGCAAACTACAGTAGCCTATGTTAGAATACGAAAATGTCGAGTCCTATAAGACATAATACGCAATAATAATAGGTAACATATATCTATGATAATAAATAATCATATTAGCCTAATTGGTGAAATCTATTTTGTGGAGTGATGTGAGAGGAGGAGGGGCTGTGCGCTCGCAGGCCGCCGGTGTCAGGTTTCATTTCCCGGACCGTGGGATCAGTTCAGTCCGGTCCTGTTTTGGTTCTGTGTTGATGTCGTGCTCTGTCTCTGTCTCTGCCTCTGCTCTCACTCTGCAACCTGAACAAACCGAGTCCCTCCGCTGCTGCTGCTGCGGCTGCCACCTCCTCTGTCGCTGCCGCCGCCGCCGCTGCTGCTGTGGTGGATGGATTAACAGTCCGGTGTGTGTCCTCTGAGTGAGTGAGTGATCCAGGTGTCCAACCTCAACCTAAAGTCTGCGTCTTAAAGTTCAACAGCCAACATGAGGAGAGAGACGGAGGACGTCGTTTTCCATGCGCTGCTCTTGATCCACAGTGAGTTTGGTTGTTGTTGCATTGTTGTACTTCTGCTACAGGTGTAGAATATAAACACAATAGGCCTATTTTAAAGAGCATGCTGCAAGACTTCTGCAATATGGTGGTTGAATATATATATATATATAAAAAATAGTATTTTCTTTGGGTACAAGTTTACTTTTCCACCCCTTTTCTGTCTGGACTCATTTAAATCTGTAAAGTTTATATAGAAAAGCTGAGCTAACTTTTTGGGATTTGCTGATGTGGAAGAAGGTAGCCTATTTTTTTTATTCGTATATAAACCCAGACTCTGTGTTTTTCACCTGTCTCACCTCCTCTCCACTCTGACACACACACACACATTCCTGTCTGATGAGTTTTTACTGAATCAGGGTCAAAACCATCATAGGGCACAGTAACATCGGCATTTACTGAGCATTAGTGAGTATTAGTCAAAGGCTTTACATTATATTTTCCACTACTGTTGCCAGTCAGTCAGGTCTGTATGCTTTTCTAACACGGCCCCATAACATGCAGTGAGTCAGTGTATGTTGTGGAAACTTCTCCCTGTCTGGATCTGTTCAAGTGATTATCCTGTTCACTTTTTCTTTTTCTTTTTTTTTCTCCCTCTTCTACTGTTTCTGTTCCAGTCCCTGTGGCCTGCCTCTTCACTGCAGGTATGTTCCCCTGTGTGTGTGTGTGTGTGTGTGTGTGTGTGTGTGTGTGTGTGTGTGTGAGCAGCTGTGATTTATATTTTTATTTTATTGACTGTTTTCCTAATGCACTTAACACCACCACCATCACTGTGTGACTCTACTAGGGATGTCACCATTATAGATTTTCTTGGTACGATTATTGTCAGAGAAATAATCACGGTATTACGATTATCACGATATTTATGCATCAATAAATTTCACAACTTTGAATGTGTAAAATCAAATATGGTCAAAATATAATTAGGCCTACATTACTAATCTCTTAAAGGCCCTGTACAGACTTTTTATTTAGTGTTGATTTTGGCGGCCCCTGTGGACGAAAGCGGTGGAATGAAGACTGCATGTCCCACTGTCATGAAGACGTTTGTCTGGCCGGCGCGTGTAGATTTGTTTTGGAAACGTCGGAAAGAAGACGAGACTTGCTTTTTTTTTAGCAGCGTAATGTATCTATTCGTATCGTTTCGTCAGTGGTCCGACCTGACCATGCCTTCCAGAGGTATAGAATTAGACTACTTAGAAATAGCGTATCTTCACACTGATGGGCTCATTTGCTGTTGTAGGTAACAGAGACACATCAGCAGAAACCAGAGACTTTTACGTATCCAGTTAAAAGCTCCGTACAGGGGCTTTAATTGTCAGTTTATTTAGTTTATTTTATTCATTTTTTAAAAGTAGAAATGACACGCTAACATTTAAATCCCTACCAATTCAGTGTTACTTTAGATAAATGGACCAGTATCTGTGCATTTACCTTTACTTTGTTGCACTGCCGATATGGTTCCAACATAATCTTTTTCAGAAAGTGACGGTATTTAAGAATCTTTACAATCAATTAATTGTGGCGTTTAAAGCAGAAGTAAGCGTTCCGGTCGTTTTGGCTAACTTCTTGTCAGCCGATGGAGTTAGCAGTCCCCGCCTTCGTCCATACGTCACCACATTCACGCGCATCCCTTGGCTGCACACACAGAGAGGACCGCCCCTTTGTGCCGTTCTCTCTCCTCATTGGATAAAGGTTGTAGGATACAAGGAAAGTTTTCTCCTCGGCTTACAGCAGAGCAGAGTGACTGACAGACTCATGTTTCAGACCAAACACTCTATATAAGTGATTGCTGTCGGAAGATATAACTATTTAAGACTTATATTAACACAAATATTCCGCTTACTTCTGCTTTAATTGTGAAAACAAGTAATCGTGACATCTCTACTCTCTACACATCCCCCCTTCCTTCCTGCAGTGTCAGGTCAGTCGGACAGCAGCAGCAGTGTGGTGGTGGCGGGCTACAACGTGAGCGCCCCGGCCGGGTCCAAGGTGGTGCTGCAGTGCGTGAGCGGCCGCATGGTGTGGACCAGGGACACGGTGCGGGACAGGCAGAGGGTGGTGCACTGGGACCTGTACCGGGCCGATCCGGACTACGCCATGGAGCGGGTGGTGGACATGTTCTCTGCAGGAGACCAGAGGATCTACAACTCCTACAACCAGGGCAGAGTTGGAATCACTCCGACAGCCTTCAAGGACGGAAACTTCTCACTGGTCATCAAAGGTCTCTCACACACACACACACACACACCTACACACATCTACACACACACACACACTCACACACTGTCTTTGATTTTAAAGTCTGCAGCTTTGTTGCTCAGGACAACTGATATAACTTTGTTTTCCTTACTTACGGTGGCTTTGAAACTCTCAGGCAGGAACCAAAGCTCTTGTAATTCTCAATAACTTTGCAATAACATTTGTATTTTCTTACCCTTCATGTTGTAGCTTTAAACCTCTGCACATGCCTGAATGAAAGTCAAATGTGTTTGAGTAAAGAAATGAGCGTCAGACAGTTGATCCATCAGTAAATATCAAATTGGACGCATTAAAAGTCACATTTCCAACACAAGATTTGTTTTTAGCCAAGGTTGTTAACAAACCAAAACTCAAAAAACAGCTTCATCTAATGTTGTGCAACACTGTGTTTGCTCTTTATCCATGAAACTAAGCACTTCATTTTATAGTGGTGTTAATTTTATGATGGTTTTGGGCGAGATGCACCCCTGTCGTAATAAAAGGAAACTCTGCTGTTGTGAAAAACTTGTGGTGCATTCAAGAAATGTAGGACACTTGTTGCTTTTCTGCCACGATTTACTCAAACGTTGAAATTCTGACACACAGTAGCCATTAAATCCTCATAAACACCTGAATGCACCAATTAGAGGTATTTTTAAACGGTCCCAGCTCAACAGAAACTTATGAGGGTGAACACCAGCTCTCACAGTTTCTGCAAACACAAAAACATTACTGTCTTTTAAGTGTGTAGATGGCCCAACAATATGAATTAATTTGTATTTTTTACTTCCTTCTTTGCATGTGACTGCAGATGTGACGATGAACGACAGAGGTCTGTACTCCTGTAACCTGCACCATCTCTACTGTCACCTGTACGAGACGATCCGAGTTCAGCTCAACGTCACTAAATCACGTACGTTATTGCACTGCACTTAAACCAACAGCATCTTCGACGCGTTGCAGCTTTAAATCCAACTCAGTTTGTCTTTTTGTTTTCTGACCGTGAAGGCCGTAAGGAGCAGAGGTTCTGGGACGGGCAGAAGGCCGTGTACGTGGTGCTGCTGGGGAGCACCGTGGTGCTGCCCTGCGTCAACCGACGCAACGTGTGGACGGACTGGAGCAACGACGAGGAGGACCAGCAGGTGTGTGGACGGCGTGGAGCTTGCTTTCTTCTATGTCTAGATTTTACTATTGGATTTAGAGAGATTAAATCAGTGGTTCCCAAAATTTTTTGGCTCACGACCCCATTTTGACATCACAAATTTCTGGCGACCCCACGGTCACGTGCACTCATGTGATCGCGGCCATCAATTGAGATGCACCAGTTCAAATATTTTTATATGCTGCATTTTATTTGAACTCGATTTATATCCGAGAAAGTGAAAGTATAGAATACAGTTGTTTAAGATTGGGTGTGTTGTTTTTAATCATAATCTTAAAAAGAATAGTAATTGACCCTTTGTTGGCCTTCTGATTGGTCTGCTGATCCACCAATCAGAGCGCTTCTCCCCATGTCACGTGTTGCGCAGCATTCTAAGGTTGGACAACCCTGGGTGAAACCCTATGAAACGAGATAGGTAGACACAGCAATTTTTTCGGCAAAAACTACTTTATAATTTTTCAATATGGTTAAAATGTGTGCCTGCAATAGCGACTGTAGCTAACGTTAGCTAGCGTCGTTAGCTAGCATCGTTCTACTAGCTAGTGAATGACCAAAACAATGATTTTCCACCACTTTTCGGAGAAGTCAGATAATGCCCGTTCAATCGCTCTTTAGCCACGTCTGTCTTCTATCACGGACACCATTTTTCTTTTGTAAGTTAATTCAAATTTTCCTTATAAGCAATTTAAATCTGCCTAATTTTCAATGGTTTCCAATGGGAGTTAACCCTTCCGTGACCATTGCTTGTCCAACCTAGCAACAGTAACCGGAGGGCGGGATTTGACAATGAGTCAATTGGTTAAAATATTTTTATCAGTATTTTTTATCAATTACTAGACCTTTCAGGCGACCCCATTTGAATTCCAAGGCGACCCCACATGGGGTCCCAACCCCAAGGTTGAACAACACTGGATTAAATGGTATTTACTGAAATGTGCAACTCCCCTTCCTCCCCTTTTTGCTTTGGTGGTCTCCAGGTCGTCCACTGGGACCGGCAGTCCCCGGGAGTTCGCCATGACCACGCAGACCGGCTGGTGGACCTGTACGCCTCCGGAGAGCAGCGCAGCTACGGGCCGCTCTTCCTCCAGAGGAAGATGAACATCAGCAATCACGCCTTCTCAGAGGGAGACTTCTCGCTCGCCATTTCTGATCTGCAGGTGTGTAAAGGTGTAGAAAACACAGGTAGCCAGTTAAAACATTCGGTAACACTTTACTTGAATAGGTATTCATAAGATTGACATAACACTGTCATAACCATGACATAACAGCTGTCATAAACATCAATGAATACTTATGACAGCTGTCGTTAAGTGTCATTCGGTAAGCTATGTCACTTTTAATGCAAAGTTGATATTGTTTGAGATGTTTTTGTTCTGACAACTTGACATAAAGACAATTTAAAGCAGAAGTAAGTGGTCCGGTCGTTTTCGCTAATGCTGCGTTCCAGGCAGGCTTTTGAAATCGTAAATTACAGCTTCAAGTCACAACTTACGACTTTGTAGCGTTCCAGGCAACCCACTCGTGTTTTTCCGACCTGTTTTACCGGTGAAAGTCACTATAACGGCCACTCGTAACTTCCGACCGGTGAACTGGTACGACTTCACGGTCGGAAAAATACGAGTTTCCTTGAACGCACCATAACAGTCCTCGTCCCTACGTCGCCACATTCACGGCGTTCCTTGGCTGCACACACAGCCCTGCATGCTGTTCTCTCTCCTCATTGGATAAAAACTGTAGGATACGATAAATGTTTTCTCCTCGGCTCAGAGCAGAGCAGAGTGACAGACAGACCCGTGTTTCAGTCCAAACACTCTATGTAAGTGATTGCTGTCGGAAGATATAACTATTTAAGACTTATATTAACACAAATATATCACTTACTTCTGCTTTAAACTGTCATAGCAGACCTAATTGCCAAACTTTAAAAAATTATGTCAAGTTCTCATAACAAGGACATCTCAAACAATGTCAACTTTGCATCAAAAGTGACATAACTTACCAAATGACACTTAACGACAGCTGTCATAAGTATTCATTGATGTTTATGACAGCTGTTATGTCATGGTTATGACAGTTTTATGTCAATCTTATGAATACCCATTCAAGTAAAGTGTTACCAATCATTCTCCTGTATGAAGGTCTACATACACGTCCCACCGGGGTCTCGGTCTCTACTCTCATACTCTAAATCTGTGTCTGATGGTCTGAGGCGGGGGAGTTGTTCATGTTCGCTGTGTGTTTCCTGAACACATGGAAGTTACATCAGGAATGTAGCTGGTGTCAAATTAAACATTATGGCTCTGTGGGGGGATGAGGTTTTCAGCCACAGCGAGTTGAGAAATCACATCCATGTTAAAAAACAAAAACAACGACTGTTGCACACTAAGCAAAACAAGACGCTGCCCAGAAGGACCTGCAGCGGTCCCACTGTGGCATCTGGAGTGACTGAAAGCAGAGAAGAGTTTATCACTTCATAGAGAATCTCCAGGCCCCAAGTGTTTTTTATTTATTTCTATTTTCTTTTTGTGTCGTTTTGTTTTTTTTTTAAATCGAGCTCATGAATCAGAAAATGTAGGTTAGAAACAGGCTGGAGAGACTCTGGGCTTTACAACCACACTGAGGATTGGGGCCAGTTTTCCAGTCGGCACGTGGCAGTGAAGGGCGTCCACAGGGATGTCTGTGTTAGGAGGGGTTGAACCAAACTGATCGACTGTATTTATTAGCATGTTCTGTAATTTTAAGTATATTGTTGTGTTTGTTTTATTGTTTTTTTGTAATTTCAAATCCTCCTAACAGAGGGTCAGGTCAGATACACTCAGCAGGATAACCTGTGTGTGTTCAGGTGTGATCACATGGTGCATGCTAACATTAGCAGTGTGAAGTTCTGTCAATCAAACTAATTGATTTAATTATGTAACAACAGATAATATGTTAGTGTTCAATGAGAAATAATCTCTGGGCTGCATCCAAGATGATTTAGAGACAGATAAATCTTCACTTTATTATAACAGGATGCACCTGTGACACACATGATCGTCATAGTTCCTATAAGTTCAGACACTTATAAAAAATATCATCATCGTTTTGAGTGAAGGTTCAAAACTCTGCACTTCTGCTTCTTATATTTAATCTTTCGATTTTCTCTTTTTTTCATTTCACTTCCTACTGAGTTGTGATTGTGTGACTTGTTGCTAAAACACAAGGATGATGTGATTGTGTTTTTTAGTTTTTGAACAAAAACATGTTTACCTTTCCTCACCTATAATGTGAAGGAAAAAGGAAATATTTTCTTATTATATTATTATAATAATATATTTATATATAAATATATATATATTATATTATATCAGATTTAAGAGGTTTGTCTTCTGGTCTTGGTTTTATGAATGAAAAGACATCTTGACCAAGTTGATTCTGGTTTAACAATGAATATGTTTAACTTCTGTAGCTCTTTAGACTGAAAAGAAGCATCATCAGGTCAAAATTTGACTTCATTCGTGTGTGTGTGTGTGTGTGTGTGTGTGTATTGATCTCCCATGCAGCCCACAGATGAGGGGATGTATTCCTGCCACCTCCACCATCATTACTGTGGCCTCCATGAGAGGAGAGAGTTCCAGGTCACAGTGGAGCCACAAGTGGTCCAGACCACCCAGCCGGCCAGAGCTCTACCCAGCGAGGACAAAGGTAACACACACACGCACACATATGCACGCACACACACACACAAATATGCAAATACATAAACACACTGTCTCTTCCTGCTCCAGTTGTAGGTCAGTGTGAGCGCTGGAGCAGAGAGGATGTTTTATAACTTCATGTAAATACAATTAACAGGGGGAAAAAAACACACACATCTGTTCTTTTCTGTACTTTCTGTCTTGTCCTCATTCATCTTCACCGTGTCAGACTCTCTGAGTAGCACCGGAGGACGAGGAGATGAGATGAGAGGAGCAGAAACCCCCCTCCACACCACCCCTCCTCCTCTTCCTCCTCCTCCTCCTTTTCATCTTATTGCTGAAACTTTCTGTTTGTTTCATAAGAGGTTTTTTTTTTCCTTGCACCGTCAGCTCGTCCGACGCCAGACCCCCGAAACCACACACACACACTCTCTAACAACCCCGTTCCTCCTCGATTTTCACCTTCTTCTTCCTCCCTCGCCCACGGGTTCTGCTCTGTTTCGTCACTCTCTCTCTCGCTTAGTCGGGTTGACTTTTCCCAGCTCTTTGCTCTCTGCGTTTAGAAAATCTGTGGGTGCTTATTAGAGGAGGAAAAAGAAAAGAGAAGAAAAGAAAAGAAGAGAAGAGACGGGGTCAGTCAGTCGGGTGCTGGAGGTGGAGGGGAGGGGAGGGGAGGGAGTCGGTGTGTTGGCATGCCAGCTGCCTACCTCGAATTCTTAGAGCATGAGAGAGTTTTTCTGCGTTTTCCAAGAGGTAAAACTGCAACAAATCCGTAAATGGCAGTTCAGTATCAATGTGGGAAAATCATTGAGAGAAGCTTAGAAACGAAGAGAAATGCCTGCGGTCGGCCCATCTGTGTGTGTGTGTGTGTGTAGCCTACGTGTATGTGTGTATGTGTGTATGTGTGTGTGTGTGTGTCAGAGCGAGCGTGCCAAGAGGACCGATCTCATTTCAGTGGAATCTTTCGGATACAGTCTTTGGACCCGAAGTTCAGCTCTGCCCACACAATTAATCCCTCCGCTCGCTGAGCTGTAATAATACAGTAGGATCGCACCGCGGGAGCTGCAGAGACAAAGATGCACAACAAGAGAAGAGCTTGTGCAACTTCTTCTTGCAACCAGAACTATTGTTGTTGTTATTATTATTATTATTATTATTATTATCTGCTCATCTCTTGCCCTCTCTGACCGTCTGCTGCCCCGGTGACTTCTCCTCAGTCTCCACCCCCCCTTCCTTCCTTCTGTTTTTTCCCCCTCTCCTCTACACATGTTCAGGGTTTATTTACTTTCACCATTTCTCGCTCTTGCTGTTTTTTCCCAGCAGCTTTGCTCACTTGCTTTTTCTACTTTTTTCTTTTCAGTAGTTTGCGCACAACAAAAGGAAGTGTGCTTCATCTGTACAGCAGCTGGTCGCACACACACACACACACACACACACACACACACACTGTAAAAACTCAAAATCTTTCCAAAAATGTTTGTCTTGTCGTATTTCTTGTCAAAATGTCTAATTTCTAGTCAAAACTAATCTCTCTCCACTTAAAATAAGACTCATCACCTAAAAATGAACTTGTTTTTAGATAATTTTCACTTGTTTTAAACAAATTTTCACTTGAAATAAGTAGAAAAATCTGCCAGTGAAAGGAAGTTTTTTGTGCTTGTACTGTAATAGGAAGAAAAACTTGCTCCACTATCAGATTTTTCTATTTATTACAAGTGAAAATATGTTTGAAAGAAGTAAAAAGTGTCTAAAAACAAGCTACTTTTAAATGTGATGAGTCTTATTTTAAGTATAATGAGATTTGTTTTGACTAGAAACTACATTTCAACTAGAAATAAGACACATATATACTGTACTTGGTAAGATATTTGAGTTTTTGCAGTGCACAGGGAGAGACACACTGAGAGGCTGTTTGAGGTAGAGTGATACACAAAGAAAGAAAGAAAGAAAGAGAGACAGGGGCCAGAGAGTCTGTTGATGAAATACGGAAGAGGAGATGTAGGTCACCCCTCCCTCCATCCATCCATCCCTCCGTCCCTCCCTCTATCAGAGTTATTTCACAGTGTGGTTTGGGCAGGAGAAAGAGGAGGGGGAGGAGGGGGAGGAGGAGGAGGAGGAGGAGGAGGAGAGGGGCAGCCAGTCTAAACACAAACACATATGTTCCCATCCGGGCAGGAGTGTGAAGACCTGAAAGTGGACAAAAGGATCAGAGGATTTGTAATGTTGATGATCATGTTGTTTTCATGTGTGTGTGACCGCTGAGCCGAGTCTTTTCAAACTTCATTTTGCAAGTCAGCCAGTCCTCTGGAGAAACATCTCAGCGTCCCCTTCCTCTCCCTCGGCTCTCCTCCTCCTCCTCCTCCTCTGTTCTCCACCCCTGCTCTGCCCTTCCTTCGCTCCTCTTCCTCTCCTCACTTCTCTGTGTTTAGCTGCCAGGAAAAGTAAATCACAGCATGACTTTCTGTCTGGATCTCATTTTGGCTCAAATATGTCGAGTCTGAGGTCCGCAGCTGCTTCTCGCCTCACACTTTTTTTTTTTTTTCCCCGCAATTTTGTAACGAAGCCTCTCAACAACACTCAGCAAAACCGCGCACATCATCTAAACCCAGCCGGCTAATTACTCAACCCTGACCTGGAAATGTGTTCAGCATTTTTTTTTAACTTTATTTACAGCCAGTAAATGTCATCACATACGTAAGAAAAAGAAAAAGTCAACAGTTTGCAATTCACAAGAAAAAGCTGGGAAAGCAGCAGCTCACAGTCTCACGCATGTGCGGCAAAGCAAACACAATCACAGCAGCAGGAGGAGAAATCTCTTCCGGGGAAAAGATGTAGTTCACACAAACATCCATCACACACACACACACACACACACACACACACACACACACACACACACACACACACACACACACTCATTTTCACACCTACAGGACACACACAGCTCAGGGTGAACATGCAAACTCCACCCAGATGCAGGAATCAAACCCAGAACTTGCGAAACACTGCTCCACTGTGCCGGCCTTGGAACAAAGAAAGCGTTAATTAAGTTTTTCATTCTTAAATTTAAAAAATGATTTTAATAAACAATTAACTTTTAAATTGAACTAACTCAAGTCATAAAGTTAAAGGGATAGTTCAACATTTTGCCAAATTGGCCCATCGCCATAATCCCTATAGTTTTAAGAGTAGGTTTGTTACCTTTATTTGTTGGTGCAAGCTATTTTTAGAACGGCGGAGCAGAGCGGCGAGCTGCTCAGAGCTACGCTACGGAGGCTGATGGGATTTCTTGGTTTCCCTCATCAAACTCATCAAACAAACAACTCCAAAACGCTCTGGTGGACAAGTTGTGACCTGCACATTCACCACGCTATGAGGTAATAACAGAACCTTATGAGACAGAGTTGTTTTAGAGGCAAGTTCAAGCAAAACCGCTGGTGCGCGTTCCCGTCGGGAGCAGTTTTTCTGCAATCAGTCTCTGTATTTCCCTCTAAAACAACTCCGGTTCGTAACGTTCCATTATTATCTCATGGCGTAGTGAATGTGCAGGTCACAACTTGTCCACCAGAGCGTTTTGGAGTTGTTAGATTGTGTATTTGATGAGTTTGATGAGGGAAACCAAGAAATCCCATTAGCCACCGACCGTAGCGTAGCTCTGAGCAGCTCGCGGCTCTGCTCCGCCGTTCTAAAAATAGCTTGCACCGACAATTAAAGGTAACAAACCTACTCCTAAACTATAGGAATTATTATGGCAATGGGCCAATTTGCCAAAATGTTGAACTATCCCTTTAATCATTTTTAAACATATACTGGTAGGTAGCTAATTTAAAAATGCTGTCATGAAAAGATTTTATTGACAATTAACTTTTAAATCTAACTAACTCAAGTCAGAAACAGTGAAAGCCATTTCTCGTCAGGGAGCCTTGAAGGTCTGAGCGAGTGTCTGTGGTATTTCACAGGATAATTAGAAAGTTTGGGCGCTAGAGGAGAAGTCAGCAGGTCAGCAGAGTCAGCAGAGTAAGAGGGAGTCATCAGAATAGATACAGTAAAAAATCTGCAACAAATTTGTGGAGATATTTTAATCTGGATCAAAACAGTGAAAGGACTGATGAGTCAAACTGCTGCTGCTGCTGCTGCTGCTGCTGCTGCTGCTGCTGTGGTTAAAATGAGAGTTTGCTGAGTGAGAACAACTTCAACAAAAACAAGTCAACCGGTCAATTTATGCACCAGATGAAGCAGTGATCTCATAGTGAGCCACAAAAAAGTTAAAATAGATGCACTGTTGCTCATGAGGTGCGTGATGACTGTTCAAAGAAGGGCCTGGTGTCGATTACTGTGTGTGTGTGTGTGTGTAAAAACCTCACGGTGACACATCGGCCTGTTTGTGAGCGAGGAGACAAAGAAGACGAAGAAGACGAAGAGCAAAGCAGAGGAAATGAAGATGCTGACTGTTGTGATCTCTTCTCCACTCAGACACCACGAAGGCTGAGTCACCGCGAGTCATCAACGTCATCCTGCCCGACCAGAGACACCACTTTCTGCTGCCGCTGGGCTACGTCCTCACCTCCTTCCTCCTCCTGGTCTTCATCATCCTCGTCGTCATCCTCATCACACGCAGGCGGAAAATCAAAGGTCTGCAAGCATGGACTGGAAAGCACCTCGGCAGGAGCATTACTAGATTGATTCATTATTTGGATTGGGGATTTCTGGATTTCTCAGTCTCATCCTCTTTTCTTTGTGTTTTTCAGAGTATTATCCTCGAGGATCCATGAGGTGAGGGCGGTAAACACACACATAGCATCACTCTCTTACCTTTCACTTCACATTTCGTATGAATGACAGACATACAGACGAAAAGGATAGGTAAGAAGCCAGGGCTTATGAGGAGCCTAAACCCTCGCAACTGTTACAATTACAATCAATCATGGTGTTAGAGACAAGATCATTAGGCTACTTTGCATATATAATACAGAGACAAATTTGAAACATAATTAAGTAAGCAAACATGATTAAATAAGCAAAACAGACTGTAAAATAGGATGCTCTTGCAGAATTCATACAAAACAGTTCATGAGAAATGAGGAATAGCTTACTATAGATTATTAAAGCGATTTCATAAACAAAGAAAAACAATGAAAAGCGAGAAATTATGAATAACTTAGATTCACCAATGATATTAATAACTTAGAATACAGTAGTTTAAGTTTACATGGAAACATTTGCATGTTCACATCAAAACCTTCATAACTTACCTCCTCTTACCCACAGCACTCAGACGTCTCTCTCTCTCTCACAGTGACAGGTCCAGCAGGAGTCACAGCAGCTCGGATGAGTTCGAGATGGACGTGACTGAAGTCAACATGTGCAGCGAGGAGGCGAGAAGAGTCGGTGAGTTGGAGGAGAGAGCAGGGTGGAAATACACAACGTTTGGTGTCGTCTTTAAGTGCTGAAGCAAAGACAACTGGACTTCTGTTCAGTCTTTACTGCCGCCCTTTTCTTTTTTTTTGCTTTAACACTTAAAGACTACAATGAACTGGACAACTGAGACCCTGCAAAGACATAAAGCTTTGTGTTGTTGAAACAAAATCAGAGCTGTACGCATTTTTAATGGGTCATGACTTTGTATGCTTTTAGATGTATTGTACATTTTATTGTATTGGTATATATAGGCCTAATTTTGATGTATCTTACCTTCTTTCTTTTACTAAAAGCCTAACAAGGGACGGGAGTTGGAAACTAGCAATTGCTATAATCTCTGTCTGTATGCAGAACATCAGTCACATTGGCTTGTTTGTAACGAGTGGAAGTGTTACTATGTTAACCTGCATTGTCCCTATCAAATAAACTAAATTAAATTAAATAAAATAAAATTTGTCACCTTCCCCTGTGTGATTTTCAGAGTTCAAGAACAACCTGCTGAAGGAGAAGGTCCACATGAACACTCAGCCGAAAGTCATTGATCTTGACAAAGGTAAAAAAAAAATGTAAAAGAGCACACGTGCACAAACTCAGCCAGTCATTAGTTGAACTCCTCTCTTTCTGTAACTTCGCTCTGTCTTTTCCTTTTATTGCAGAGATGCAGAAGTTTTCTAAGTGAGGAAAACGAGAGGAAAAAGTGAAACTGGAGCCACTGGCTGGTCCAGAGGCTGCCTGCGCTCCAAACCAAACACACAACTGCTGCACTTCTGTCCCGGCAGCGGGAGACAAGACGCCACACGGAGACAATCAATGCTTCGTTATGAAATAACAGAAAAATGGGTTTAGAGACATTGTTGTGTCATGTTTGAAAAAAAAAAAAAAAGAAGCGTTACAGGCACACACATACAAAAAAAAGATCTTGTTTAACTTTGTACTGTTAAGACTACAGAGACTGGACCATGCACGGCACCGCAGCGCCGCCCAGTGGGGAGTTTGTAGGAAAAAAACAACCTGGATTTAAAGGTCGACTCAGAAGAGACTGAGTTTATCTGACGCATCAGTTATTACAGCTTCAATCATTACGCCTCGACTTTATCAAGAATACTGACGTTTTACTTTTCACTTTGTTTTGTTTTTTTGTGTTTACTGACCGGACTGAAGCTTCACTGACATGTTACTACATCAGTGTGACCTGCTTCCTCTCTAGGCTTCGATTAACTGTTCGCCACACAAGCAGTGTAGTGTGTAAGAATATTTTAATTGTGATATTGAGACTGTATTTTTTGTGTACTGCTCATTTTCACTTTATTTTTCTTCCTATATGTATTAAAATGAAGTGTTTGATGCTGTTTTTTTTAGCTTTTATGACCTGTTATGTGTTGTATTTAAATGACTCTCGGTGGAGAAGCACAGGTGTTACTAATAATGACATTAACAATGACTGTGTTGCATTCAAGTGCACGTATGACACAACACAATGAGACAGTAGGATCAGTTTCCTCATGCAACAATAATATTATTAAGTTCAAGTTCACATCTGCTCCTGTTTGAGAACCACTGCATTATCTGTGTGTTATGAAATATAAATATTACAGTTTCCATTGAGGGGAAAGTGGAACATTGTTTTTTCTAGTAAGTGTGAACATCAGTACAAACTCTTCCCGATATTTGTGTCTTCTGCTTTATTTCATTTAATTAATTGCAGTTTTATCTTCATTTGGCTCATTTATGCTTTGTGTCCAAGACAAACTACCTATGTACTGTGCTGCTAACTCAATAAAATTAAACTCAACTCGACGGCCGCTTTCTAACTTGAAATTGCAACTTCTGAAAGTGAAGACACTCACACTGAGGTGCATGTTAGGTCATAATTCATTTATTCATTCCTTTGTGTCACAAACAAACAGTCCCTGAAATCAAGACAAATGGCTTTTTTATACATTTTGTGAAGTTTTGTTTTGTGTACGTTTTCTATAAAATACATGGTACTGTAATATACTGTACTTTCGATCTAAAAACGGTAGAAAACCCTGGTCTGTCCTGCGCTCTTGGACAACTGTGTCGAAGGAAGCAGCTCGCAAAAAAAGAAAATCTGCCGGCGCACGCACACACACACACACACACTCACACATTCACGCACGCTCGTACGTTCACGCACGCACACATGCACGCATACATTCACAAGCTCACCTGCAATCTGAATCCAGTACAAACTACACCGTCACTTCCTCTCTGCCTCTCTCTCTCCCTCTCACACACAGCTACACAGAGTCGTAGAGGAAATTCGATCAGTAAGTAATCCCAGGATCAGAGGACATTTGGGGCCACGCTGTGTCGGTTTTTTACAATTAGAGGTAACCTACAGCATCTGTAGGGTGGTGACGACCAGACTGGATACTGGCTGGAGGAAAAGGACTCGCTACAGGACGTTTTTTATTTATTTATTTTTTTTATAAGTACTAAGGTTGGATTTAAGTGGCTGCGCTAAACTCAATTTCAGACGATCAACAAATGTTCTGCTGTTGTTCGTGAGTCAGGGGTAACATAAAAAAAAAACTGGACAAGAGTCGAACCGATCTAATGGAATAGGAGAAAACACTCCGATAACAATTAACTTACAGGATTCAATTCTGAACATTTAAAAACAGAAGAGCAGCAAAACGTGTCTTTGTCTTAGTGTGTCCATCAGGAATAAAATCTACCACGTCGTCGTGTCATCCATGGTATAAGTTACTATGCCATTGAAGGAGCTGATGATGATGATGGTGGTACAAACACACACGCACACACGCACGCACACACATATACGGTATGTGGTACTGTACAACCTGCACACCATGTCGCTGGAGAAGAGTCAGGTATATGTGTGTGTTGTGTTGTCATACTCGAACTGGGCCAGCACTGTCTTCTTCTGTGTCGTCGTTAACTCCAGTCTGACGGACGAACTGGGTGTAAGTGAGTACACAGTGCTCATGTATGTTCAGCAGCCGTGGGGACCCTCTTCCTGTTTACGGAGCGTAAAAGGGGTCTGGTCGGTCTTGAATACAAACTAAAAGCCCAACAGGGGCTCTATAAACACAATTAGAGAGGTAAAATATTCGTGGTCCTACGAAGGCAGTTTGCATCAGGCCAACTGAGAAAGAAATGCCAGTGAACATCGTCTTTCTCTCTCTCTCTCTCTCTCTCTCTTTCTTTCTCTCTTTCTTGCCTCCTGTGTTCCTTAGGGAGTGGTCCAGCATCCGATACCTTTACAAAACAAGTTAAACTTCAACCTAAAGCATAAAGAACCCCAGTCCTCTGGACTGGTCAGAAGAGATGATGCATGATGGGACTTTCTGGTGTGGGTCTCTGGCAGGGCAGCTTGGTTCGATTCGCAGCGAACTGGTTGTTGTTGTAGTTGTTGTTGTTGTTGGTGGTGGTGGTGGTTTTATTTTAAAGGGTTTTTTTTTTCTTAAAAGATCCCTCAGGTGTCCACCACAGGCCCGACGGCGTCCTGCTGGGGGCTGTCCAGGGGGGAGGAGCTATCTGGGACAGGTGGGTGAGGGGAGTGGGCGGCCGCTGCTCCTGAGCTGCAGGTGACACAACCCTGACAAACACAGTGACATGTTAAAAGATGTTCTGGTGGTTAGGTTAAAGGGATAGTTCAACATTTTGGCAATTTCTCCTATCACCATAATCCATATAGTCATAGCAGTAGGTTCATTACCTTTAATTATCAGTGCATGGTGTTTTGAGATCGGCGGGGCAGAGACGTGAGCTGCTCAGTGAGTGAACACATTGGAAACTCATCAAATACACAATCCAACAACTCCAAAACGCTCTTGTGGACAAGTTGTGACCTGCACATTCACCACGCTATGAAATGATCAAGTAACATTATGTAACATTACAACACACGAAGCAAATACTCGGTACTACTTGCGCTTTTGAAATCACTCCGCCCAGTAGCCGAGTCTGAAATGTAGTTCCGGCTGCATTTCCCTCGAAAACAACTCTGTCTCGTATTATTATTATCTCATAGCGTGGTGAATGTGCAGGTCACAACTTGTCCACGAGAGCGTTTTAGAGTTGTTGGATTGTGTGTTTGATGAGTTTGATGAGGGAAACCGAGAAATCCCATGAGCCTCCGTAGCGTAGCTCTGAGCAGCTCGCGGCTCTGCTCCGCCGTTCTAAAAACAGCTTGCACCGACAATTAAAGGTAACAAACCTACTGCTGTGACTATAGGGATTATGGCAATGGTCCAATTTGCCAAAATGTTGAACTATCCCTTTAACTTAGTTTATTAACACATTGGGCCCCAAAATACCACCGTATTAAAGGGATAGTTCACCCTAGAATGATATTTCGCTCATTATCTACTCACCCTCATGTTGACTAAGGGCTGGAAGAAGTTCCAGAGTCCTCCGTCCCTTCTCTGAGTTACAGGGGGTCTTAGCGTAGCAGTGCATTTCAAAG
Source organism: Trachurus japonicus (assembly GCF_045865225.1). Taxonomy (NCBI): domain Eukaryota; kingdom Metazoa; phylum Chordata; class Actinopteri; order Carangiformes; family Carangidae; genus Trachurus; species Trachurus japonicus. Next base: position 7,057,881 of record NC_140911.1, read on the forward strand.
CAACGGTTGTAAAGGGACACCAGAGCTCTTCGTAAAAAAACACACACAAAAAAACATCCAAATACCTCCATGATGCTCGTATGTAATGTCCGTCTTGTGCTGAAGCCCCAAATTGCGTAATTGTCCCGAAAAAAATGAAATAAGTCCACATTCCAAGCATGTTTGTAGCATTAGCTCTGTGTCTGTTGTCCGGTCTTCCGCTGCCAGCGCGCATGCGCAAAGTTCGCACTGAGACCGACTCGAGTCTCAGTCTGGTTGCGCATGCGCGCTGGCAGCGGAAGACCGGACAACAGACACAGAGCTAATGCTACAAACATGCTTGGAATGTGGACTTATTTCATTTTTTTCGGGACAATTACGCAATTTGGGGCTTCAGCACAAGACGGACATTACATACGAGCAGCATGGAGGTATTTGGATGTTTTTTTGTGTGTGTTTTTTTACGAAGAGCTCTGGTGTCCCTTTACAACCGTTGCTTTGAAATGCACTGCTACGCTAAGACCCCCTGTAACTCAGAGAAGGGACGGAGGACTCTGAAACTTCTTCCAGCCCTTAGTCAACATGAGGGTGAGTAGATAATGAGCGAAATATCATTCTAGGGTGAACTATCCCTTTAAATACCACATCAGGTATATTGACGTGGTATTGACCTGGTATATTCATCAGCTGATTCAACCACTTTTCCCCAACTATATGGAAAAAAAATGCAACGCCTGCCCCTCCCATCCCATTCCCTGGATGAATAGCTTTTGTACTATCAAGTTAAAACTATCACATCTCTGGTTGCGTGGTGAATGTGCAGGTCACAACTTGTCCACGAGAGCGTTTTAGAGTTGTTGGATTGTGTATTTGATGAGTTTCCAATGTGTTCACTCACTGAGCAGCTCACGTCTCTGCCCCGCTTATCTCAAAACAACAGGCACCGATAATTAAAGGTAAATGAACCTACTCCTATGACTATAGGGATTATGGCAATCGTCGAATTTCCAAAAAATGTTGAACTATCCCTTTAAGAAAAATAAAATGGCACACATTGTGGTGACTACTGTGTGTGTGTGGAGATCCTCCCACCTGTGTGTCTATCTCCTGTGGGATGGTGTGCTGCTGGATCCAGGGATGAACCTCCGCCAGCTCCTCTCTCTGCTTCTGGGTGAACCAGGGCTGCAGCGGCTGCAGCACCCGCAGCTTCTCCCTGTCCTCGGCCAACACCTCGCTCTGGTCCCTGGAGGAGGTTAGAGAAGACAAAGACAGAGAAGGAGGAGTTTTAAAGAAATGACTTAATATAGACAGTAAGAATTGTTACAAAGTCTTAGTTTATCTGCATTTTTGTGACTTATGTGGCTCTGTGGTCCCACCTTCTTTGCGCTTTCAGCACACTTCTATATTTTACTTCCTGTAATTTATTAAATAGAAGTAGTATTTAAGCTTTACTTAAGCTACTGCACCAGAGTTTTAGTTTCTTTGGATAAAAACTTCTGACAAATCTGTAAATATAATCTTATTTTCTTTTGCATGTGCTAATGCATCAACGATGCTGCTTTTCATTAAATGCCAGTGCTGCTTTACAGAGACGGCTGGAGCTGTTTCGTTTCAGTTTATTTCAAAATATATTTTCATATGCTCTTCTTTTTTTATTTAAAAAAAACTTGGTAACACTTTTTAATACGTACACACTATTAAGCATTAGTTAAGAATTAAATACTGAATTCATCATTTATAACACATGAATACTCATTAGCATGTAGTTTAAAAACACATAAAAATGTTTTACTCATCATTGATAAGCACTAACTGTATTTATAAACTACATACTAATGAGTATTCATGCGCTATAATGAAGAATTCAGTATTTATTAATGCTTAACTAATGCTTAATAGTGTGTACTTATTATAAAGTGTTACCAAAAACGTTTTCCACTATTTATCCTCTTCTATTGTTTTTACCTCAAGAGGAAGCCACACTGAATTTCATTGTACAGTGTGTATAATGACAGATAAAGTTCAATTATTCATCATAAAGAAATGCTTTGTATCTAATTATCTTCAATAGTGAATTAGCTGAAACAGCCTGAACCGTGTTGTTACTGTGTTACTGTTGGGTTTCGTTTGTCAGCGATGACATTACATCATCAAATCAGGAGATGGCGCCTGTAAAACAGGAGTTCACTGACACACACGTCTTCTTCAGACAGACACTGTGCTGCCAGGGGCAACAGACAGAGACACACGACCTGCTGCTATTATGTTAAATCTTGGTTTGAGAGATAGCTGGGAGGATGTTGATGCACCGAGGCCGTCGGAGGAGAAGAGTCATAATGAAACTGTCATACGGTGTCACAGGATGTAATAAAAAATTTAGTCGAGCCATTCCTGGAAGAGCCGTCTTAGACAAACTAATCTCTCTTTGGTCTGAAAACTTTCAATTTCAAAGAGGTCTGACTTCAGAAGTTTAACAGCATTGGACTTCAAAAAGCTGGACTGACGAAAAAAAAAAGGAATAAGGAGACGTCTCTTTCTTTGATTTCACTTCAGTTCGGTGGAAAGCTTTTGAAACCACAAGAATCTGACGAATCTCTTTGAAACTGTCAAATGGACAGAAATGCTGATGCTGGTACATGAGTTTGGTTTTAAGAGTTTATCCTCCAAAAGGGAACGACTTGTTTCATTCAATATAATCTATATTTGATCTACAAAAGTAAAGCACATTCCCTGAAAAAAGGGGAAACTCTCTGATTTAGTTAAAATACTTCCATGTTTCGAGATTAAATCAACATTTTACATCTTCCTGCTTCTAATGTGGCCTCATTTTCAAAAGCTACCAGATGTGTGTGTGTGTACCTGGTGTGGATCTGGTACGTCATCATGACTCGCTCGGGCGTGTGCTGGATCATGCTCCACAGCGAGTTCTCCACGCGGGAGTCGAAGGGGTGCTGATGCTCTGCCGGCGCCTCCTGACTCTTTCTGGCTTTGCGGGACGTGTCCGATGAGTCGTTGCTGGCAAAGTATTTGCTGCTGTTGCTGCTGCCTGTAAAAGCCATCGAGAGTCAGTCAGTCCCTGTCCCTGAATGTAGTTTTGTATTGATACAAGTGCTTTCATATAACATCTAAAGCACCTCAACAAAAGGGGTAAATCCTAAAGTTTCTGTAAGATTAGCAAAATTAGCAATAACGTGGACGTGGTTGATACGCTTGTGCACATGTTTGTTGCTCCTTTCAATCTGGTAAATAATTCAAATTCAAACAAAATTCCCCCAAAAATGTCCAATTACACATCATAATATCTAATAGTAAAGAAAACATTGGGATAACTGTGATAAATGTGAAGTGATTTCATAAATATTGTTATAATTGTAATAAAATAACAGTTAATTCTATTAGATTGAACACAATTCTGTAATGGGACTCAAGCTGCATTTATCATTCTGCTAGATTTGAGTGAATAGTTTAATCATTTTAAGATTTGGCATTAATGGTCTGAGATTGCAAAAAAAACTTTGCAAAGTTTGATATAATATTTCCTGTGTAGACAAGCTAATGTGCAGGTCAGGAAATGTGAATGTGTTCAACATTCAAGTGCAAGTTCACCTGTGGGACTAATATAATGTATTTGTGTTGGTGTGGCTTATTATAGCTGACTTATATATGCCACTGGTTGAACTGTTGTGACAGGTATTGGATCACAGGGTTGATATATTCAACAAACATCACCTCCTCTAATGCAATACTGTTGAAACGATGCGGCTGTGTTTGCATATTATTTCCTCCATCTCTTACCAGTGTGAGAGGTGGACGTTCCATTGGATCCAGATCCTGATCCAGATCCTAGTGAGCCTCCAGATTCTCCCGATCCAGATCCCGAGGCGTTGGAGCCGGTCCCAGACCTGGCGTCCTCCTGCAGCAGCAGGTCGAGCAGCTCGCTGGACGTCGACTGGGCGTCATGGTTACCGGAGTCACTGGGGCCGTCACCCTGAACAAGGAGGGAGTTCAGAACGAATTCAACTGGAGCTCTTTGCACTGTACACACACATATATACACTCCACTGGGTGTGTATGAAAAGCTCTATACTGACACACTGAGGGAGATGCACTTAAAGGGATAGTTCAACACTTTGGCAAACTGGCCCATTGTCATAATCCCTATAGTTTTAGGAGTAGGTTAAATACCTTTAATTGTCAGTGCAAGCTATTTTTAGAACAGCCGAGCAGCTCAGAGCTACGCTACGGAGGCTCATGGGATTTCTTGGTTTACCTCATCAAACTCATCAAATACACAATCCAACAACTCCAAAACGCTCTGGTGGACAAGTTGTGACCTGCACATTCACCACATTATGAGATAATAACAGAAGGTTACGAGACAGAGTTGTTTTCGAGGTAAATTCATGCAATACTGCTGATGCGCGTGGTGAATGAGCAGGTCACAACTTGTCCACGATTGTGTATTTGATGAGTTTCATGAGGGAAACCACGAAATCCCATTAGCCTCCGTAGCGTAGCTCTGAGTAGCTCGCGGCTCTGCTCCGCCGTTCTAAAAATATCTTGCACCGACAATTAAAGGTAACGAACCTACCCCTAAAACAATAGGGATTATAGCAATGGGCCAACTAGCCAAAATGATGAACTATCCCTTTTAAAAGTTGTAAGAAAGCAGCAGACAAACCTGTTTTTCGTGGAGGCTCTCGGCGTGGTTGTGCCCCGTGCTGCTCTGCCCTCCTTCGCTGGGTTTGGGCAGCTCCTCCTGCAGCAGGTTGAGCTGCAGCGGAGAACTGGAGCGAGAGCTGGAGAACAGCGCCCTCGGCTCGGCCGCCGCCTCCTCCTCGTCCCCGATGGAGGAGCTGGCTCTGGGCGAGCAGAGCAGAGGGCCCGGCGGGGTCATGGAGGTCATGGAGGTCATGATGGAGGCGTGGAGGCCCGGCTGGACTTGGAACTGAGGCTGCGGGAGGGGGACGGTGCCGCCGGGAGCAAAGCCATGCGTCATGGTGATGGGCGTCTGGGGCATCTGGGACATCTGGGGAATCTGAGGCATCTGGGGCATTTGAGGAATCTGGGGCATCATGGAGAGAGTGGACGGTGGGTAAATGGACGGGTAGCCTGCGGTGAAGGTCGGGTAGTTGGGCAGGATGACGGCCATGACAGGGGTCATGTAGGGGTTGATGCCCTGGGCCGACGCCATGGGCTGCATGGTGGGAAAGTTCTGGATGTTCTGCAGGTTCTGGATGTTCTGAATGGGCTCCATGTGGATCTGCTGCATGTCGGCGAAGCTCTGGGTCGACTGCATGATGTTGAAGCTGAAACTGGGCATGGTTTGGTCCGGCGGCTGCTGCAGGATGACGGGCTGAGGCGCTCCGGACACCTGCTCTAGTTTGGGTTGTTGTTGTTGTTGTAGTTGTAGTTGTTGTTGTTGTTGTTCTGGGCCGGGCTGCTGCTGCTGCTGCTGAGTCGCCACCATGGGGAAGAATGGCGTGGCGGCGTGGAGTGGGGATGTTTGGTTGTGGTTGTGGTTGTGGTTGTGGTTGTGGGGCGCTCCGACCATCTGCGGCTGGGAGGACTCGGAGGAGGGCCAGGAAGAGTGAGGGGCAGCAACGCAGCGAGGCGGCGGCGGCCCCGGCGGAGAGGCGTAGCTGTCCGAGGAGCCGTGCGGTTTGGGACGCTTGTGCCTGGGCTTTCCTCTCCGGGGTCGGTTCAGACCGCCAGCGCTCAATGGTTGGAGATAATCACCTGTGTGGGAGGAGACGGAAAGGAGAAGGATTAAAATCGAGCTTTCGGCACGCTCTCGCTGGGTTGTTGAGGTGCTTCTCTACTTGAAACTTGAAAAACTCAGGTTTACACTAAAGAAATCGTTTCATGTCACATGGGATCCCTTTCTGAACTATATACACGCCTTACACTTATCCTCTGAGCTGGAAGACTAATATCTGCTATTGTATTTTTCGGTATTCATTTACCTGTTATTTCTACTCATTTAATTAATTAGTAAATGTATTATTTATTTACTAATAGCCCTCCTGTTGTCCTTCTGGGTCAAATTGACCCAATATGTTCCTTTCCTTCATCCTTCCTTCCTTTTTCCCTCCCTTCCTTCCCGTCGTCCTTACTTCTTCTTCCTTCCTCTTTTCATCCAATTGACCGAATGTGTTCCCTCCATCCATCTTTCTTTCCTTCCTTTGTCCCTTCCTTCTATCCACAATCCTTTTTTCCTACCTTCCTTCCTTTCTTCCCTTCGTCCTTACTTCTTCCTTCTTTTTTGACCCAATCTGTTCCCTCCCTCCATCTATCTTTCCTTCCTTTTCCCCTTCCTTCTTTCCTCCCTTCTTTCCCTTCGTCCTTGTTTCTTTCTTTCTTTTTCCTCACTTTTGTTTGGATTTTGTGGGGTTGGTCTGCCAGTGGGTGGAAACGGGGAGGGAGTTGACATTCAGTTGTGATAATCGATGCCTGTTTTGTACCCTTGTTGTGGCTGGTGCTGTACACCACACTGTCAAAAATGTTCAAAAGGCTATAAATAAAGTTTAAAAAATCGAGCTTTCAACTTTCTCCACATCGCTACATCTGCTGCTTGTTATGTCAACAACCAGATCCACACCTGGGTGGTGGGAGTGAGCCATGGAGCTGTTGTCCAGCTGCAGGTAGGAGCTGTAGGGGCTCTGGAGGATGCGGTGGCGGAAGCGGTCCACGTACTCCTGCTCCTCCTTCTGGGTGTGAGCCGACAGCACCTCTTTGGTGAGGCCCACTAATCTTCGCTCCTCCGTCGCCGGGCTCGGGGCTGGACGGACGGGGGTGTGAGCAGATTCAGCAGGCTCGCTGCCCATCGGTGCGTCCTCCAGTGCCGTGGCCTCTGTCGGAGAAAAAAAACACAAAGAGAACGATGAAGAGTTTGTTTTTAACTCATTGAGTGCCATTGACGTCTATGGACGTCAATCAAAATCCAACGCTTGAGTGCCATTGACGTCCATAGACGTCAAATGCACTTTTCTGCGGCTGGTAAATGGGGACGCTCTCGCGCACACTGTGAGTAATTTTGGGGCTTCTGGGATGTGTAGAACGAAGAAGACTGTAGATCAGAGCAAGAAGTGAAGAAGCAGGAGAAGACGAGCGCGATTGGTACAGAGATAAAAAAGTTGGGAAAAGTTTCTATTTCTAGAGGAAAACGACGGGCAGAGCCTGGAACCAGTGTAACGTGGAGCTGGAGGAAAGCTTAGCCACGGATGCTATTAGCATAGCTCCAGCATGAAGTGATCGGAGGAGGCAGGAAAGGTAAACTCATCTAGATGATCAGCACCGAAATGCAGAAGCGAAAGCGGAGGCGGATCGCGTTGCTGTAAACCGACGTCGTGACGACGAACCGAGAGATCAGCGCGGTGCGTCGCTGCTGCGGCCGCGTCCAGCAGAGAGGCTGAAGACGCCACGACGTCTCCCTCCCTACTTCAGAGACGAGGGGAAGCAGCAGGAGGAGAAGGAGGAGAGGGGAGGGGCAGAGAGGAGGGGGAGGGGGGCGTAGGGGAGGCTGAGGGGGCAGCCAGCAACCGCTCGTACTTGTTGTATTTTAGTTGTTGTTGTTGTTTTTTGTTTTGTCTTTTGTGTGTGTGTGTGTGTGTGTGTGTGTGGGGGGGGGGTAAAAAAAACATGTGAAATTTTCAGACGTCTTACATGTTTTTGAAGCCAAAATTAAAACGGATAAATCACTGTTTTTCTTGAGAGACTCTCTTTCACAAAAATGCATTTTTCTCAGCTTTATAGAAAAAAAGTGGTCTTTTTGGTGCAACCAGGCTCTATTCAACTTTAGATAAATTAAGAATGGAACAAGGTACAAACAAATGTTTTTTTCCCTAGTTAAATAGAGAGTCTCCTCTTTCCTTTGAGCTGTTTGGTGTTTTCAGAGTCATAGTACAAAATATTCTTCTGGGTCTTGACATATTACTCAAAATGCCCCAAAACGCTGGCACATGGCACTGACCATTTTATAAAAGGGCTGGCACTCAATGAGTTAAAAAGGTTTAACTCTCATGTGCAGTTTGTTAAAATGTCAGACAGGTTAAAACCCTCTGGGGTCTATGATCCTGATTAGATTACACGATGACTTCAACGTGCCGTAAAAACAAAACTAGAACAGCTGCAGCTCTGCTGTCAAGTACAGTCGAAATTGCAGGTTTAAAATTCTCTCACAGCTTTTATTTGATTTTGATAGACCACGTAAAACCAGACATATGCTTTTTTAATTTGAAGTTTGAAGTAAGTAAGTAATTTGATAGTATTTATCCAGGGAATTGGATGGGAGGGGCAGGCGTTGCATGTTTTTTTCCATATGGTCGGGAAAAAGTGGTCGAATCAGTCCAATCCAATCCATTCTATTTATAAAGCACAATTTTAAATAAACACAAAGGTTTCCAACGTGTTGTGCAGTAAAATAAAAACCATAAAACATACTAAAAAGGCAAAATACTAAAGATAAAAGACACAATAAAACATAATAAATAAATATACTGTCCACCCTAAGATAAAATATGTGCACACATAAAATCAACAACCTACATAGTGTGAAAAGCCAAAGAAAAGAGGTGGGAATCAGCCAATAAATACGTACAACAGAGATGTCTGACGTGGTATTTAACATGGTGGTATTTTGGAGCCCAAATAAGGTAAGTTAAAGTGAAACAATAATTATTAGTTCATATAGATGAAGTTGTGCTGAAAGAAAAAACAACAACATTTTTTTATGTGGTATATAAAGGCAAAATCAAAAGTATTCAAAAACAAAATAGTCTCAAACCCCTAAGGGTTAAAGGTTGTTTATGTGTTTGTGTACCTGACTCGGGCTGCGGCACGTGTACGATGGTGCTGCTGTACGAACACTGGCTGGTGACCGACACCACACTCATGGCCTTGGTGGACATGGTGATGTCTGTGAGAGGAGCTCCCACTACGGCTGCAGCTGACGGGCCTACGGACACCTCGCTGTCCAACGCCACTACTGGACAAGGAGAAACAAGACGAGGTTGGTTAATGTTGCTTTAATAAGGATTATCGACCAGAGAGGAAGGTGTGTGTGTGTGTGTGTGTCTGTACCGTCTGTGCTGGCCTGAGCCGTGTCAGTGGCTGCAGCTGGTTTGTCGTCTTCTGAGGTAGAGGATGAGGAAGAGGAGGTGGCCAGGGAATGAGACTCACTCTTACGCTTAAGAGCCGGACCTGTGCAGCTCTCCAAGTATCTGCAACACACACACACACGCACACAGAGGTGAGTTGGATGTGAATTAGGAGCTTTACTACGTCGTGAAGTGAGATGATGACGTACGAGCGGCTCCAACCACACACCTGATGATGTTGTCCACACAGTTGATCTGCTGATAGGAGGGAATGTGTGTTTGCTTCCTGCTTTCTTCGTGATCTCTGACTTCACGGTTTGTGACTGCAGGAGGCGGACGCGCTGAGGGACCAAAGGATGATTTTAGTCAATGTTTATACTGTATGTGTGCACATGTTAAAGGGATACTTCACCCAAAATCGAGCCGGGGGGGTCCGGCTGTCAACGGATTTTCATATAATGGCGGCGGATAGAGTTCCCTTTTGAATCGTCCAAAACACACACTATGAAACATCCAGATACCTCCATACTGCTCGTCTGTACTGACCCAAGTGTCCTGAAGCCGCCACATGGAAAAGTTGTTTGGAAAAAATTAATTTGATCTCTGTTTTTAGCCTTGTTGTGGCAGTAGCTCCCAGTGGCTGCGTGAGATTTGCTGCGAGATGTTCTTCCGTGTTTACAGTACATCACACATCCAATGGTTTACAACGACGAACGAACATCTCGCGGCAAATCTCGCACACAAACATCAACAGAGCCACTGGGAGCTGCTGCTACAACAAGGATAAAAACAGAGATCACATTATTTTTTCCAAACAACTTTTTCATGTGGCGGCTTCAGGACACTTGGGTCAGTACGGACGAGCAGTATGGAGGTATCTGGATGTTTCATAGTGTGTGTTTTGGACGATTTAAAGTCCTAGCCGTTGCCAGCCGGACCCCCCCTGGAACTCCAAAAGCATTTTGATAACTCTGAAAAATTCTCCAAATCCTTCCTTGGTATGACGGTGAGTAGACAATTGGGTGAATTATTGATTTTGGGTGAAGCATCCCTTTAAGCATAAACTATACTGTTCACGTTTTTTTTTTAAATTAGTTTGAGTGGGACTGATTTACCTGCGACAGGTTTGCCTAGAAGAGCGATTTTGTGGCTGGAGCCCAGATACGGCGGCTTGCCCCAACCCTTCGCCCTGTTCACATCAGCACAGATCTGCTGCAAAGTCATCTGCAAGAAAAAACACACACAACATGCATCAGGATGATTAACTTTGCAGGAAAGGAAAACACTCAACCAACCACATCTGGCTTCCTGACAAGTGGCGTCACTGTGATGTCTCACCGGCTCCCGGTGCGAGTCCTCCCATAGGTTGCCGTTGCTGTCACTTGAAGAAGCGACGCTGATGTAATGCTCATGAGAGCCGTTACTTCCCAGGCTGCCGTAACCACTGGAACCGTTGTTGTGGACCGGCTGAGGGGAAACGACACAAAGACACAAAGAAGTCAATGAGAGAAGAGGCATATACACAAAAACGCAAAGAAAGTAAAGCATCATATATCCATCGCTGCTCCCTCCCTCTGGAACTCACTCCCCCAAACCCATCTGTATCTGCACACACCTCCCAACATTCAAGACCATGCTCAAAACTCACCTTTTTAAATTAGCTAAAATTAATATATAATTTTGTGTGTTTTATACTGTTTTAATTGTATTTCACTGATAAACAAGGGCAAGTGCCTCCCACAATGAAAACCTGAAGATGAGTTTCAAAATGACTTTCATAGAAGCAAACTAATCATGAAGTTAATTATGAACCTACTTTTTTTTTTTTACTTTTATGATAAATATAAAAGCATTAATACCAATTTTGTTGTTTCATGTTTTTCTTTTGGTAAATAAATAAATAAATAAATAATCACCTGCAGGAAAAGTTTGTAGATCTTTGCTTGCAGATCTTTTATTTCCTCATGAGTGATTGGGAAAAACTCCTTAGTCCGAGCAGCAAACACATCCTCATTGAGTGGACTCCTACAAAAGAACAAAGACCAAAGGACAAAGATGTTTGTCTGCAGTAGCAATGCTGCTGCACCGCTTTCCTGTACAATAGCTGGGTTATAGCACACAGAACCTACAAACACCAAATCCCTCTGAGTCTTAACTTGTAAATAAAACACTTTATTTTTCTTTGTGTGTGTGTGTGCTGTTGCTGTGCTGTTGTTGTTCCTTACGTCCTGACTTTGTGGCGTCCGATGATGAAAGCCACCTTGCGGCTCCATGGGTTGATGAAGCTGGACCAGCTGGTGTCCAAGGTGATGTAGTCTCCGTTCTGACAGCGCAGACGCACTGGAGAGTGTTCAAACGGAGACTGGCCGGCGTACTTCAACACTACACACGACACCAAGAGATCAAGTCAGAAACAAGAAGTGGAGATGAAGTTGCTCACTGTGAACAACCCTGAGCAAATCATTAATCAGACAAATGTGTTATTGATAAATGTACTTATGATCATTTCTCCCAACATACTAATATGGTGTATTAAAGGGATAGTTCAACATTTTGGCAAATTGGCCCATTGCCATAATCCCTATAGTTTTAGCAGTAGGTTCGTTACCTTTAATTGTACGGAGACAAACGGGATTTCTTGGTTTCCCTCATCAAACTCATCAAATACACAATCCAACAACTCCAAAAACGCTCTGGTGGACAAGTTGTGACCTGCACATTCACCACGCTATGAGATAATAACAGAACGTTACGAGACAGAGTTGTTTTAGAGGCAAATGCAGAGACTGTTTGCTGAAAAACTGCCCTCGACAGGAACGCATTAGCAGTTTTGCATGAATTTACCTCTAAAACAACTCTGTCTGGTTATTATCTCATAGTGTGGTGAATGTGCAGGTCACAACTTGTCCACCAGAGCGCTTTGGAGTTGTTGGATTGTGTATTTGATGAGTTTGATGAGGGAAACCAAGAAATCCCATGAGCCTCCGTAGCGTAGCTCTGAGCAGCTCGCGGCTCTGCTCCACCGTCCTAAAAATAGCTTGCACCGACAATTAAAGGTAACGAACCTACTCTTAAGACTCTAGAAATTATGGCAATGGGCCAATTTGCCAAAATTTTACAGTTAAAAACGTCCAAATCCATGTCCCCCTCTTGCTTGAACTCGTACCTTTCCGGTGCATCGACAGCATGAGGGGCCGGTCCTCTGGGTGGATGCAAGTCAGCATGGATGTGCCAATCAGATCCTGAGGAAGGTATCCTAGCAACGGCACAGCCCTGTGGATGATAACCATTAAATAAGCCTCATTATAGTAACTCAACAAAAACTCTAATTGTTCACATTTGTGTGAATCTGTGTGTGTGTGTATGTGAAGTCTTTACTGACCTGTCATCGACTTCCAGAAACACACAGCCCGGGGAGTGTGTGGTGGTGAAGATGCGCTTGTCCATGGGGATCCGAGGTGCTGCATTAATGAATACAGTAAACTTTAGGACAAATCAAGACATATTTCTCGGAAAGGTCGTGAACCGATATAATTTCATACAAACATCTCAGGCAGGTGTGAATAGGTAGAAAATGTGAAATCCTATTAAGTAACTTGTAACTTGTTGCTGCCTGCTCACTTGGCTGGACCAGTGGTGCTGTGTGAGCAGTTTGTGGTGAAAACTATACCTTCATATCCAGATATGATGCGTTCGGCCAGTGCCAGGCAGCACGGCTCCTCCTCCTCCCCGCTGCTTCCTGTCCCTTGCACCTTCAGCAGGTAAGGAGTGATACGGAACGGGTTGTAGCGCATCTCGCCCTCACGGTCCTTCCCACCCCTGAAACAGACACTCTGGATTTTAATTTCCACTGTGATCACAGGCGAATATGACTTAACTTCTTAATCAAGGGGTTAATGAACAGTCATTTCTACCAATTCCAGCTCCTGTTACTAATATATATGGACTTATTGTGTCTTTATTGGTACCGTGTAGCTCATTTAAAACAAACTATAATAATCTTAGTATGCATTAAGAGGAGCTTTGAGAAGTGACCCTCAGCTGACACTCATTAGTCGACATAACTGCATACCTTTCTGCTACTGTTTTGCAAGCATGTAGCCTATGGAATTCACATATTTTATGCTGTATCATTGTATAATTGTATAATTTACAGATTTATGGTTCTTCTTTCGTGGAAAGTACCGTAATAGAGTTAAGACACTGACCTGATTCTGCAGAAGAACGACTTGACCTGGGCACAGTCAAACAGAACCCCCGCTGCAGAAACAAAAGACAGAGAGCAGTGAGTTATTGGCCAATTAAAACATACAACGCAACATATTCATACACAACAAAATCTTAAAAATCACTCTTACAAAGTTGAATTTGCATATAAGTATGAACTGATGTACAAACTTACATGCAAAGTAGAGAAAATAGAAATTGAAAGAAGTAAAATGTAAAGTTAAAGAACACATGCAATCAAATGCTGGGATAAAATTAAATTCGGAAAAAAAGAAGAAAAAAAAAGAAGATTAAAGGGATATTTCGGCATAAATGTGGCCCATGGCCTAACATACCCCGAGACCGAGTAGAACGCCCCCTTGAGAGATCAAGTTTGCTGACCGCAAACATCCCAAGTTGTAGCGACTTCAGCACAGACAGCCAGATAGCAACATACTGCTGTCTATGGAACCAAGAGCGAACCGCAATAAACAAAAGCCACTAATAGCCACAGATAATGCTCAGAACAGCACCAAACTTCATCAACAGTACAAAAAGGGTCCCAGCACGTAATACAAGGCCTCAAAAACCTGCTAGCTTTGCCTGGTTTCTATTGAAAAGGGACGAAAACAGAGATCACCCACTCTTCTCCAGCGGCTTGCTAGTTGTGGGAAAGTCCTGATGAGTCAATTACCGAATGCATCAGTGTTCCTATCTGTTTTCCCTCTCTGTTTCAAACAATAATTAGCAAGTGTTGACAGGGAAATGAACAGAGTTGAGTTGGTCAAACCATCACAGCAAAGCTGCTGCATTTTTGGAACTAAACGTCACTGGACTCTTTACTTTTCTACTGCACTTGGTAATCGACTCGTTAGGGCTTCTGCATTAGTAGGAAGCAGCTGGAGGAGAGTGGGTGATCTCTGTTTTTGTCTCTTTTCAATAGAAATCAGGAAAAGCTAGCAGGTGTTTGATGCCTCCCATTATGTGCTGGGACACTATTTGTACTGTTGATGAAGTTTGGTGCTGTTCTGAGCGTTATCTGTGGCTATGAGTGGCTTTTTTGATGGCGGTTGGCTCTTGACTCGGTCTCATGGTGTGTTAGACCATGGGTTACATTTACGCTGGAATATCCCTTTAATTCTTTAATTATTCCTGAAAAGAGGTATGACCTGTGTGCGAGTTGCTCCAGGGCGGGAGGTGCGGCTGAGCCGTGTGTGCGTAGAAGACGTTGACGTCTTGGTGGAAGAGCAGCTCCACAAACTTGGCCGACTCCAGGAACTTCCTCTTGCAGCAGAGGATGCTGGGAGCCTGCTCCGAGGCGTACATCACGCGGCCGCTCGACAGGGAGAAGACGACCACGAAGGAGTCCTACACACACACACCGACAGACACACACACACAGAGACGTACGCACGCACATGTAGAGAGACACACACACACAAGCAAGCCAAGTCACAGACACACTAAAGCAGTAAACACACATACACTCACACATGCTCAGATGTGAGGCAAAAATAAACGCACTGTACGCAACCATGGATGTGTATCGATGCAAGTGTGTGACGTGTGTTTTCAGTTATAATGGTGCGCTCAATTTCCATTGGAAGTCGGAGCTCAGGATGACTTCACCTCCGAGTTGAAAAACTAACAGGGAAGTCGGAAAAATTGACAATTATACTTGTATAACGTTTTTTTTTTTTTAAACTTTTTTAACTTACTCACAACAAAAACATGTAATAAACCGTTTTAGCAATATTAACATTTTTGATAACAACACTCCTGGCTGTTTTTACACATACAAACATTGTATGGAAAATGTCCGGGGACTTTTCATGTGAGACAATTACGAGAGAAATAAAATAAACAGTAAACTTGCAGCCGGTTCACCACTGTTTACGTGACTAGCAGCCATCATGAATTCTGACGGTGGGACTGGTAGGACTTGTCCGACTTTCCAGGTTGGAGATCCGACTTGGAGCGCAACTGGAACGCACCATTAATGTTTGATACAAAAATTAGAGCAAGAAAGTGAAGTAGTATCAGTTTTAATGGGCTGTGTGTGTTGTGCATGTTGTGTGTGTCATGTACCGTGTTTTTGAGGGTGTGTTCAGACGTGACTCTTTCCAGCTCTTCCAGGGCACAAACTGTCGCGTATCTTCTCTCATCCTGGCCGTTTCTCATCAGCAGTTTGTAATACTCACTATTGGCTGCAGAAGACAACGACAACACTGTGTGATATCAAGCTTGGTAAAACTCCTGCAAAAACAAAAATAACTCCTGCTTTCTGTCCGTGTGTGCGTTTTACCTTGCACTTGTTTGACACAGTTGAGTGCGTAGTGTAAGGCCTCCACAGTGCTGGCTTTGCTGCGGCTGCGTTTGTCTGAAGGAAGCCTCTTCTTCATCTCAGCCACAGTGATCATCACGTCTCTGTGGGCCTGGCCTCTGCCACCTTCAGCGTGCTCACTGCTGCAGAGACAATGAACAGATTCAGGTCACATACGCACACACACACAGAAGACGACATAGTAGATTTGGATTACACACACATACAGAGTAATGGAGCCTACCTGTGTGGTATTTAAGTCTATATGTAGATCTGCTGCTACTCATCTAACCTGGACTCTACAGTGATGTTTTCAATCTATTTCCCTTCACATCTGGTATTTTTGCCATCATTGTGTCATTGTGTCATTGTGTGTATAATCACCATATGGTGACACACTCGTGAATTGGAGTCACTGATACTTTTCCGTGTCTGTTAACAGCTGCTCAAAGCATCACAGTTAATGAACACTGACTGGTGGACAAAAGATGACTTGTCCAGCTTCGTACCCTCCAGTCATTGGTTTTTCCTGCATGTTAAAAAGTCATTTAGAGAGGTCACCAAAACCTCCTAGTAAAATAACAACACAAACTGTTGGTTTTAAGTATTGATCACAGTTCTCTTGCTTTATTTTGTGCTTGCTCTGAGTTTTTTTTTGTGAAATTAGCAACATTATGAGCGTGCTAATCATTTTAATCTCCAGCATTAGTAATAAATTCAACAATTTGGCTGAACTTTGATTTACAATCATGTATTTTTTCTTACAGTTGTCATAAAAAGGTGTCAAAATACTCAAATGAACGAACAAACCTATTGCACACTGATCTTTACACACACACTCTCAATGCCATAGAGTATTGCAACAACTTCTTTGGAGTGATGACAACTGCTGAGGTCACTGGGCCGGGTGCGATGTAAATATGTTGAAAAGGCAAATACCTCTTTGTTGAGACTGAGGTGGATCCAGTGGCGCTCCCAGGGCTGTGATTGGCCGAGGAGGAGAGGTCATGTGACCCGCTCGTCGTCATCTCCTCATCCTCCTGTCCCACTTCTCCACCTGAAGTTCCGCTCTCTCCGCCTTCCTGCGCCGCCGAGGTCGCCCTCTCTCTCTCCCCCTCGCCTCCTCCTCCTCCTGTAGCCGACGGTAACGCAGGCTCCTCCCCATCTGGACCGCTGTCACCTCCAGGCATCTCCGCGCTTTGGTCACACATCAGTAGTAGTAGTTTGCCCGATTGAAGTGGTCAGGAAGGGTCTTCATATGTTCAACGGAGGGAATGGGTTCCATGTGGTGACGATAAACTGGTGTTAATTCGATCAGGTGCCGACTGGTTGGATGCAAAGGGTTCGCCTGGAGCACTGGGAGGAACAACACACAGGGGAAAACAAGAGGAGATGCTAAGAAACAGTACGAGAACAAAGTTTACAGGGTTCACTTCTTGGAAGAAAGAACTCGTCGATAGATAAGCTGAAAGATCAGAGGAGGAGGAGGAGGAGGAGGAGGAGGAGGAGTGTTGGTGCCTCGGGGATGGTGAAGAAAAAATGTGTTGTTGTGATGAAACATATGGTAATAATGGCACTGTCCTCCTCCTTCCCCATTGAAAATCTGAGGCCGGTGGGTTTTTGTTGAGAACAGAAGTGGCCGTAAGTGTGTTGTTTGTTTGTGTGGCTGGAAACTAGAGACTTCAGAGTGTAGTGAGTGAGGAAATATCAAGTCACCATACCTGCTGAACAACCTGCACAGAAAGCCCCGCGGACACACTACTCCTGTTTTGTTCTATGAGTAAAATGTTACTCACTGTAACTTAAAGGGATAGTTCACCCAAAATTGAAATTTTGTGCATCAATTGTGCATGTCAATATAATGGTTGCAAATGGATACCAACTGTCTTCGTACACACCAAAAAACATCCAAATACCTCCATGCTGCTCGTATGTAATGTCCGTCTTGTATTGAAGCCCCGAAATGCCAAATTGTCCCGAAAAAAATTAAATAAGTCTATATTTCAAGCTTGTTTTGTAGCGGAAGCTTCTCAAAGCTCCTCTTCCCGGTTCGTCAAATTTGGACGAACTGGGAAGAGGACGGACCCTGGTTCGTCCAAATTTGACGAACCGGGAAGAGGAGCTTCCGCTACAAACAAGCTTGAAAAATAGACTAATTTAATTTTTTTCGGGACAATTTCGCATTTCGGGGCTTCAATACAAGAAGGACATTACATACGAGCAGCATGGAGGTATTTGGATGTTTTTTGGTGTGTCTTTTTGTTACGAAGACAGTTGGTATCCATTTGCAACCGTTATATGGACATGCACTGCTACGCTGAGACCCCCTGTAACTCAGAGAAGCTACGGATAACTCTGAAACTTCTCCCAGCCCTTAGTCAACATGAGGGTGAGTAGATAATGAGTGAAATTTCAATTTTGGGTGAACTATCCCTTTAAAAAAATCCATAAACTAACTGACTAAAAATTAATGCATGCATCTAATAGGATTTTGCATTGCTACTATGTGTGGTATCCTGTTGTTGCAGTTATTATCACAAATCAATATTCATTATACGTAATGCGAGACAAGAGTGCCGCTGCCACTTCTAAAGCTTTTATATTAACAAGAAATATGTAACTTCAATAATTCCTGTATTTAATTTACGCTCCAGGCTTCTGTGGCTTTGATTGTAACATGAGCAAAACCTCTGCAATTACCAATATTAATTTCCTGCTACAACATGTTTGCCTCGGAAAATATTGGTTGATGCAGGGGGAAAAAAACAACTAATGAATGAATGAAGACGTTGTGCATCAAATAAGCGGCAAAATCTCCAAAGATGCATAAAAAGAAGAGGGGGAAAAAAGCACATGACAACCAATTCCCAAATGTAAAGAATTTAAATATTCTTACATTGTTTTCAATTCCACAAATGTGAACAAACACAATCTGCCAGTTGTTATCTAACACTATTGTACAACGTGAACATCAAAGTGACTCACTCGCTGTCTGACTCACTCACTCCCATCATCTCCGATTTTACACATGTCGTCCGTCGGCAGCCTACTGCCAAGTTCAGGTGCGACTCTGCCAACAAACGCCAATCAGCCGACACACACCACCACCACCATCAACAGCAGCACAATAATTATGTGATACTTGGTTTGGATGGTTGCATAACACCTGATGCCCGCAGAGACGTTTTCCTTGTTCTCCTGAGCGTTGGCTGCAGCCCAGAAACACTGCGAGTTACAGCAGACATTCAGGCATTCACACATCTCACTTAAATAATTCACAGACAGAGTGCGACCCCTCCCAAACAGGCCTCGGTAATTATACTTCAACATCATAATTGCTTGTGATGTTTTTTTTTCAAACTGAACATAACATCAGGAATGAATCTGAGGTATTGTGTTTGCTTGCCTGGATTGACCAGCCTTTATTTTATTTTTTTCCACCAATCTTAACAAACTGCAGCAACGTCACCAAGACGCTGACAGGAGAGAGACCACAAGACACAGATGGAGGGAGACAGACGGTGACAGTTTGGTGTTGACTTTGTATATTTTACTTTTTGTCGATCCATCGGTGTGACAGCCTGAGCTCTCTCTTGGACTTAAAGGGATAGTTCAACATTTTGGTAAATTGGCCCATTGCCATAATCCCTATAGTTTTAGGAGTAGGTTCGTTACCTCTAATTGTCGGTGCAAGCTATTTTTAGAACGGCGGAGCAGAGCCGCGAGCTGCTCAGAGCTACACTACAGAGGCTAATGGGATGTCTTGGTTTCCCTCATCAAATACACAATCCAACAACTCCAAAACGCTCTGGCGAAGTTGTGACCTGCACATTCACCACGCTATGAGATAATAACAGAACATTATGAGATGGAGTTGTTTTAGAGGTAAATTCATGCAAAACCGCTGATGCGCATTCCCGTCGGGGGCAGTTTTTCAGCAAGCAGTCTCTGTATTTACCTCTAAAACAACTCTGTCTGGTAACGTTCTGTTATTATCTCATAGCGTGGTGAATGTGCAGGTCACAACTTGTCCACCAGAGCGTTTTGGAGTCGTTGGATTGTGTATTTGATGAGTTTGATGAGGGAAACCAAGAAATCCCATTAGCCTCCGTAGCGTAGGTCTGAGCAGCTCGCGGCTCTGCTCCGCCGTTCTAAAAATAGCTTGCACCAACAATCAGAGGTAACAAACCTACTCCTAAAACTGTAGGGATTATGGCAATGGGCTAATTTGCCAAAATGTTGAACTATCCCTTTAAAGTCAGTTTGTTTGTTTTTTAGCTTAATCGCACCTACAAGCTAAAAAACTGAACACACATTAAACCCAAACAAGTACAACACACACACAACAAACCTTTCATTTATTTGAACCAAAATGTTCACATATTGAGAGTTGGAATCACCAAATGCCCCACGATACAATTTTATCATGATAATTAACAATATCTAATATTACTATGATTTTAAACACATTGTGACATGATGAATTTATATTAACTCACCCCAAAAGGAAAACTCTGTCAACATTTCGTTTAGCCTATGTCGCAAAATGGGATTTTCAAGCAGACAGACTGAACAACACAGCCATATAAAGTGCTGTAGTATTCTAGTACCACTACTATTTATATAAGATCAATTTATCTAAGATTAATATTGACCGTGTATCAATACAATATTGCCACAGAAAACATTGCAATATTATGGTGCATTGATTTTTCCACCCACCTCTAACACTTGAACTGTCAAGAACCACTCAAATAAAATAAAATTAAATAAAACAACTATAACTCAGTAGTCTAATCAGTCAGTTTTGTTACTAGTAGCCGGAGAGAGCTGCAGGCGTCCGTAAACAAACAGTGAGATATGCAGCACTGATTCTCTGATAAGCCATTCAGTTGTTAGACTCAGCTCAAGTAGTGCAGATATGTAATTCAATTCATCTTATTCAAAATGATAACATTATTCTTCTAGGAAATATCACTTCAGCCATTCATTAGCATTGGGCTTTCAGTTTCAGATATCCACAATTCATTTCTGGATATCTGCAATCTGAATCGTTACTAATCATTGCTCTAATTGTAGATATCTAATTGCATCTTTACTTGTCATAATAAGAACTGTGGGGATCTGTGATGATCAGAAATGCATCTTTGGATTTTATAAAATTACATTATGGATAATTTGTTTTTTAGGATGCATATTAATTTTCAAATTATGAATTGCGAACAAATGGAGAAATGAAATGCTATGATGAATATCAAAAACATCATTGCAGATAGGAGTGTAGTTTGATTAACTGTAGAAATTGCCTATGAACAGTGGGTGTGAGAATGACTGTCAGAGGAGATTGAATAGATAATTATGTGAGATTTAACTACCTCACTTTTCAGTCGATACTGTCATAGTGAGTGTTGCTATCGTCGTCCTTCCCTACGCTCCCCTCTGCTTCTAATCCACTAACACTGTAATGGCACAGTGGTTTGAATGGATGTGAGAAGAGAACATGGAACAAATGGCTAAGCGCTGTGTGTAAGTGGGTGTTTGTGGGGGGTGTTTACAGGCAGCAGCGAGCAGGTAAATCCTGGTTGTCACAAGACTGAGAGGCACAAACAGGAGGCAATGAAAATATCCTGTGTCGTTCATCAGGTCGTCACTGCAGGATTACATAATCAGCTTGCTCAATTCGAAGCGTGTAAGCTATCCGCCTATTACTTGAAGCATGTACCTGTACGACATGCACACACAGAGATGCATGGTTACCGTGGTCTAGGAGTAATACTCTGGCCTTGTCTTAATTGTATAGCACACAAACATAGCAGATAAGGCCGCGGTAAGGTCAAGGCGCCGGGCCAGGTTAGTGATTTCTATTTTTCTCTCCAACTTCTCGGCGAGAAAAGTGTGAGTACGAGTTCCTATTCAAAGAACTCCGTGATCCCAATAAAAGGAAAGGGTTTCTATCACTACCAAATAAACTGACAGTAAAAACTAGCCCATGTGTGAGTGTGAAAAGCCATGAAACAACTAAATTACTTTATTTTTTCCGCTACACACTTTGAAATGAAATAGCTGAATTGTGTTTATAAAGTGGAAATAACAATTAAATTATTAAATAGGACCTTAAAAATAAGAAGGAAAACTTTGGACAGAGCGGGATTGTGCTTTTACTGCCTGTAAAAGTAAAAGTAGAGCTTAATAGATTTAGACTTTTTTGAGGCCCAGTGTGGTTTTACCAGGCATTTGAAAGGGATAGTGCGATTAAATATTTGAATAAAATAAAAACTTTAATACCTAATTTCTTCATCATTTATCATTCATTTATTCATGGCTTGCAATAATATAAGATCATATAATCACAAATGTCCCTCTTCTGGAAGTTGAAAAATTGCATTATTGCATTATGTGCAATTACAATCATGTGCAATATTCAATAATATTTCTGCATATAAACATCAAATTATGTATATATTGTTTATTATTGACAGGTTATATATTTTTTCTTTTTTGAATATGGAGGGGTTTAAATTATTGAAATTTAATTCTATTTGTATATATATCAACTGGAGCACTGTGACATAACAATTTCCTGTGGGGGATTAACAAGGTATTCTGATTCTGATTCTGAATCTGATAGTAAATGATCATGTGACCATTTTTAAAAGCTCGACCATGGTTGTGGTTGTGGTACAGAAAAACAAGGCAAACCTCTGTTGCACTTGACATCTAGCCTGCTGATCTGATCTGAACAAAACTGGAGCAATCGCAACTGCCCCATCTTATCAAAAGAGGGGATTAGATGACATGCACTGTCAGAACCATGTTGCTATGATAGTATTTTCTATTTTGGCAAACACACTTCTGGGGAGATCAACACTTTCAGGAGGCTTGTTTTTCACACAACATTAGTGGCATAAGACCAAACGGCTGAGAAAATTCACTGAGTGAAAAAAAACTCAGCCGATGTTTCCCTCAAGTGTAGGTGGATGCAACAGCTTACAAGAAATGCAATTAAGGAAGTGATCTTGTCATGTCAAAGAGCTGTACACACACACTCTAATCACATCTCTGGTGGAATGAAATACTACAAAAACCATCCCTTCATCGTACACCACCAGTGTTCACACTATTCCTGCAGATATGGAAGTACAGTAAAAGCCAACCAGGATTCATCAGCATACCCACCACATTGGTTACGAAATCGCAATATTATATAATAACAATTACTCACAGGCAACATATAAATGCAGTCTATGTACTTACAGGCTGTAAATAGCCCACCTTAACTATTATTTAAGAGGAATCACGTTGAAAGGAGCTGGCTGACTCCTATAAAATATTCATGGATGAGGTAGTAGTGAACTTGTAGGTTTATGGGTCATAGCAGTAAACCAAGGCCCATCACAGCAAATAAAACATATATACAGAACAGGAAAACCAAAGACATTGTTGGAATGTTTTTTACCTGTGTTCATCCACCAGAAGAGGAAAAGCTTTCAGACTTCAATAACACACCACAACCCGTACCCACTCAAAACAAACCTGACACTCATTTGTCGGTTCACTTCACAACCCCCCTCCCCATATGAACCCAGTAACCTCAATAACCTCAGTCAACCACCATAAGTTAAGGCTTAAGAGTCAGAGAGAGAGAGAGAGGGAGGGAGAAAGAGAGCTAACCATAACCTCCAACCATCTCTACTGCACCTTAAAGACTGTAACACAACTTACATTCATCCATGAGCAATGTCAGTTAAATGTAATTAACATTTTTCCTTTTGGCAAATGACATTTTATGACATTTTAGTAGGTCCTATAGGAGAAAATGATGCAATTAGTACAATCTCACACTGTCAAGACTGTAACGTTAAAGGGATTTATGGGCTGAAGCTTCAAATAGTAAAAGTCTATTATTATAAACACATAGCGTGTTTGTACTTGTAAATATAGAAGAAAAAACGCACTTATTATCCATGCAGTGTGGATAATAAACTGTTAACACTTTGTTTCTTACTGTACTGACAGCCCCAGCGCCTCTCGCTGTGTGCAGCCTAGTCTTAGGGCAGACATGTCGTTCAGCTAACACAAGTAGCAACACACGCTTACACCCATGTCACACTTTTCTGTTTTAAAAAACGTAAAGTTGTCGGATAAAGCTACACAATACACACTCAAAACGATATACAAGCAAATAAAACAAATGCAAGATTAAAGAGTAAATCTCGTTTGTTTACATCCACTGCTCTGTCAAATCGGTGCCGTGGGCGAGGTGGAGAGCTAGCCTAGCCAGTTAGCCAACTCGCTAACGATACCTTGAAGATTAGTTGGTGTAGCGGAGAAATATTTACCTTTTCGAGTTTGCCCGTGATGCAGCTCCAATATCCGAAAAACAATAATATAAATAAAAAACGACCGTTGGGCCGTTTTCGAAGTAAATATGTTTTAATTAAGTCTCAGTCACGTAGCTACAGCGTCACCTATTCAGACGCGCTTGACACATTTGTGCAACGTGAGGCCGGCAGAGCACAACCCCGCCCACTGCGCTCTGATTGGCCGGCGCGAATTTGCATCTGTAACGTGATTGGACGGAGCGGATGTTAGTGGGCGTGTCCCAAAAGCCACAGTTTGTCATCGGCTTGCTGTCGGTTCACGTGTATCTCCATGTTACACAACAGAGCCGACAACAACTCTGGAGCTGGAGCAAATCGCGCAAGCAGCGGACTCACTACGAGCTCCCCCCCTGTTTTCACCCCCCCTGCTGCTGATGAATGAACAGAGCCGCCGCACGGTCCAGCTGGTAGAGGAGGAGGAGGAGGGAATCTGACTTTGACAACTTCAGTTTCTGACATTAATATTTTCAACTGAGTTTAATACCGGGATTAGGGGGGTTTAAAATGAATGAGGGGATCATTTATAATTGTGATAAATAATTACGTAATAATTCTTGAGCAAGAATCTCATTGGTTCCAGCGTCTGAGATATGAAACTGATTAATTATGAATGGCAAATAAACATATTTCAAAGTGTTTATTAAGGTAATTTACACAGTAGGAAACGTGTTTCCCTGTTCAATTACATCCTTTCTTTGCTGTCCACACAAATGCCAAAATAAGCAATGCAAAAACTAAGTAGAAAAATACAGTAGAAAGACGAATAAAGAGCAACAATAGTAACAAAACTAAAAGCTGAACACAGAAAGAGGTAACAGTTGAACAGTTGTAGCAGTAGTAAAGAATGTATTGTATGTGCACTATGCATTTGGACTGTGGACCGTGGTCAAACAAAACAATCCCCTCAAGATGACCCCTTCAATTATTATTATCTTATTGATTGTTTGAAAATAATCAATAGTTGGAGGTCTTGAGGAAAACTAATTTTATTTTATTTGAACCTTTTTTCTTGTAATTGCTTGACAGAGAAACTTGCATGTGAACTTGAGAACAGTTGTTCATGAGGTCTGTCAACCTCTGACAGGTGGTATCCATGCAGACAAGGCTGGATTACTAAACTAGACAAAGCAGACCACTGCCACAGGGCCTGTGCAGAACCTCAAGGTCCATCATGGAAGACCTATCCAACTATTATATAATAGAAAAACTGATGGGTGCTGCAGTATATGACAAATCATGCTTCGGAAAGTTTGCTGGATGACTCGATCTCAAGCCGGTTAATATGTTGAAAAGCTCCAGGGAGGAAGCTACTGAGGTAAACAGGTGGTGTTTTCAGCAATGAAATTAATTAACATTTACTGACAAGTGTTTTTCTCAACAGTTCTGCAGTGTGCATCGCATCACCTCCCAAGTGGTTTCCTTTCATTAGTGAGGCTGTATCACACCCCAACTGAGTAATCAAGAATACTCTCACCATCTATAGACTTCCTGTGAGACAGCCAGTCTTTGTTGGTAAGAGTACCGTGATGTATATATTCAGTGACAGATTAAAAACACACCCAGACGAAGAAGTATTGTGATTTAAGTTAAATTTTTATTCAAGCAAAAAAAAAAAAAAAAAAAGCCATACAGGGCCAAAGAGTAGAATTGCACTTCTTTGAAAAGTATTTTGGCCTCAAATCTGCGGCGCAGACAGGAGAGGATGATGATGGCGACAGTTCCATACATCTGTGATAAAAGGCTGGCATGTAAAATAATTTGACCTTTGAAAACATTACACAATTTATTTCACGGCTACACCCATTTACTATAAAAACGCCTACAGAGCACACATACCTGCTTTTAGTGTTAATGTTCATCTGAATTACTATAGTATCATCCATGCACTATAACTATATGGCCAAATAAGAAATGAGTACTAGCGAGAAACTACGGAAAAAAGGGCGACACAAAGAGTTCTGATTGGATGAAATGCCAGGCACAATTAAATGAATGTACAAAGTAATCCCAAAACGTTTGCCTCGTTATAACTGAGTTCTGTTAATGAGAGGGAAGCGGCAGCAGGGGAAGCAGACACCCCAATATTGGTGTTGCCCAACATCCAACACTGGATTGTTTTGTTTTTTTTAACTACACTCCCATGATGCTCAGCAACAGTGAACCGAGCACCAAGATTAGTTCTACATATAATAATAATGCACAAAAAAAAAAAATCATGTTAGCAACATAATAAAACTAAAATATCACACAGTAGGAGCGTTTTGCATTTGGGATCAGATAAATGCCAGTGTGACTTAACCCAAAAAAAAAAAAAAAAAAAGACATATTAAGTAACTCAAATGCAAGCAGCACAGTATTTGTTAGGTGTGGGCATTCAGAAAGCACAACTCTTCAGCTGGTTGGTGAATATGGTCAATAAGATATGGCTGTAATGTTTGCTGCCCCTCATTAGAGACACTTATTAAGGCATCGA
Source organism: Trachurus japonicus (assembly GCF_045865225.1). Taxonomy (NCBI): domain Eukaryota; kingdom Metazoa; phylum Chordata; class Actinopteri; order Carangiformes; family Carangidae; genus Trachurus; species Trachurus japonicus. The sequence goes on from NC_140911.1 coordinate 7,084,341, forward strand.
TCTTAAACTATATGTTCTTACATCGCTGTGCTTGAATATCTGAGATTAAAACATCTGGCACATGACAGAGAGACCCGACCACAACTCTCCACTTAAACCCAGTGTAGCACTTTTGTTCTTTTGTTTTATATGTCATTTCACTTTCTCTAGCCTTTGTCAGACTTTGAGGTTGTTGGTCTTAGCATATAGGCACTTATCTAGTCTTTATACTGTATATTAAGACCCCGCTCAAACAGCGGTGGACAAGGACAGGTGGTTTCAGGTGGTTCAGCAGCGTGTTACTGGTTGTTGCTTATTTTGTTGTTGAAATTCCTCTTCCTTCAATCCTAAATTTAAGATGTCATATAGACAACTCAGTTAACACGTGCATAAATGAAATAAGGCACTGAACCATACTATTCCCCTGTAACTGTGACTTGCAGAAGAATCTGATTTTTTTTAACGAGGGGAAAATATTGAATATTAAAAAAAATTGGCATTACACAGAAATGTGTGTACGTTTGGAAAGGAGCATCTTTTCTATTGTACGTAAGATTACTGTTACAATCTAGACTAACACAGAACAGCATACTGTCAAAGGCACTTATCTTAGCCCGGCACACAAAAATCAATGGATATTAATACAGTAAAACATAAAAAAAAAAGGTAAATATAAGTTGAGGAGAGTTTACAACAATATTCTTCACTTCTAGTCCTGAGGTTGGAATAAATGTGTGTGTGTGTGTGTGCTCTTTGTCATACAGGCAAAGGTAAAGGTGTTTTTTTTTAGGTTTTAGTAGAGTTTTGAGTTCATTCATATTCTGTAGTCTTTGGCATGTGGGATGGCACTGATAGAAGTTTACAGGTGTCTGGTCTGGTGTAAATCTGGTTTTATGACCATCCTTTACTGAGGCATATGTGCGCACACACACACACACAAACACATACACACACACACACATATACACACACACACACAAAGGGCAATCCAGGACAAGGAATGAAGACCCCCCCTGAAGGAGAAAAATGTTGTGGAGCTCAGTAGCCAGTGATCACGTGGCCTCTTCCTCTGAGACATCTTTTATGCACATTGCTACTCTCCTCGTCTTCATTGTTTCCTCCACTCCTCCTTCCCCTGTTGCTTTTTTTGTTTTTACGATTTACTCCAAACTGTGAATGAAGTAAGAATTTAGTTATTCATTTGTCTTGAATATAATTATGATGAGTAAATGAATGTATTTATTTTAAAAAGCCACTCTATCAACAAGTGAAAGCTCTGAAAAGTAATTTTATATTGAAGATCACAGGCAATATGAACTGCAGGCTCGATACTCACTGACAATGATGATGATAATGATCACTAACACAGCTATCAGGATGGCCCACATCTGCAAGAGGTGACAGTGTTAAACACTTAAACTGGAAGTTGTTGTGTATTCATTAAAAAGAAAAACGTATTAGTAATATCTATCAGTTTCGTTAAAAAAACTTTAATAGTGCAAAAAAAATCTGTGACATTAAACTCTAGTTGCGACTTTGACCTTTGTCAAGACCGATAAAACTCAGACCACTTCCAGCTTAGAGGACTTAGTAGACTTTGAAACTTGAAGCATGGACTTAATTCATTATATTTATTACAATGTGATTTTTGGAACAAACCTTGACGTTCTTCCACCAGTATTTCCTTTTCAGTTTAGCGGCACTGGTCTCAAACTGGGAGGCTCCGGCCTGCAGTGCGTCCGCTCTGTCATCCAGCTCAGACAGCTTTGAATCGCGCTCCAGCACCTTGTCCACATTGACACGCATAATATCCACCACCTACAAAAACACACACACAAGAAAAACACTCTTAGTTGAAGCATGTTAGTTTTTTTTCTCCTTTTTTTTCTTGACCTACAGGATCTAAATGTGGGGTAATCCTGACTAGACATCATGTGAGACCAATCAAACCCTGCCTTAATCACGTCTTTTAGAATTAATAGTAAACAGGGAAAAACATCAACTAATACAGTGTGCACATGGCTGATGACATCATTGGTTTCAGCTCTAAAATGTTACCTAACACTGCCAGGAAGCAGGATGGAGCATGCTTTTAAAAACGTGAAAACAAATAAATAAATAAATGATATTCAAACTTATGCTTAATAACAAGAGTTCACCTGGAATCAGGTAGACATGCTTGTCTGCACACAGTATCACACAATACACATAACCTATATGTTCCACTGATCCACAAACCCAACTTATCGCCCCTCCTCTCAGACAGAGCAGAGCAGAGCAGAGCGGCTGGGTGGAGAGGAGTGTACTGGCCCATGCAGGCCTTACATAACCATGGAGACAGTGATTATATAAACTGCAGGCAGCCAATCGGAGGCGTTTGTATGACACACTAAGGTTAAAGTTCTGGGTAGGAGGGGCCAACCCCAAGGGGGCCAAAACTGAGCGAGGGAAGGAGGGGGCGTACAGTAATAGGGTTAAGAGCGACACCCACGTCGGGAGGAGTGAAACTTGGCCGCCGTTTCTACCTGGTGGCCTTACTGACACCGTTTTCTGATCCTAACTTCTGAAAGCTCACGCCGCATGCTGCGTGCCATGTGAACCGACATGTGGAGGTAGAGCAGCATCAGAGAGCCACCGATTCCACATTGTGGTGATTCATGACACGGCTGCCAAGGGGTTATGTAAGTCTCTGCTTGAGACAGATATCAAGAAACAAGAGAGCGAGTCACAGAGAAAGACGGAGCGTGTTGAGGACTAGACAGAAAAAAAACCAAATCGTTTTCTGGCCGTTGAAATTTCTATTTGTATTTTTTTTTTTTGGTGATTCTTCTGAAGACCAAGCTTTGCATTTACACAGTTTGTCACTGAACATGTGGACAAATACTGTTACTGTGGATTATGCAAATGTAATATTTACTAGTGGAGAGTGGTTCAGGGAGGCTGTGTGGTGTGTTAAATGCCTAGTTTATGGAAACTGAGTGCATTCAGAAAGTATTCAGACCCCTTTAATTTTTCCACCTTTCATGTTGCAGCATGCACGGTAATTGTCTCTTCAAACTACCGCCTGATGTAAAAATCTTTGCAATTATATTAAAAATGAAAAACTGAAATATTACATTGAACATTGGACATGATTGAGAAAAGCACACTTCTGTCTATATCTGAGGAAAAAACCAAAGCATGAGGAGGAAAAAGCTGCCGGCAGAGTTCAGAGACCAGATTGAGAAAGGCCATAAAAATATTCATTTCTGCTGCACTGAAGCTTCCCACGAGCGCAGTGGCCTCCATAATTCTTAAATGGAGGAAGTCTGGAACAAGCAGGACTCTGCCCTGAGGTGGCCGCTCCAGGCCAGGCTGAGTATTAAGAGGAGAACAGGCTCGGTAAGAACGTCATGTCTGATTTCTTCCAGACGTGACACGACTGAGGCCAAACAGTTCAATCTTTCTATCATCAGACCAGAATCTTGTTCCTCACAATCTCAGACTCCTTGAGTGTGTTTTTTTTTTTCTTCTTACAAACGTTCACTGAGAGAGAGGGTTACATCCGGCCACTCTACCATCACCATAAACTGCAAATCAGTGGTGTATGTGCTTAACAACTTTCCAAAAGGCCTGTGCAGTACATGCACAGAAAGGTTCATCTAAATTAAAAGGAAAACTATATGATAGCCTGCTTGATTTATGACACCCTCATAAATGGTGACGTAATTAATTAGTGTCTGCGCAGACTTGCCACAACTTTGTGGGACTCTTGAGTTAGGAAGAAAACTGAATTGATCACTTTTTGAATTTGGAATAAATATAAACATTTCTATTTATCTGAATAAATTCTGCACTTCTGGAACCAAACAGGGAGGTGAGTGCCAATATAAAGCCCTAGGGGGAGGGTTGTGGGTTCGGTGAGATAAATTATGTTTAGTGGTAAGGCTAGACCAAACAGAAATTCCATTCATTTTGATAAATGATAGGAAAAAGAAAAATAAGTACAGAATGAAATGCACTCATGTGGGAAATTTTCTCCATAAATGCTGAACAGAAATCAATAATTGTTGTATTCCTCGTGGTGACACATGTATGAACTGAGATTAAAGAAAAAATGATCAACCATATGTGAAAATAAAAGCCTGAAAGTTTAAATGGACCTCAGAGGCCAGCGGACACATCATCATACCTCATCCACCTGAGCCTGGGTCTGCTGCAAGCGCTTGTTGCCTGACGCTGCGCCAGAGCCTTCTGGACCGGGGGCTGACCTGGTAAAACGATGAAAGAGTGAAAATATTAGCCTCCTGTGAGATTTGAAAAGAAAAAAAATATATTGCATAACATATAACCCAATCTAATCCTAAATTGTTACATTTTTTATAACTTCACTTTGATTTTCAGCAGCCGAGTGGCCAGAGTCGCTGACGTGTTTTTGGTACAACATGAAAACAAACACAATACACCGAGTCTGTGGCACAACACACACAATGCATGACATAATTAGTCTTCCCTTCATAAACATGCTGAATTCAGCTTGGCATTTTTGGTCATGAAATGATTTTGTGAACATTTTGAGTTTTTTTTTTTTTTTTGTAGAAAAAGCCAGGATCTTCCTCAGAGGTACAAGTGCAGCCCACACAACCTTCAATCTGATGGAGCTCTAAGACCAACAGCACTGACACTGTGACAACATGATGACAGCACAAATATATTCAGGCGGTACTCCCTGTACTAATTGAGCACATGTGTCTGTTTCACTTCCTTTAACATATCAGGTCCATGTCTGTCTTGTAGCTGTAGTGTAACAACAACCATAAAACTGATGACTGATATCATCTGAATAGAAGTTAGTTAATCAAGCAAGAAGGGTGGCATGTGATAAGAATGAATAAGAGGCCTATAAATTTGCTGCAAGATAAATGCTTCATATCAATGCCTTATAACATTCAAATAACTGACAATAAGTAACCTTATGTAACATGTCACGAAAAAATGGACTACATTAGACATAATGGCTCTAAACTGCATGCATCGCTGTCTGAGGGTCACAGAGTAGTTACATACTGCCACCCTGTGACGACAGACGGCACTTGCTCTCCAGTGACACCACTCATCTGAAAATGGGAGGATATGTTTACAGCAAACTGTAAGGGATTATTATAACTCAGTACAGTAAAGAGACAAGTGGAGCTTCTTACGGCAAGTACAAGGACCCAACCCAAATCTAACACACAAAAACAAAACAACACAACAACAACACAGCTGCAGATTGGTAACTTCCTCTGCAAGTGAAAGTGTTATTGCACACATCAATGCGTCCACAAAACATGCTCAAAACATCCTTTATGACAAACAATGCTAGAGGCCAAATCATTTTGATTTTCTGATAAACCTATACAAACGATCATAGACATCGAGCCACAACACTTTCATAAATCCTCTTATTTCTTCTTGGACGTCTTAGTTTGAAAAATTACACAACTGAGATGAAACTGTGGTCACGTGACACGTCAGACTCACTGTATCTTTGTTTCCACAACAGACGTCAGTGTGGGTTCTGTTGAATGAGGAAGCTGACTGAGCCATATTTTCATATACTCTCACCAACTCACTTTCCTCAAAAGTCCCAATGAATTTATGAATACGAGTCCTTCCTTCCTGAGCTAAAAAAAGCAAGAAACTTGAGAAAGATGCTGGAGGATATTATTAATGCTTTGGCTTAGTATTAATATCTGAATAATCCTAATGTATACTACTGCTTAAGCCAGAAATAAGTCTTCTTAACCTACTGTTCTCTAACCTACAAGTCACCTGACACTCTGCTGAGGGTCTGAGTGAGAGTGTAAATGCCACAGTCGGCCCGGGTGTATAAACATCTGTCAGCACTGCAGAGGTGACAGTCAACTTTAAATACAACTTAAGTCTTGGTGCGTGATTCAGCAGCTGATTTACATTCCAGTTGCGCAGGTTTAAACTACACAGGAACACTCAATGTAAACTGTAATAGTGCTCACACAACAACACTACTACTAACCTACTTCATATCCTGAAGAAAAAACAATCTGTGACGTAAATGCATCCAAAAAGGAAGGCAAATGTCAAACCCAACAATGGTGAATGGGCGGGCTACATCTAAATGAGCTTAATCCTGTTACACACCCAAGACCCTGTGAAAGCAGTACAATATTTAGAGGCACCATTTTTAGTACTGAATGTCTACCGGAGGTTTATAAGGCAAGATTTAAAATTTTTGATTTTATTAAAAGGCTGCACACAGACAAAAATGAAAGGGCAAGTCCCTTTAATGACTGTAGATGGCACACCTTGCCTTGTCGATACTGGCATGCATTAAATTAAATGCTGCTTGCTATAATTGGCCTTAACTTTTGGTGCCACAGTTAAGTGGCCTTAAGTGAGGCAGTGTGATCAACAATGGAGTTTAGCCGTTTTGTGTCATTTAAAAGACTCTCTCTTTGCTCGCTTAGCTCTCAGTTTCTGACTCTATGGTTCAGTAAACTTTCTGTTCACAAAAGTCAAATCAGTCTAACATAAGCTCGCAGTGGCGATACCTCCTTTTGGATTTCAGTCTTACATCTTAATGTCAGGCTTATCAGCAACTTTCTATCACTATTACCAGATGTAGAAAACAATATAGTTTAATGAATTATGTAATTTTTTAATATGAAGTTATTATGATTGTCAAGAGCATGTGAAAAATATGCTTTACGCTACTTGTACATAAATGCAAATTTCAATTGGGCCTTTTCACAGAAGATATTTTGAGACAGTGTACCAAGTAAAACACAGATATCATTATCAATAACTCAATTCCATTTAAGTCTATGCCTTTGATTATTTTGTAAGATCTAAGACAGACAAAAAAAGGCATCTCAAGAGAAACCTCCAGATGCACAACCATCATGCTTCATGGCAGAGTGGCCAGATGGAAAGCTTCTCCACAGTTTTTTATCTTACGGTGAGCGGTTTGTTTGTTTTTTAATTTTAAATGTGTGATAGTTTCTATTGACCTTTACACAACAGATAGCACGGCTGATTACACTCCATTTAAGCCATGCAAAACGAGCCAGTGTGTACAATGACAGGGCTGTAAAAGCGAATGACACAAATAGACTGCATTATTATCTTCCAAATTACATCTGTGCTCTACCTGGAGTCATGTCAACATGACGTGGAAAAAAAAGGTCTTTTGACTGCCACCTTAGTTCACTCTAATAAAATCATACAAAAATAAGACATATTTAGAATCTATTGAATGAAAATAAAATCTGTGTCTTGACTTTCTGGAGACACACAAGATTTAATTTTTCTCAATCAAATAAGGTTTAGTATTTCTCCAGTGCCTCCTGCTTAAAAATGTGCGGTGGTGTCATGCCTGGTTATATGAGACCAGGAGCCAGCAAACAGGTCCATACTTCATGTATTTCTGACCAAACTGTATTCAAGTATCATAACAGTTAGTTTTTCTATAATATTTTAATGTTTAAATTTCAGGGAACTCTGTAATCAAGCCATTGCACTTGCTCTCAGTCTGATATAGCTTACATTATCCAACCTTTAAAGGGATAGTTCAACATTTTGGCAAATTGGCCCATTGCCATAATTGCTATAGTCATAGCAGTAGGTTCGTTACCTTTAATTGTAGGTGTAAGCTATTTTTAGTACAGCGGAGCGCAGCAGCTGGCTGCTCAGAGCTACGCTATGGAGGCTAAGGGAATTTCTTGGTTTCCCTCATTAAACTCATCAAATACAAAATCCCAAAACTCCACAGCGCTTTTGTAGACAAGTTGTGAGCTGCACAACCACCACGCTATGAGATAATGACGGAACGATACGAAACGGAGCCGTTTTCGAGGTAAATTCATACAAAACCGCTGATGCGCGTTGCGTTCAGGGACAGTTTTTCAGCAAGCAGTCTCCGTATTTACCCTGTATTTACCTCGAAAACGGCTCCGTTTCGTATCGTTCCGTCATTATCTCATAGCGTGGTGGTTGTGCAGGTCACAACTTGTCTACAAAAGCGCTGTGGAGTTTTGGGATGTTGAATTTGATGAGTTTAATGAGGGAAACCAAGAAATTCCCTTAGCCTCCATAGCGTAGCTCTGAGCAGCCAGCTGCTGCGCTCCGCCGTACTGAAAATAGCTTACACCTACAATTAAAGGTAATGAACCTACTGCTATGACTATAGCGATTATGGCAATGGGCCAATTTGCCAAAATGTTGAACTATCCCTTTAATAACCAAACTCTGACTGAATAAATCCAGTCTTCTTGAAGCAAAGTTACAGTAAATGATCAATTTACATGTAGTCACATTTTCCCCATTAGTAGTTTATTAACTGTCTCAACTATTACTTCATCAAAACCAACAGAAAATATATCCATACATGAATCTTTGTATGCTGTAAGTTCTCTACTGCATCATGGGTGTAAGCAGAAAAAAAAACTACTGTCAAGCTTTCAAAATTACATGGTTAAGATCATGTGTCCTGAACTGTGGCTCTGCTGTTAATCACACTCAGTCAACTGGATCAGTCGATTCTGACTAAATTATTCATGTTTTCATGACGCCTTTCTCTTATGGCAGCATTTATTATTGATTAACTCTAAACATCACTCTATTTCAATATGCATATGCTGGGTAACAGATTGGACTGCAGCAAATAACACAATCGTAGTAAAACATTAGCTGCAATGTTGTCATTGCACGGACAGGTTTTCCTGTGTAGGGTGGCAGTGGCTCAAAGGATGAGGGTGGTTAGCGGAAAAATACGAAAACAATGCACCTTTCAAAAGAAATTAGGTTAAAAATCACCCTGTATTTCTATTCTAACATGACCAAACATCGTTGGGCAGGGAAGACTAATGACAAAACATCACTCAGTCGCATTTGTAAAGTCCCACTTTGAATTACTCGATTACTAATTACTAACAAATAGACACGTTAGCATTGAATACATTTCCTGTTCCTAGTAGACCTTTAGGCACTAATTTAACTTCGCGACTACTGTATTGATTTCCGATTATATTTGCAACATTGTCAATTACTAATCGACGGCCGAACAGGAAACCAAAGGACAAGAACGAGCCAACTTCTGCACACACAAAAAGAGACAGAAAAAGTTTGTGTTTTACGAAGTTAGCAAGCTCTTGCTAAAACTAGCTTAGCAACGTCCTAGCACTTGTTGCTGGCTAACACAGCAACGCAGCAAAGTTTTGGGCGTTGCTTTCTTTCCGTGACCCCGTTTCACCAAACCATCCAAAAGACCGGTATAGGGGAGAAAAAGTTGGACCAAGTTTCAACTATTTGATTTGTTAACCAGTCTGGTAGAAACAAAACAAACTTACATTGTGAGATGAAATTTGTTTCAACGGCACCGCAGCTGCTTCTTGCTTGTGTGTGCTAATGCTAAGTGTCAAGCCGTAACTGTTAGTACCGTCGGTTGGTGTGCTGCCTTCACGTACTATCGGCAAAATTGGGATAACTAATCTCGGACAAACGCAGACCTACATCCATGACGCAGACTCGGATAGGATAATAAAATATATGTATAAAATGAATCATTCACTGCGTAAAAGTGCATCATTAATTAGTGTTCACTATATCTAATAAAATGTGCTTAAATTTTTTGCCTTTTATTACTTAGTGCATCCTATCGTCGGGTGTTGAATTGTAAAAGTAAGAGCAAACGAGAGGCACTGAAAGGCATCATTCGACAGGCAGTCTGCAGCCCTTCGCGCATAATAACATTATTAACGCATAACATTAGATTATAACATAAAAAAACAGCACATAATCCAGATCAAGGCGTGATATTAGGCTCTAGGATGACATGGAAGAGTAACATCTCAAATATGTGCATTTTTCAATCTTCATTCATTTATCTGGTCATTTGTCCGGTAGATAGTATGAGGAAAAAACGACCACCAAAACCCGTGATCAGCATGTGACCATGGGAACTAAAACATTACTTTGAATATTTTCTAAGGTAAAAATAGTCTCTCAACACGCATTTCATTACTGCATCTGAAATAAGACCAGAATTCATCATTTGAAGTGGTCAACGTGAATAAAAATCATTTATCTCTTTATTGCCTACATGTGGCCCTCTTTATATTGTGACATATTAATAGAAACTATTCAACAATGATATTCTTTGTGTCAGCAAACATCCAGAGCAAAAAAAAAATGTGAGTTGAGAACTCGAGGCAACAGAACCAAGTAGGAGTTGTGCTATGTTTCTACAACAGTCAGTGACTTCTGTCCAATCAATATGAAGTCAATACCTCGGATTGTTTTGATCAGAAGAAAAATGAACTACAATTGTACCAAGCAGTAACACAACATACAAGTTTGGCAGGTCCAAACTGCAAAAGAGAAGAGTACACATACAGCCCTCAAAAAAAAGTGACCACCCAATAGCTAAATGTTTAGTTAATTGTGTCTCGAAGCCATGAAAGCAACACTTAAGAGGCATGAGGTCACCCAATATGGAGCTAATTAATGGCATGTTGTCTTAAATTCACTTTACACTTCCCCCAGAAAAGAAATTCATGTCTAATCCTAGTGGGTGAATAAAGATGCGCCCCTAGGATACATGCAGGAAACAAATAAACAACAACTTAGAGTAAATGAATGGAAAAACACAACACAGAGGGATCCCAAGAGTCTACACATGTCTGCATATCATTTATTCTGTATACAAAATAAGTACACATCAATATAATGCATCTTTACTGAAATGTTTAGGTAAAGCTTGCTTTTAAGTCTGCATGTCAAATATATATTTTATGTAATATATGACGCAGTTAACCAACTTTTTGAGCACCAACTTCTGGAAAAGAAATTAATTTGTCTATTTTAAATATATATGTCAAAGATTCTCAATTCTAATTTTACTTTTTTTTCTCTACTTAAAACAGTAATAACTAGTGGAAATGCATGATGATCCTCTTTAGCTACTCAAACGTCTTAGATTTTAACTTAAGGATAGTATGTATGCAAATTAACCATTGCAACAAATCACTCTCTAATGTTTATAAATGCTTCAGTTACTGATCATCTCTCTGATTATATTTGATATATATTTTCAAATGTATTTTTTAACTCCTAAGCATTCAGACAAAGTTGTCCTAATGGTTGGGGGAAAACTTTACTCAACAACAACATTGTCATCTTGGCTACATCCCAGATCCTTCATTCACTGTTTCACTTCCAGGAGGGTTCTGTTACAAGACAACAGAGGGTTTAGGCAGAGTTATATTGGCTTTATTGATACCACTTTCATTTAACTAAAAACAACACAACTAATGTTTACATTAAGCACAAAAGTAAAACTTACATGGTTTAGCTCCTTCTGAGCAGCGCCTCCATTAAACAGCAGGTTCGGACTGTCCTCCTGTAAATGGGTTGATTCATTTATTCCAAACATAGCCCAAAATACATTACAACACACTCTATTTTCCAATAGTGTCCATAAGATTTGCTTGTCAGAATAATCCTAGTCAGTGACATTCCACATCTTTGCTGGCTTTTTAATGCTGGTCACCTGATATTTGCTGCAGGTGCACTAAGAGACAAAGTAGATGTTAATGGCCTGCCTTCACTGTGTCCTCAGACTGCAAGCCTGTATATAGCAACACAGTAATGGTGAGCGCCTGAGTGACTTGCTCGATAGAGTTACACTTCATACCTGGTGAACAAAGAAGTGATTCTCAAGTCTAAGACCAGCTTCTGGACATGGCTGTTATTCATGATGCATAGTTTCAGGTGGATCGTATCTCCCCCCTGTGCAGGGACCTGACTGTCCTAAATCGACTGACTGTCCTTTAATAAAACTTAGTTGCTATTTACTTTTATTTTTGAAAAATGAGAAGTTGAAGAAATGATGTGAAGCTTGGAAGAGTTTGAATCCGTACAAAAGAATTTGTGTATTTCTTCAGCAAAAAACAAAAGCAACAACAAAACATTCAGCAGATGTGAAGGAAAGTCCAAGTGACAGAGAACTTACATATGCCATATCCATCTCTAGCAGCTCTGCAGACTCGCTGGCCTCTGTGCTGCAGCCTCCAGGATAACACTCTGATGCACGCTTCTCTCGGATTTTCTGCAGGAAGTCAGACGCTGTTGATTTCCTCAGGAGTGCTATTACGCAAACGGTTGACACAGATGTATTCATATCTCAAATAAGAGCTGAGTATAGTAGTTGCATTATGTCATGAGACAGGAGCAGTTCCTGAGAAAAAAAAACAAAACAAACATCTCACCTCCCTCACAGACGTAGGTGATCATGAGCATCACAGTCAGCAGTGTCGCAGCCATGTCCTCGTGCTCTCTCAGGCTCTTCCACCTCTCGATTGTTGTGCCCCCCTGTCAGCTCCCAGCACTTTGTGTTTGTCACCTGAGAAAGGGGCCTCGGATAGATATGGGGAGGGAAGGAATGTGTTGTTGGGTGAAGAACACAGTGTCCTCAGTGGCATAGACATCATTTGTATGTATATTTGTGTTTGGGGAATACATTGTCCTGCAAGTTCCTTTTTGGTTTGCAAATGTTATAACGTATGTATGAACTTTGTATTTGTTGCAAAGAGGAACTCTTATTGCAGTGTCATTGGTGTGGCTCTCTGCAGGATATCTAAATGACAGTGCTCTTCCCTTTGCCACTTTTTGACTTGAAACAGAAACAGATTTTTTTTAATCATAGATGATTATAATGTTGTAAGTATTATTTGTGTCTGAGGAGCGTCTTATTGTTAAACCACGGTCAGTAGAGCAGCAGAGCAATGGGGACAATCTGCAAATGCCTTGATGCTTGATGATGCTGCCACCTAGAGGATGCGCTTTAACTCCAATACACTGTGACTGCCTGTGGGCCCACTGCTTCAGAATGGAAATTCTTGTAAAGTTATCTACACAAATAGCTATATCTCACACAACACATGACTTGTTATGCAACCACAATTCATATGAGTCCAATGATAATCACTCACTCAATGAAAGATAAGTTGACAGGTCCTAAGAAACAACAATGTTGAGCTTATAGTGTCACTAACACAAACAATAAAAAAGTGCCAAGAAATACCACAATAAAGCCACAAAACCACTAAGGATGCATAAAAATCTTAAACATAATTAAAATATTATAATGGTATTCAGAACAGCTAAAACAGGAACATCTGGGAGTAAAGTGTGATGTAATTAAAGATTTAAACTGCCCTCAGGAAGAAAGTGGAATACGTTTTAGAATAAAAAGAGAGTAAATGGTACATAGTAATTTATGGCAGCAACTTATAACAGTAATTGTTTTAAGGCCCTGAACTTAGAAATGTTCTCAGTAGCATTTAACTGACCCTGCAGCGGTTTTCAGTCCTGCAAAGGCCTGTGGTGTGTGTTTATCCGCACTGATTTACCAGCTATTAAACAAAACCAGAGGTACTTTTCCGATGAGGTCCTGTTTTTTTTTTTTCTGTCTTTCTTTCCTTTTTTACTCTGCCAGCTGTTAGACTATTCACTTGGTGACGGAGAAGCATTACTTTCTTATTATATCCAGATATGGTGACATTCCACTAAGTTATAGTTATGTAATGTTATGTAAGCATTCTTTTGCAGTAATGATGTTTGAAAGGCGAGGAGACAAACCCAGAATCTGATGATCTGTGGGCAGGACACAGCGTTTCCAAAGTGAGAATAAGACGTAGGCCAATTATCAGCAAACTAGTTTGAAAGTTAGTCAGAAAGTTCTCACATACTGTACCTTTCATTATTGAAACACTTCCCAAAATAAAGCAAGAGGTAGCCTATCCAAAGAGCCCATGCAAATTATTGACTCATATTAATGTGTGTTTGATGAATTATGCATCCATGGTCATAGCCTCTTTCTCTTTTCTTGGTCTACTTATTGTGATGTGGGCGTCACAGACACCTGAATGATTTTCAAACCGTGGCAGCGATAAGCACATAGGATAAGCATCACAATTGGCTCTCACATTATTGACCGACAGGTGGCGCCACAGTCTAAGGTAACAACCTGTTTTTTTACAGTCTATGAACCAAACCAAAACACGTGTTCCCCGGATTCATTTCACCCAGAGCGATTGATATAGCTCTGATTTCACCTTTATTCAGGTAATCAGCGTAACACGTAGATTCTTCGTAGACTCCTCCTGACATAGCCTACCCTGTATTATGCCGACATTAGATCCCGATCACAAACAGGTGGGTTTTTTTTTCTGCTGATATTTTGCCTAAAACACTGGTTGTATAACAAACGACTAAAAGATTTAAATCATACACGCGATCTCTCCACATTCAAGTTACATCATATTTCAATGTAGGCTACGAAAAAAAAAAATTTCGAGCTAGCCAGGAGTCGAACCTAGAATCTTCTGATCCGTAGTCAGACGCGTTATCCATTGCGCCACTAGCCCTATGAAGTACTGAGCATATACAGTATCAGTTATATAGATTCATATATAGACTTTGGGCCGACGGACTTACTGGATGGTAACGTTTAGGCAACAGATTTGGTAAAACCTTCTTAGATCAATGTGAATGTGTACTATAGTTATTAGTGTAACATGAAATTCATGCTCTCAGCCTCACTTGTAGCCTACTCTGTGTCTCATCGGTTTTTACAGCGATGGCCAGCGTTTCACCAGCGGGACCAGCAGTCAGAAAACAACCCAACAAAAAAAGAGTACGTTAGTGAAACAGGCGACGTTTTGCCTCGCGTGATATTACCAAAGACGATAAGGACTTTGATATTACACATACGACACGCATGTTGCGCTTTAGACTTCAATTTCGCTGAGGATGAGTGTTTAAAAGTCGAGCCAGCCTGGAGTCGAACCTAGAATCTTCTGATCCGTACTCAGACGAGACCCACGAAAAACTAATTTTGGTAGTGATACGAGCGCTGATTGGCTACATGGTTCAATTCTTGGTAGATTTGTGGTAGCATACGAAAACGTGATTGGCTGTCACTACCAAGATTTACCTCGACCTACAGGTGGCAGCGGCCCCACTGGCCCAATACGAGCGCTGATTGGCTGTCACTACCAAGATTTACCTCGACCTACAGGCGGCAGCGGCCCATGAGAGGTGATGCAAACATTAAAAAAAAAAAAAATTCCCCTGTGGTTCACCTCTCAGGACTGACCAATCAGGTTCTTACACAACAAAAGATAGTTCCTAGTACACAGAATCACTCCTCATCTATGTAGGCTATCTGTCTATGATAACAGCATTTCCTCAGACCTATGTGAAGATGGCATCATCCACTGAACAGATAGTGAACTTATATTTCAGAATATTGTCCCTGGGTTTTAACTCTTGGGATCTTGCGCTGAGAGTTCTGGTTAGGGAGTTAAGGAAACACATGCAAGACATTAAATTAAATTTCTACAATATGCTGCAAAACCTAAACACAAAATAAGTGTTTCAGGGGACACCATAAAAGATGTTCAAATACATCTTGACTTTAGCAGTGATGAAGAGAGCTACCTCTCATTGATTCACCTCAGTCTCTTGCCAGGTCCATTATTTGTTTGTATCCACACACAGAAACACTTCTGATGTGTTGGGAGTTTTTTGTGTACATGACTTGTCAGATTGTTTTCTGAATTTGTTGCAATGTTTTCTATGTGGTGCATTGACCCCTGAAGCTTAATTGTTATGGGCCTAAGATGTAGGATATATAAATGCTTGCGTGCTACAGTTTTTACTGAGACTGTCTTGTTTGTACAGTACACTAAACTACAAAGGCTTCCTTTATACTTGTACAGGACTTACATTTTAAAAGTCGAGCCAGCCAGGAGTCGAACCTAGAATCTTCTGATCCGTAGTCAGACGCGTTATCCATTGCGCCACTGGCCCTCCGACATGTGGATAATTGCGACACAATTTCCCCGAGTTTTGACTCTCAGGCATGGTTGGTTTCAGGTTGTGTCTTATAAAAAAAAAAAAAAAATTGACCAAATACTAAACTAAAACGATTATTGATACAATAAAAAAGGCGAAATTTGGCAGGAGTCTAGATATTCAACATGGTATGGGAGTAAATTGCCGGTAGCCCACCTTACAGGGGCTACATCCCTGCCACCTGTAGGTCGAGCTCAATCTTTTGTCTTATCGACTCCTGCCAGAAGCTAAGTGCACATGCACAGAATAGACCCCTCTGCCCACCAAGAATAAAGAGGACATTCACCGATCTTCACCTGCTGCTTTTGAGGTATGAAAGAAGCTTTTTTTTTTTTTTCATGAGCTGTATTTTTTGTCATACTTTCCTGACCTTTTGTATGAATTAATCCAAACCTACCTAGGTGGTTTGAATCGAAGTTTTGTTGACTATCAAATGACATGGTTTATGTGTCATTGTGTCTAGCTAGTAAGTTACATGCAGGTTACATGATGTTTTGTTGATAGGGTGGTAGGGACGGTTGCAACTGCCATTTGAATATGGAAGCAAATTATGTATAAAATTGAAAATTTTAAGCTTAAAAAAGGCACAATTTATCTATTTTATTCCTCATGATGAGAACAGCCAATTATATTAAACCACGAGAGACTAAACAAAATAGGCCTAATTCCCCAAATAACTTATAATGAAAAAACTATAGCCTAGTTGTATCTTGCTCTATGGGACAAAAGTAGCCACATATATTTTCCTATGAAAAGTGGAAAAAAGTTAGTTTATTTGATGTCATAGAGTGAATAAATCATCCAAAAGTAGAGTAACGTTAGCCTACATTAATAGTTTTTTGTATTGCAAGTTGCATTCTTCTTGTCTCACACTAAGTTATTGGGTTTTAACACCAGTAACTTCTGCACATTGACTCAAGGCCTATGTTCTACGCAAAAAAAAAAACTCCAACTGTTCTCTGATAACTATTACTAAATAACTAAATAATACTATAGTATTATTGTAAGACAATGCATATTTTAGGAATACTATGTATATTGAGACAAAAGCAAAGTTAATCAGTGAAATTTAATTAGTTTTTAATATGTTACAACTGTCCCTGATCTGTGTTGCAACTGTCGTCTGAATTCTTCCATTCAAATGAATATTGTGATTGATATGTCATGTGTATCCATCTTTAAATGGCATGGCTAATTAGCAGACACAAAGTTTGGTGAGCCTAGTCCGAATAGTCTGAGTAACCTTTCCACACCACACTTAAGCTTGTCCACAGGAATCACATTTATTTTTCAGCACAGAAAAATAATTAATTAATTCAGACATGGAATACAAAACTAATTATACACACTCATTCAACCTTTATTTAATCAGGAAAAAAAATAAATAAATAATACAATACCACATCTACTGTGGGAAACAGTAACTCGACAAACAATGACGAGAAAGACACAGAACTAAACAAATGAACAGAGAATTCTACTAGGTGGATGAGGGAAGGAGGGCCGTCAGAGGGTTGTGCCAAAGAAATAAAATAAATAGAACAAAACTGGGCCTGACTACCTCTAACTGTGTGAGGGAAAGAAAAGAACACAAGGCCTGACTAACAAAATGGCTGCTGAAAAACCATACACAAGTGGCACCAACCCATAACCTAGTGACTCTAACATAAAAGAACTACGTGAGTGAGGTTTGTATAGGGTACCCCGGTCTTACCTCGGCCAACCTCCCTTTACCACAAACCCTCTTTAACAAAACTAGAGCCTTTAGATCACCAGCTACCAGCTCAGGCTTTAATTTCCACTTAGATCTAGGGAAAGAGAAAACAAAAAAAGAGAGAGAGAGAACCCCACCAGACCCTGCTCCCGCTGAAAGAGTGGGACATAACACCACATAATAATAGCATAACAAAATAACACAAAAGCAACACAATATTTTTTTGTGTTTGTGTTTGTATGTTGTTTGTATTAAGGGTGTGATTTGCCGGGGGAAAGGGGGTGGCATTCACGTTTCCATATGCTACCACAAATCCAGAAAGTGCACTAGTGCTATTGATGTGTTTGTGTTTTCTTGTTTTATTTAAATTGTGTACATTTTTGTACCTTCTGTTTTTATCTATTTATGCGCCGTTCATGGGTTGAAGCTAATGTTGTCATGCTTTGTATGATGACAATAAAAGGAATCTATCTATCTATCTATAAAATCTACCAAGATTTGAATGATGTGGCCAATCAGCGTTTGTATTGCTACCAAGAGACTGTTCATCTCATCTTTAACAACTGTGTCATTGATTTACTTTTGTTTATATTTTCATTTTTTAATTTAAATGGAGCCTTGCGTCAGGAAATGGGCTGATGGCAGTCATGGTTAGGAAGATACTTAAACCCAAACCTTGTAAGCAAACATTTATTGTATAACACATTTTTTTTAATGTTAAGTATGTGTTCAATACTCATAATGTTAATGTTTGTCCTGCTTTCTGTTTTGTTTTTAGCTTTGACCCAGGGACGCATACGGCCTTCACCCCCCCTCGCCCACCCCACTGTGTCCACTGAGCTGGATTGACAGCACACTGCTGGGCCGTGCTGGCAGTGGCAACTCGGTTTGAAGGAGGGACATTTGATACGTATGTTTATACTTATAACACAGAACACGATATTAATTAGTGCAAAATTTGCTGGTCTGTGAACGGTAATGTTGATTTTGTTTTTTTTATTTACTTTTCAGGTTTGATTTAAATGGATAATAAAGTAAAGATAAGTGAAGTTAAGTGAATTTGCATTTGTTTATTTCTTTCTTTTTGTTTTTTCCAGCACAACGAGTTTGTCTTCTAGCTGGCTGGATAAACATCTTCCCTGAAGTGGACCAGAGTTGGATATCCAAGGCTCTGTTTAGGTGGACAGCACAGGGGCATCCTGAGCTGGATCTTAGCTGTCACGGTCTGTGTCTTTCGTTCCCTTTTTATTCTGAAGTTCAGTGTCCTGTCTTCCTGTGTGCTCCCTGCTGTGATTAGCCTACCTCACGTGTCTCACCTGTGTCTGACTGCACCACCTGCGTCTTGTTTCCTTAAAGCAGAACTATGCAGGATTTGGGCTGTAATTATTGTGGCTCAGAGTCACTGTGATGGTTGAGTGACCTGTTATGAAGTGAATGGGGTCTAGGCCAATGCGCTCACCCCCCCCACTGGCTGAAAACCGCACTTGCAAGATCAGTCGTCCGTCTCGGTGTTACAAATCTCGTCAATGGATAGAAGTATCGCGAGAAACTGCCTTACGGCAGTACGAGATAAGAACGCAGATGACGTCATGCATGTCACGAATCGTGATTGGTTTGAGTTCGGAAAGTCGGAGGAAACCATGGAAACATGAAATGTTTACTGATGAAGTTCAGCTTGTGGCTAACAGGGAGCTAATGCTAACACAGATAGGCTACACACACCATGGGTCTTTTATAAGATAATGTAATACATCATGACACACACACACACACCTTCGCGTTTTGGAACCTTTATTCCTGTGTGTGTATGTCTGTGTCTTTGTGCCTGTGTGTGGCTGTATTAGCGTTAGCGCCGTGTTAGCGTTAGCTCCGTGTTAGCATTAGCTCCGTGTTAGCGTTAGCTCGGTGTTAGCAGGGCTTAGCAAACAGCAGTAAACACAAGCACGTGTAGGGGGGGTGGAGGAGGTGGCGGCGGCGAGTTTTTTTTTTTTTTACGACAGTGACATGTGCCTACCAGAACTGTGGGGGAGCTCCGGAGAGGGAAAAAAAGAGAAACCAACGAAGGAGCGAGCTATTTCCGGCCCACCTGCATAGTTCTGCTTTAAAGCGGAACTATGCAGGATTTGGGCTGTAATTATTGTGGCTCAGAGTCACTGTGATGGTTGAGTGACCTGTTATGAAGTGAATGGGGTCTAGGCCAATGCGCTCACCCCCCCCACTGGCTGAAAACCGCACTTGCAAGATCAGTCGTCCGTCTCGGTGTTACAAATCTCGTCAATGGATAGAAGTATCGCGAGAAACTGCCTTACGGCAGTACGAGATAAGAACGCACATGACGTCATGCATGTCACGAATCGTGATTGGTTTGAGTTCGGAAAGTCGGAGGAAACCATGGAAACATGAAATGTTTACTGATGAAGTTCAGCTTGTGGCTAACGGGGAGCTAATGCTAACACAGATACACACACCATGGGTCTTTATAAGATAATGTAATACATCATGACACACACACACACACCTTTGCGTTTTGGAACCTTTATTCCTGTGTGTGTATGTCTGTGTCTTTGTGTCTTTGTGCCTGTGTGTGGCTGTATTAGCGTTAGCTCCGTGTTAGCGTTAGCTCCGTGTTAGCATAGCGTTAGCGTTAGCTCGGTGTTAGCAGGGCTTAGCAAACAGCAGTAAACACAAGCACGTGTAGGGGGGGTGGAGGAGGTGGCGGCGGCGAGTTTTTTTTTTTTTTACGACAGTGACATGTGCCTCCCAGAACTGTGGGGAAGCTCCGGAGAGGGAAAAAAAGAGAAACCAACGAAGGAGCGAGCTATTTCCGGCCGACTTGCATTGTTCTGCTTTAAGCCAGGGACACACCGAGCCGACCGTCGGACGTCTGGCCTCGTCGGACGGCGTCGGCAGCTCGTCTGTTTGGTGTGTTCCTCTCCGTCGGGGAGCCTCGGGTCTTGTCGGGTCTCGTCGGGGCCGATTGAACATGCTCAGTCGGGACTCGTCGGCCGTCGGGAGAGTAGACTCGTCGGGTACTCTGATTGGCTGTGTGCTAGCTATGGCGATTCTGATTGGCGGTGCCCTAAGCGAATCAGCGCGGTGTGTGGGAGGGAC
Organism: Trachurus japonicus; assembly: GCF_045865225.1. NCBI lineage: Eukaryota > Metazoa > Chordata > Actinopteri > Carangiformes > Carangidae > Trachurus > Trachurus japonicus. The sequence goes on from NC_140911.1 coordinate 7,105,063, forward strand.
GGAAGTGACCACAGTAAACAAACGATGTCCTAGCCTGTGCTACAGTAAAAATGGTATACACAATAAAAAGAGGAGTAAAGCAATATATTAAGCGGCAATATATATATATTTAAACATCAAAGATGTTCAATCAAACCCACATAGTTTGAAACAACGTTCAAAACACACACAGCTCACAACTAAGCATATAAAGCCCGCTAGCTTAATGCTAACGTGTAATGTAAAACACCATAGACGGGCTAACAGAAATTAGCATCGGCTATCGCCAATTCGCGGCAACCGAGCCACAGCAGTAAGCTGCTAAAAACTGTTTTAATTTCGGCTTTAGCGCTGTTAAAACGTGGCTGGTTAAATTGTTTTGGGGAGATAAATGTTGGTCTCATTGATGAAATTAACTGTGGCAGTGGCATTAGTTTGTTTGAATGAACAGTGAGCAGAGCTGCCCCTGGTCTGTATTGGTCTGTATTTCTATGGGGGAGCCCTCGCCACTCAGTCGCTCTGGTCGGCAGTCGGGGCAGTGTGTTTCACTTTTTCCTTTCTCCCGACGAGAGGCGACAGACTCGTCGGCCAAAGCCGTCAGCGTCGGGAAGCGTCGGGAAGCGTCGTGGCGGTGTGTTCCTGGCTTTAACCTCAGTGTTCTCCCTTTGTCTTTGTGAAATTGTCTGTTGTCCATGTGCAGCATTTTGTCCTTCGTGAGCTTTGTTCTTGTGTTCCTCCCCTCGTGTTTCTACCTGTGAGTTCCTATGTTCCCAGTCTCTTATTTTGTACTTTGTGAATTTCTGTTGTACTTTGCGTTAGTGGCTTGTTGACCCTTTTTGGTTGGTACTTTGTTATTTTCTGTTGTACGTTGCAGACTTTTTGTTTACTTTTTAACTTTGGTGGTATCCTCCACAGGTGCCACTGAAGACCAATAATTCTCCTCCATTGGACAATTACTTTGGTCATCCTCTGCTGATCTGGATGCCACGAGAGTTGTGGCAGGTGAAACTGATGTGTCCGCATTCAGGCTGTGATAAAGTACTTCTGTCCTCAGCTGGCCTGCATCAGAAGGTCAGGCAGGTGGTGACTGTGGGGAAGATGTACTTTGTTGCATCCAAGTACCTGGCCTGCCAAAGATGCAAGCGCAAGGTCATCAGCTGGAGCCATGCCATCGCCTCACAGCTTGACATTGCCCACAGAGTGCACTTCCCCTGCATCCTGACGTCAAAACTTGCTTGTGACATCGAGGTAGCAAGTTTGATGCGTCAGCGTGGGCTGGGTAACAGCAGAAGCCAGATACAAAAGAAGCTGCAGGAGCGTCACACTGAGGTCTGGTTGCACAAGACAGTCCAGTACCTCACAGACTGCCAGGGGATGGACAGTGCAGCCAGATCGGGCCTCATCCTGCCTGTAAGATTTGAACCTGTACCTGCCATGCCTGTTGTCCCCCAAGCACCGGTGGCTGATGCAGGTGTACGCCCAGGATGTCCTGCAAAGGCTGGAGGAGATCAAGGCCAGCATCACATCGCAGTACGGCCGGATCTTGAAGATGGATTCAACAAAGAAGGTGGCCCGAAAGCTTGCAGGACACAGCTATTGCACCGCTACCTGGGAAACCGATGTTCACAGCCAGTGAAGGTTTTGGTCTTGGGCCGATGATCGAAGGTCTCATCATGAGATACAGAGTGGCTGGGGTGGCTCCTCCTGAGATGTCGACCGAGACTGCTGTAGAAACACTCTTCTGAGGAGGATGTTTGAAGAGTGGGGGCAGATGAACATCCGGTTGGACATCTGGCACTTCATGCGGAGGTTTGCTGCACCAACTCTACGCCACCTTTATGAGTCGCCTCAGCCACTGTATTTTCATGTGGGACCTGGATGACATGACGGCTCTGAAGGAGGCCAAGCGTGCAGAGCTAGAAGCTGACCGGAAACATCCTTCTGAGGCTGATGTGACACGCTCCATCAGCCGAAGCAAACTCGCTCTGCATTGCAGGAGACCCAGGCTCTGATCCAGACCTTTGACGGGGATACTGGCTCTAACACGCTGGAGGTGCCTCTAATCGACTCGGCCCGGATGAGAGACATCCTGAAATCCCAGCGGAAGCATGTGGCCTGCATCCAGGATCCTCCAGGTGTGTAGCTGTACACGCAGACGGGAACTCTAATGAAGGTCTGCCAACATACTGCTGTACAAGAGGGTCGACGTCACTGGAGTCATTCCACTTGCACATGAACAGATTCATCCCAGGTAAATATGCAAATCCTTTCTCCTCTGACTTCATTAAAATGTTAAACTATGTTTAGATTAAATTACAATTTAGTTAATTGATAATTTAGAAATTGAATTAACTGTAAGAAAAACTGTTCATGTCACACCTTATCGTTTGCTAGTTCATTTGTAGTTATTTGTTATTTGTAGTTGACCCAGATCTTGAGTTACGTTGTAAATTTGATTTGGCTGGTTTTGGGGTTAAATAAAAACCCATTGTTGCTTTGAAACTGCTCCTGTGTTCTGTGCCCCTGACATATTTTAAAGGAAATGTTTGCGTGACCTCCCTTTTTTGTTTGTTTTTACATTTCAATTTACTTTACAGGTACCCTGGCAAGTGACATTTTCTTCCAGACGTATCTTTTGGATGGACTTGCAAGGTGGAACGATGACCAGGCTGCTGCAGCAACTATTGATGTGCAATAGCCGCATTCATACAATCATCTTCTCCGCCATGCTGTCAGTATGCTTGCAGAGGAGGTTTTGGACTGGGCGAGAAGATCATCCCTTACATTGGGCCAAGAAAATACACTGGTAGATGACTATTATATTTGTTGTTTTTTGTGACAATAACATTAAAGTTTACCAAAAAATTTACCACCAACTTATTATATAATGTCCTGGTATATTATCTAATTGTTTGTCATGTGACGATCCGGGGTTGTCTGTGCTCTATGCGTTTCCCTTCTCCCCTGCAGTGGCTGTAATTCTGAGGCGGAGCCCGGGAATCGGGAACACCTGCCGCTGTGGTTCCTGGTGCCTACAAATGATGGCTGGCCAGTCTGCTCGCGTTCTCTCTCCCTGCCACCAGCTGGAAGCTCGGCCCGAGCCACCATTGTTTTCTTTTGTTTTGTGCGCTGGTTATGGTTCTGTTCGCATGTATTCCTTACGTTGTAAATAAATTTCACACTTATTATTGATCATCTGTCCTCTGTTTGGTTGTTTTGTTGTGGTCACTGAGCCGGGCCATAACAAGGTTTTTATATTTTAAAAGGTAAGCTTATGGGCAGTGGAATACCTTTATCAGCAAACTGGTAAAGTCCTGCAGGACTACAAGTTGGCTACTGAAGAGCCAGAGACCACGGATGTTCATATAGAGGGGGATGAAGGTTATGTTGAACATGAGGAGTTTCAGGACATCACTGTCCCCATCTTTGGCACAGAAAGACCACCTGCTGCGTCTTCACAAGCATCGTTGTCTGCAGGGTCTGTGGTCCCATCATCTCCAACTCCTCCTGCAACCTGCACCATGGCATCACCGTCTGTGGTCCTGCCAGCACCATCACCATCACCTTCTGTCATGTAATGAAAACTGATTACTGCTGGAATGCAAAACTGATATGAAATAAAACTGATATGAAGCATGCTAATGTACGCACCGTTGTGTCACTGTTGCAGCATTCACTTCTGGGAGCTGGATAGTGGTCTCACTCATCATCAGCTTGGCATTGGTGATGATGCACTCTCGGATGTGCTTGTAAACACGTTGTCAGGGTGGGGGGGGGGGGTGGACCCAAATGCAGACAACTCGGTAAAGTTCCACCAAAGATATTTATGAAAAAAGGTTTAAAAAAAAAGGTCTTCAAAATCCAACAGAAAAGAACAAAGTATCAAAGGGCCTAAGTCCCAGACAGGGAAAAAGAGGAATACAAAGTACAACAGAAAATAACAAAGTTCAAAACAAGAGACTGGAAACATAAAAACTCATGGGGAGACACACTGTGAAGCATGACTTCCTCATAACACACACACGCATTTGGGTAGAGAGCACAGAGCCTTATGAAGACGGCCGCCACCACTCTGTTGCAATCAATCCACTGTGCAGGAATTTGAGCCCCAATGAAACACCTGCAAATTACAACAGAATACATATCAATAATATATATACACTCTTATGTGGTATTTTTGTTCAAGTTTTCCTTTTTTGTTTGTTTGTTCTGTTTTTCTTGTTTTGTCTTCTTTTATTTGTCGTCTACACATTGATTTTTAATATCCGTGCATAGTTATGGTGTCTTGTTTTTTTTTAATGAATGTTCCCTTTTGTTTAAATTACTATTGTGTTTCATGTAATGTAAGTTTTGGACCCCGGGAAGATAAGCTGGTTGTCAAGATGTCAGCAAATGGGGATCTTTTAATAAACGTAACTATACTAATAAAGATAGAGATGCTATTTCAGCCAGTGTCAGTTTTCAGTTTAGTTTTAATTTAACACACCTTTTGGTGCTCTCCACACCTGGTGCCACTTAGTGGCCCTTGAATCGTCCGTGTTTTAGGATGGCTTGGTGACGTGGTGGGTAAACAGTCTTCTTATGACATACTCCCCCAATGCAGGGTGATGATCCTGGTGCACTCCTCTCCGCTCAGTCTCTGAGGTCAACCAAAAACTCTGCCAAGTCCTGCACTGCTCCATACGCCTCAATATTGTCAGGTTCAACAGAATCCTAAAATGAAAGATAGTTTTAACCCTGATTTTGTTTGCAAACATGTAAATATTCATTTAATAAAGAACCTGGCCCTTACATCATGTGAAATGGACTCTTCAGATGTTGGAGGATCCATTTCTGCTGATAACTGGTGCACTGGGGCTACATGAAAAAAAGAAAATATTTAGGTTAAATTTGTCTTAGCATCTTTATGACAAATATATATTTAGAGTTGGTGTGATAACAAATACCAAAACTATATGAATACTCACAGCTATGTGCTCCAAGTGCTGGAAGGACCGCAGCAGTGACGCCACGGTGCAGGCTGCAGGAGATGTCACACAGGTGACGGAGGAACCACAAGCGGCCCACGTAACACACCGAACTGGATTTCAAAGAAACCCAGCAGGTGTTTTTTGTTTGCTGGATCTCCATGGTGCTGAATTAAAGCGTTTGTGGCCTTGGCAAGAACTCCCTCAGGAGACACTGGTTTCACCCATGGCTTTGCTTTGTTGATCTCCTTCACCGTGTTTGTTTCACCGTGTTTGTTTCAGCGGTGTCAGCCCGTTTCCTGAAGCAAGGTTCCATCTAAATTAAAAAATGAGAATATAAAGAAAACAGAAACAGATGTAAATAACACAGTTGTGAAAGATGAGATGAACAACATATTTGATAACACAATATACAGCTGTGTATATTGTATTCCTTGCTCAGCAAAACTGGGAAAATATGGTAATTTACTCAAATTCTTTTATTAAACCAATATGACTATAACGTTTACATTTTTTAAAAGTGAGATAGCAGCAATGTAGTTGAAATTGTTCCTCTTTTGTCAACACATCACTCTCATGCAAACTCAATTAAACCTCAAACCAGTAAACAATTGCTGAACGAATCAGTTTTTCAGGAAAGTAGACAATATAAGGCCAAATACTGAACAAGAATGGCCAGATCCTGTCAGCAACTTGTTTTCTGAAACACACAGAAAAAATAACATGCACATGAATTAAAAAAAAAACATGAAGGAGGGCAACCTGAGTAAGTCAACAAGAAAACTGGTTCAACAGCCTGTTGTAAGACCAAGTCCATGTCCACCCTCTCACTCATCTTCCGCATCACTATCCACTTCCTCCTCCTCATCATCCTCAACTACCAGTTCATTTTCAAACTCTTCACCCTCATCTTCCTCCTGCTGCTCAGCTTCTCCATCATCTTCCTGCTCTCCTCGTCTGGCCTGAGCCAACTCCTCTCTCCTTGCAGCACATGGCTCCCCTTCTTTGAAACAGCTGGATCAAATGGTCCTCACTGCCACCAGCTGCCACGGTCAGGCCACACCGGGCCACACACACCTTATCCCGCCTGTTTATCTCCAGCTCCTCGCTACTAAGCCTTCTTCCTACCTCCACCACGCAGCCTGGCCCTTTTAGCTCAGTTTTATTTTTTCGCCTCTCGTTGGCGTCGGGGACAGCTCTCCATTCCGACACCCCTCCACTTCGACACCCCGCTGTTCCGAAATAGCCCCACTTCGAAACACCGCTACTCCGACACCCCCTCCTCCCCCCCGCAGCTGTCCAAGGTGCTGAACCGCGTGACGTTGTTTACATTCTGCTTTGTGGCTTGTCTGTGAAACGTGCGCTGCTCAGGGACTGGGCAGATCTGTCCCACTTGCTTTCTCCCCGACTCCGTTGTTGGAGATCTCCCACACAGTAGGTAGAAATACACTTTTTATCTTTTTCTCCCCCCCTGCTCCGCTCGAGCGCGGCTGAACCCGGCTTGAGCTCACACGGGCGCGAGGCTGCTGCAGCCGCCGCTCGTGCTGACAGCTGACTGAGGGAGATGCTTTGGTTGGGCTTAGGCAATGAAGAAAGGAGTTGGTTAAGTTTAGTAAAAAAGACCAGGTAGAGGCTAGACAGGCTAGAAGCATAATGAACGTTATATGTCATTAATATGAAGTATTTGCTTGTTTTGCAGTTAATTATGCACATGATCCGTTTGACCCCAAAAAGGAAAAAAGGATCAATGCGCACTGCGCACTGGGGGTTTCCCCCAATAGCCTTTTCGGAGTAGCGGGGTCTTTAGAAAAAATAGAAAACCCCGCTATTACGATGAATGGAAGTCTATTGTCGGAAAGGCGGGGCTTCGGAAAGGCGGGGTGTAACCGTTGGCGTCGACAGAGAAGAGAGAAACGTCCAGCGGCTGCTTCTCCCAAGTTTTCCTCTGCATATTTTACGACAGAAAGTTTGAATTTGAAGCTGAAGCCGTATTTTTCGCTGCACCGGAAAAGGGCGAAGAAGGCTTCTTCCTGGGGTTTTTTCCTGACTCGGCATTTATTTGGAACCGGTAATTTACGTATTACATTAATTAATTTACATTTATTTTATTGACAATAGCCAGAGCGATAGATATAACAGAGTGGCGACACTCCCATAGGACTCCGTTGTAAAAAATGGCGGGCCGACTTCCGGGTCATGGAGCCCTCAATAGTTCCAAACATTCCTCCCGCGGCGCTGGACCACGTCTGTTTCTATGGCTGCACAGCAAGAAACTACTGAGCTACGTTGACGAAATACCGACCGATTTTAAGTTATAAAGTGGTAATAATCTTTCCCAAGTACAGTAACCATGTTGACTTAACAAAATAAAAATTATTAGACTGATCGGTTCATTGAAAAACATTTATTTATTTACGTAACTGTGGTGATTTCAGTCCGTAGCCCAGAAGCAGCCCTGCTCACTTTTCATTCAAACAAACTAATGCCACTGCCACAGTTGTTAAATTTCATCAATGAGACCAACATTAATCTCTTCAAAATAATTTAACAAGCCAGCGGTAAACCTCTAAAAGCATGCGGATACGTTACTTGGCTCGTTTTCTCCGACGGGAGAACGGACGGTCGGCCCCGGCAGATCAGCTCAGTAGAGCGGCTGCTGCTGCTGTGACAGCCGCTGCCCCTGGTCCCCGGGGTCGGGGCTCACACAGACTCTGCACTTCTCCCAGAACAAACATCGGTGCAAGTTCCTCCTAACAAACGTTATGAACTGACCACAGACTCCGGATTAAACGGTGACTTTCTTGCATGAAAAAAATATTAAAACTGTGACGTGTTGACAGCGCTAAAGCCAGGTTTTGGCAGCTTTACTGCTGTGGCTCGGTTGCCGCAAAATGGCGATATCGATGCTAATTTCTGTTAGCCCGTCTATGAGGTTTTGCATTATACGTTAGCATTAAGCTAGCGGGCTTTATATTTAGGTGATACTGGCTGTGTGTGTGTTTTGAACGTTGTTTCAAACTGTGTGGGTTTCATTGAACATCCTTTATGCTTAAATATATATATTCCCGCTTAATATATTGCTTTACTCCTCTTCTTATGCCATTTTTACTGTAGGGCAGGCTAATCTTCACTTTAGAGTGACAAATAAAACCTTGAAGCAAGAAGATTTTGCCTTTTGTTTGAAAACTGACATTGATGTACATACAGTAATTCAGTAACAGTTGTAAATATACCTTTGTACGGTTTATTTTTTAATATTTACCGTCCAAAAGCAAGCTCAGTGCTGTCTGTCCCATAGCAGAACATGACAGCGGCAGCCTCGTTTGGAACTATTGGGAGCTACATGAACCACGTGACCGCGCTGGCGGCGACATCAAAGGCTGTCGCCACTCTATTATATCTATCGCTCTGACAATAGCTGTAAAGGATTGACTTACGTTTGTTGGTTAAAAAAAAAAAAAAGAATCAATCGTCGTACTCGCAAAGTACTCGATCATTGATTCGTCAATTCCTGGTAGATTCTTGGTAGCGATACGAGCGCTGATTGGCCACATGATTCAAATCTTGGTAGATTCTTGGTAGCATACGGCAACGTGATTGGCTGACAGGTGGCAGCAAGGCGGTAACTTCGGTCGGACTTTTTTCTTTTCTTTTTTTTTTTTCAACCCGCAAAAGTCAGTAGTCAGAGGCCTCACGCTGATTGGTCAATTTCTGGTAGATTCTTGGTAGCGATACGAGCGCTGATTGGCCACGTCGTTCAAATCTTGGTAGATTCTTGGTAGCATACGGCAACGTGATTGGCTGTCACTACCAAGAGTCACCTCGACCCACAGGCGGCACTAGCGCTGGAAAAGAGAGTAACAAGCGCCTCCTGATGGCGGAATATGGGTATTGCAAAAGCGCCCAAGAACTGACATCTCTGCATTGTTGGTGAATGAGCATGTGTGGTATTTTCAATAATTTAGGGCCATTTCTAGATCACCCACGTAAATAGCATCATCGTGGACCCTTTACAGATAAACATTAACACATAAAAAACAAAAAATACAGTGGTCTACATTAATATTTCAATCTACATTTTGTAATAAACAAATTACAAGTATAATTTGATATGACCAAGACACCTAAAAACAAAAACGCAAGTGAACACATACATTGGGGTGAATGAGTTTTTTGGGCACTTTTGCAATACCCATATCCTGCCACTCGGGGCGCATAATGCTTACCACGGGAGTCAATGGAGTGGCAGCGGCCCATGAAAAAAGTGATGCAGAAACACATTTTCACCGTGGTTAAGCTTTTAGGACTGCTCAGTCAGCTTTTCTGTTACACAACAAAAGATACAGAGAATGTATCTGTCCATGATAACAGCATCTCCTCAGACCTATGTGAAGATCTGCCATAATAAAGATTATCCACTGAATTCAGAATATTGCCCCCCAGGTTTTAACTCTTGGGATTATCTTGCCCTGAGAGGTCAAGGCTAGGAAACACATGCAATGAATGAAATTTATTTAATTAATAACATGTGCAGCAAAAACTCCCAACACAACAGAAGTAGAAAAGAAGAAAAAGAGATGTTCAATACATCTTGACTTTGGCAGGGACAAGAGAGTGGTGTTTTAAAATACTATATTATAATGTCGATATCACATGATTCACATGGTGAAATATAGAATATAGTTAGGTCAGCCTCAGTTTTTAACCAGATCCAATATCTGTTTGTGTCCACAGAAACACCTTTGATGTCTTGGGAGTTTTTTTTTTGTTTTTTTTCTGTGGACATGCCCTTGTTAGATTGTTCAAGCTGTTTTCACAGTCACAGTCTTGTTTGTATATGATGAAGACTACATGAAGCACTACTATTTCTTCATATTTGACTTTTGCTTTAAAAGTCGAGCCAGCCAGGAGTCGAACCTAGAATCTTCTGATCCGTAGTCAGACGCGTTATCCATTGCGCCACTGGCCCTGAAGCACCTGAATACCTGAGACACAATTTCCCCGAGTTTTGACTCTCAGGCACGGTTGGTTTCTGATTGTCTTATCTAAAAAAAAAAAAAAGGAAAAATTGACCAAATGATGAAACCAAAACGATTATTGATACAACAATTTAAAAAAAGGCTAAATTTGGCAGGAGTCTAGATATTCAACATGGTATGTTAGCTTGCACCGACAATTAGCCTACATAATAGGCTCCAGGAATAGCAGGTTGACATGTTGATCAAGTCAAGTGATAGAAGCATAGACTGTGGATAGAAGCCAGATTAAAAAACAAACAAAAAACCTCCTGGAAGTCAAAACTGTGGGAATAGGTCAAAGGTGATATTTTGTAGGGCCAGTGGCGCAATGGATAACGCGTCTGACTACGGATCAGAAGATTCTAGGTTCGACTCCTGGCTGGCTCGAATTTTAAATTGTAAGTCCTGTACAAACAAGTCTAGTGTAGGCCTACTGTACAAGCAAGACAATCTCAGTAAAACTGTGGCACGCAAGCATACTATATCTATATCTTAGACCCATAACAATCTTCAGAGGTCAATGCACCAAGTAGACAGAGAAAACATTGCAACTAAGTCAGAAAACAATCTGACAAGTTATGTCCACAAAAAAACTCCCAACAGATCAGAAGTGTTTCTGTGGATACAAACAAATAATGGACCTGGCAAGAGACTGAGGCTGACCTACGGCTTTTCAACGAGGCAACAGACATGACATTACACAACAACAAGTACACTTGTGTTAGTTAGATGCAGTTAGATCCAATTAGCTTTGAAACCTATATACGGTACAGGGCTTTACAGACTATGGTACAGGCACATTACTCCCATATCATGTTGAATGTCTGGACTGCTGCCAAACTTGGCATTTTTTTATTTTATCAATAATAGTTTTAATAGTTGACACATTTGGTCAAACATATATAGATAAGGCACAAACTGAAAACCAACTCCTGAGAGCCAAAACTTAAAGAAATTAAGTTCTTTGTAGGCCTAGTCCAGAGTGCTGAAAAATAAATGTGATTCCTACAGGTGACAATGTGGACAAGCTAAAAGGGATAGTTTAACATTTTGGCAAATTGACCCATTGCCAGTAGGTTTGTTACCTTTACAGTAACACACTTTTATTCTACTAGGCCTACGCTAACAAAGTGCGTGCATGTTGTCAGTAGAGGGCGCCACTGATCTTTCCAAAGTTTCTGTTCTAACTCTTTTAGGCTTTTGCTTTGTGTCAAAAAAAATAAATAAAATCATGACGGTTCTTTGTTGCATTAAATGACTAAAATTTGTCGCAACCTTGAAGCTGGAGGACTTGTTGTGTATGATACTCCAGGGAAATTCCATTAATTAGCTAAGGCTCTAAATGCAAACACTTTAATTAGCTCCTCCTGGTGTCACTTCAAAGGTGAGAGGCAGCAGTTTTCCAGGGGATGCTGCTGCTGCTGCTGCTGCTGCTGCTGCTGCAGTGGATGGGCTGATCCACTGATCGCAGGTACAGAGGCTGGGAGGAGGGAGCAGGGAGCAGGGACCGCAGTGGAGTTACCGACTGTCTGTCCGGGGCTGTTTGGTTGTTTATATTGACTTATTGTGAATAACACTGGAAGAATGTGCATTGCATGAAAGCCCTGTAGTTTTTTTTTTCTTCTTCCTTCATCTCCCTCTCCCTAAGTTCATCCATCTGTTGCATCGTGCGTAGCCTATCGGTGCGCCTCGGTGACCCTCTCCCTCTCTCTCTCCCGGATCATGTGGATTATTTTGGCGTTTATCCTGGCAGCAGCGGCCGCCGGTCCTCGGGGGAGCTGCATGGGATGTCAGCTGCCCCACGACTGGAGACCGCAGACAGAAGCGTGCCGCGCTGAGCTGGCGGAGATCATAGTCTTTGCCAAGGTGCTGGCGCTGCACAAAGAGTCCTACAGCGTGTACAACTACCTGCCGTGGCAGCACGACACCGACCTGCTCTACTCGGCCGAGATCGAGCTGCTGTGCGACCAGGCGTGGGGCAGCATGCTGGAGGTCCCCGCCGGCTCCAGGTTTAACGTCACCGGCCTGGGTTACTTTCCCTGCTTCTCCTACAGTGTCACCAAAAACAACAACTACTACTTTTTCCTAAGGTGAGCGTACCTGCATTGCAATATTATGCAAGAGTTGGGATGAAAATGATTATAATTAAGCTTTATTAATACAGCATGAGGCAAGAAATTCTGTCAGTAAACTCAAAGAAAGGAAAAAGACAAAAGAAAACTGCTTATTTAGGATTTTTTTTCTTGCCACACATTGTCATGCAAACTTAAAAATGTGGATACGATTGAACGCACATGAGGATGATTTTGTTTATGACAGCAGCATGTGTTGAAAGTTTTAAGAGTTTTCAGAGTTTGTCTCAGTGACTGTTTCCCATGAGGTAACATTACATGACCCATTTTCACCATGGTGTCCAGATGTGTCTCACAGCTGGAATAAACTTCACATTGTTATTTACAATCGGAGAACAATTAGACTTTTTTTTTCTCCCTCTTTTCTTTCTTAAATTAGAGCAGGTTACATAAAGTGATAATTAGATTTGTTAAAACAGATTGCAAATAGAGAGACCACCCATTATAGTGGACGTCATGTTGTAGCCGCTGCCTATAAAGTTTCTATCAGCTCCACTATCTATCTCTTCCCCCCTGTACAGCTGACATATCCGGTCAGTAGCCCTCACTGGGGCCAGTTCATTACTGTACACCTAATCCATCAAAAAATGAAAATTCAGTGTGAAGCACTTCAAAGAAAACCCTCAGATGAGAAAGTCCAGAAACTTCAAAATGTGCATTTATTTTAATATATTTGGGATTAGACAGCAAAGTACAAGAACCTCCATTTGTCTCGCAGTCATACACTTCAAATTACATCATCGCTGGCTCCACCACCGTCTGACCTTCCTGTGCTCTGCACCCCTCTGACTCTGACACAATGTGCACATCTATGAGAGTTAAATGTCTAAACTGGAGAAGAGAGAGAAGTTCAATGTAGGCCTATTAAGTGGTTGGGTAATTAAGAAACATCTGTACAGAGTAATCAGTGACTGTCTGTCAATAGTTTGCTCATTCAGAAGGTCAAATTCACATCTTGACCCCCCGGAAAACATTGCAATCACAGTCTATTGCATGTGTTTAAACCACTGTAATAAATCAGGAGTGTAATATATAAAATCCACCATTGAACCTCAGCTCCTCTCTGGGTCTGGCCTGTCTCACCAGCAGCAGCAACAGCTCCTCAAACCTCTGCTGAGATCTGTCATGAAAGGAAGCAAAGGAGTCAATCAGTTGTCGGCCAGCGAGGAAACATTTGCACACATACATTGGCAGATGACTGGCACCGTCGGCACACACACACGCTCTCCCTCCTTTGCAAATCAGTTTTCGAAACCATCATCATCGTGTATTGATTTCATTTGAATATTGCATTTCACGGCCTGTCAAAGTTTCCGCTCAGATTTTTGCAGGTTTTTATTCTTAAATGTCTGTGTTGGACAGAAACAACACGGTTGCTCGGGGAAACCTCGATTGCATTCCAGTCAGTGTAATTACAGTGCCAGACATTTCCCCAAAAGCTTGAAGGTAAACCTGCAAAGAATTTTCACTCATGAGAGTTATCAAGCCGGCAAGACCACCTTTTGTCTGCCCATGCACTCCACTGCTGCTGAAATACTCCAGTATAGCCTACTACCATCTGATGGTGGCCAGAGTTGGGAGGCGGGGGGGAGGGCGACTGGAAAGCATTCCTCACATTTAATGTTTGGTTGTCCCACATGAGGGTCTGCAGCAGTAGAGAGCCAACATCAATATGTGTTTTTATATGTCACACATCACATAGCTACGCAGCGGAGTCACGCTCACAGGTGTTATGCGGTGTGTTTCTGAGCGGGATGATGACGACTCTTTTATAGTATTTTCACTGGTTTCAGTTAATTACACCTCCAGGGACGACTTTTTCTGGCCCCCGTTGTGTGTTGGTGGAAACATCCGGACGTTATCCCTGTAATCAGCCAGACGACCACCGTCAGACACTTCCTGGAGCAAGTCTCAACAGAGCCCGTTTAAGCACCGATCTGATGATAATTATGAAGCAATGATTACCCCAGTAAACAAATGGTGTGGTGGTGGTGGTGGTGTTTTGCAACCATTGTTTGGACAACCGACCTGAACTCAACATCCGAACAGATACACAACGCATCATCCAAACCATAGTAAATCAAATGGCCTGTATTCAACTTAAGATTTAACACCGAAGTGTATCAGGCAATAAAAACATTATTCTAACAAGCTGGGTTTTCCCACAGTTTTTGTTCCCAACACTAATGTAGAAATATTAGCTCTGAGGTCTACAGACACCGTCCTGGCCTGATGACCGCAGCGAGGCTAAACAAAAGAAATCAGCATCAGTGTAACAAAATACAGTGCTAATGCGCGAGATGAGCAAATAATCCATCTGTTTTTACCCTGAACGTCCCCTCCGACATTGGAAATGACACGTAAAAGAAACACGTAGAGTCCTGATTGTTTTTTTTTGTGGAGTTTGGATCAAATCAGACTTTGATCATCAAAGCTCTGCATGAGGGCCGAGGGTGCACCACATGGATCCATTTTGGAGCCTGTCAGAATCTGGGGAGGTAGAGTCTGGAAGATGTGGGCGTTCACCAGGCAGGGAGGATCTATGTAGCACAGTTGCATTATCCCTGTAATCAGCCAGACGACCACCGTCAGACACTTCCTGGAGCAAGTCTCAACAGAGCCCGTTTAAGCACCGATCTGATGATAATTATGAAGCAATGATTACCCCAGTAAACAAATGGTGTGGTGGTGGTGGTGGTGTTTTGTCCAGGGAAAACCCCCCCACCGATCTGATTACCCACATTTTCCAATACAGAAGACTCCAGTCCATGCAGGATACATGGGAACATGGGTGCAGCAGTTGAACCTCATGCAAGATGCATCTCAATCTTCTCTCAAGCTTCTTGCTCTTATCCAATGTGTTGTTTGGCGCCACAACACCCATAAGGTTCACGAGGAGTGATAGCGAACAGTTGTTGTGGCCACTCTGCAACACCAGACACTTGTGTTACGGAGCCAAAAACCGAACAGTTCACATCGCCGTCTCCAGTCGACGTCCATTTCCTGTTATAAAAGTCTCAACAACACCGTCTCAGACCAAAGCGGTTTTTCCAATCAATCATAGGAATAAGCTCCCAGGACAGGACGAATCAGAGCATGGAGAAAAATGCAACCTCGGGCCTCCCCCAGGACCTTTAAAGCAGACAGATTGAGAGCGCTGCTTCAGCCATGCGCTCACTGTAAAAAGCTTCTTTTTTTTTTTTGCCTATATCTCGACGTTTTTGAAGCTCTCTGTCAAAAGTAGACAAGCGATCACTGGAGGTGAAACTCCATAAGTGCATAAACTATCGCTCATAATAATGTCTTTATAGCAGGGTGAACATGCCGTGAAATTCACCAACAGCTACACAACGTTGAAAGAAAAAAAAAAAAAGGTTTTCATCATCGTGGTGAAAAGTCCCTGGTTCTTCTGACCTCCTGGCTGCTTTGCTTACATGTGATCTTTGACCTCTTCTTTCTGTTGAAGAAAAACATCAGCTTTCTTCTTGCTCTTTCAACATCTCCACAGTCCACACACACATGCACGCACACACACAGAGTCTGTGATAGGGACAACCAAACTCCTGATGTCCCTGGAGGGATCAGAGATGGAATCCAGATGTATGGAAAACACGCCGCTTCCTCCCTCACACACTTCACATTGTAGGAGAAGATATGAAACATGCACACTGAATCCCGTTGGCTTGTAATTTGCTGGCTTGATTCATCTACATAATGCTTGAATTTGCATAAAAATAGACCAGAGTCTGTTTGCAATTCTGCACTTATATTACTGTAATGTTTGGGGGTTTTGGTCCAACTCTTCCTGTTTGACTCTGCCAAACTTTATGTGTTGTTATCGCTACAGACTCACTGAAACTAGGAGTCTAGGATAAATAGATCTCCTCCACTGCTTCGATTTAAACGGACTGCCCTTCTTAATAAAGTCTCTCGCTGCTCAGATTTCACAACTTTGCATGAGTGAATGAACACAATCTTCTCTCCCTTTTCTCTGCAGGATGGATGAAAACTACAACATCGTCCCTCATGGTGTGAACTTCCAGGATCCCATCTTCCCTGACACTGCAGATAACCATCGCATGTTTTCCAGCCTCTTCCAGTTTTCCAACTGCACGCCCGGGACTCAGGTCCACACCTTCACCCCGGAGTGGGAGGCTCAGGAGGACAGCAGGGTAAAGCAAAAAAACAACCCCAACCGCAACCACCAACATAAACCAGTGTTGATAAAGTGTTAGATGAAAAGCACCATCTCCAGCGAGTCAGTGGTTACAGATTCATGGTGACTTCACACATACTTGGTAGGAACGGGTGCAATAAGCCCCAAGAGGTTGAGGTTTTCTGGCGCGCACACAAAGGATTCAACATCACACCCTGTTGTTTTCAAAGAAAAGAAGCAGGAACACTAAATAAGTTCTTAGGCCATTGGAAACTAAA
Organism: Trachurus japonicus; assembly: GCF_045865225.1. Taxonomy (NCBI): domain Eukaryota; kingdom Metazoa; phylum Chordata; class Actinopteri; order Carangiformes; family Carangidae; genus Trachurus; species Trachurus japonicus. The sequence goes on from NC_140911.1 coordinate 7,121,593, forward strand.
TACACATTTTCTTGAGGTTTTTATCAGACAAAGAGCTCACTATGTTAAGATCTAGATATTTGGCCATTTGGTTGTTTAATGGAGTTTTTACCTAAGCTCCTTACGTCAGGGTGACAGCGTACGGAGCCAGCGGTCTTTGATTGGTTAAAAGTATTTCAACCGATTTATAGAGAAAAGTATAAAAATCAAAGCGGCAGAACGAGAATTCAAACTTTACGTGTTCAGCCGAAAACCACCACTAATTGAAGCTGAAGCAAAGACCTGCTTTATCTGTTAGTTCACTGACAAAAAGTTCATTTGACACTTAATTGTCAAAGTTTTTCCAGCAAAACACTGAACATGTGGATCCCTGAAGGGAAACCGCAGCCTTGTTAATCATATCCAACTTATACCTACATGACACGTACAGCCAACAAACAGAGATTCAAATAACTGCTATGCCAAAAATGACCAATGCAATAATACACTATTGGATGTAGATTTAGGATTTTATCCTCCTCTATGTTTTATGTGTCTCTTGGTTTTTCCATGAACTCGTCAAAGGCATGTTTCTTAATTTTCCGACATTAAACGATTACTCGGGAAAATACGATGTATTAAATGATTATTTGATAATGAAAACAATCATTAGTTGGAGGCCTCAGACGAAATCCATCACATGAAGAAACAGTAACATTAGTCGAGCAGCAGCATGATGAATATTGAAGGAGGAGGTCGGCCTTTGATGGGCTGGAAAAACCATAACTCTCTGGGAGAGAGAGAGAGAGAAATGTAGAAAATGACTGAGTGAAGTAAAACCAGGGAAAGTGGATCCATCGTGAAATGAAATTACAACTTTTAATCACAAAATAGTTCCTGATTATACGTAGGACCGTTCAGATGGATGATTTCAGAGTGTCTGGAAGCTCATGACTTTCATATTGATGGACATCAGGTTTTTAAGACCGTCTGAATCTTTAGGATTTCACTGATCAAAGCTCATTTGCACCTGGTGCTCCGTCACTGTGTCGACTCGTCTCAGAGTCCTTTGTGTCGGCGTAGAAATGGTTTCCAGTCACTCAGCACGGCTTTATCCCCTTTAATGAATCTAAACCTTTGGCATAATCCGCCTGATTTAGGTCAGTCTTCTTCAGTCTGTTTCCAATCATTTGCTGACTACTCATAAAAGCAAAAAAAGAAAAGAAAATCTGCTATGGGTAAAAGAGAACGAAAACATGGTTTGTATTTCCATTAACAGCAAACTCTTGAGTCAGGCCAATGATTATAATTATAGAGCGACATTTAGATATCAGTGCTCCTTCCTTACATCACTCTCATGATTAGATTTCCTCTTAGAAAAATAAAAACAGACTTTTTTTTTTTTTTTTTCTTCTGGTACTGAGCAACCATTGTTTGGACAACCGACCTGAACTCAACATCCGAACAGATACACAACGCATCATCCAAACCATAGTAAATCAAATGGCCTGTATTCAACTTAAGATTTAACACCGAAGTGTATCAGGCAATAAAAACATTATTCTAACAAGCTGGGTTTTCCCACAGTTTTTGTTCCCAACACTAATGTAGAAATATTAGCTCTGAGGTCTACAGACACCGTCCTGGCCTGATGACCGCAGCGAGGCTAAACAAAAGAAATCAGCATCAGTGTAACAAAATACAGTGCTAATGCGCGAGATGAGCAAATAATCCATCTGTTTTTACCCTGAACGTCCCCTCCGACATTGGAAATGACACGTAAAAGAAACACGTAGAGTCCTGATTGTTTTTTTTTGTGGAGTTTGGATCAAATCAGACTTTGATCATCAAAGCTCTGCATGAGGGCCGAGGGTGCACCACATGGATCCATTTTGGAGCCTGTCAGAATCTGGGGAGGTAGAGTCTGGAAGATGTGGGCGTTCACCAGGCAGGGAGGATCTATGTAGCACAGTTGCATTGTGGGAAATAGTGCTTGAGCCATATTAGAGCCAAAAAGTTAGGATGTGCACACTTGCCGCTTTCTTTGATTGTGACCTCACCTCAGTCTGTCTCAGCCTTAATGAAGATTAAAAAACACCAGTCATTTTTCTGGTCACGATTACTCACCAGTGATATATAGTTCATATTTAGTATCTTTCAGACTGGTCGGTGTTTCTTTATATGTTTAATCAGCTATTGAAAAATATGATTCTGCCTTCTGCTGCTGTTAAAACCTTTAGATTTAATGCAAATAAATAAATGTTCTTTAGATCAAGTAATGTAGATGATTATAACTCAGATATCTACATGAATACTCGAGCGCCACTGCCACAGAAAAAACAAAGATCTTGGCATCTGGCCTGACGGCACTTTTATATAAACATCATCACTTAGAAAATGTTGCAGGCAAACTGTGACAGAAGTTGGGGTGTTATAGTTCAGAACCAAAACAAACCTCACCATGAATTACAGAGAGAGAATCATCGGATGAATCATCCACATGCTGCTGCTCCCACTCATACAACCATTACACTCACCATTTGAAGGTAAACTGTTCTCCAGTGATTAGCTGTTGTTGCTTCATCAACATGGCATCAGAAATGATGTAGTGCAGCGGGCTACTGGATAAATCAGCAATATTACCAAAAAAGAAGAAGAAAAAAGCAATACTGTATTAGACTTCATAAGTTTTAGGCAGGTGTAACCAGAGGGCTGTGTACTTTTTCCAAAAGTTTGTTTTAAAAAAATCTCATAGCATAAAGACAACACAATGTTGTGCACAAAAAAACAACAACAAATAATTTATACAGACACAGAACAGTTGCACCTGCGCAGTTCCTACAACATCCTCAATAAAACTAAATACTTTTGTTCTGGACAGATTGAATCTGAACACCTGCCTCAATCAGGTTTATCAACTGGTTTATTTGAAGCTTTCTCTCTCGAAATCCATATACACTGTATGATGACAAGTAAAACAGACAAAAATCATTAATTACCTCGTTGGCTGCAAACAAGACGATTCTCTTTGGACCTTGTAAGGTTGTTAAACACTTTACAAACACTTAAACAGGTTGAAAACATAGAAAACTTAGATACCTGGAGCAAACTTGCATCTTCACCTGCTCACCTGCTCCCCACCCACACAGACAAGGAACATCTGGTTTTCAAAATAAAAGTGGTGGTTTCAAAATAAAAGCTATTTCTGCTAGCCCTCTCATGGTAATACAGAAACAACTGAAACATACTCTGGCACAAGCAACATAATTAATATAATACATATGGTCACTGTGACATTCAACAACACTGTTTTTCATATAATCTCACCGTTGGTCAGAGGCTCAAATACATTTCAAAACCACCATCACTGTGTGAACTCTTGATGAAAACGTTGATACAACGCTTCGATGAATCAGCAGCTTTGTAGGTATTTTATCAGACTTGCTGCCCGAGGCACAAAAATCTGTTTTTATCAACGATTATGCATCATCAGTAACAAAAGATCAAGGTCTAAATGCTGCACCTGTGTCTCATTTTGGGCTGCAGACTCTTTTGAGTGCAATTACTTAAGTATTGCAGCTTAGAACAAAACTGTAGACGTGCAGAGAGAAACATCATGTTTAAGTTAAAGCTCTACCTGAGTGTGCAAAAAAATAGTGTTTTTTTTTTTCCATTTTGCACTTTCTGCTTTACATAACGTGATTGTCCTGTACCTACACTTCATCCTTTTAAATCCCTATGGGACACACCAGCAAGAGCTCATGGGAAAAAGTCCACGGCTAATATTACAGCGGGTAATGTACTAAGCAGTGATGTGGGCCGGCGGCCGGCAGCACATTTTTAACATTTCCTCAAAACCCTCAGCGGTTGTTATCTGATGGCAGGGAATTTACATCAGTGTTTCACGCGGGCCCATGTGGAAGCATTAGGATCTGTGGAGGAAATCCACACTCAGGCAGACAGGCATGCAGTCGGACGCATCTGGAGCTCATTTTTTCACCTAAGAAAAGGTCCAGGCCTTTGGATCATCTGTCGCAGGTTCGCAGGCATGTTGGGTTTCATCTCACTGCAGTGGCAGGGTCTCACTGAAACACAGAGACTATGTCGTGTGTGTGACTATACACTTTCTTCTGGTCCTGTATACCTTCAGCTGCAGTGTTAGTTGTCTTTGGCGTATATAAAAAAAACTGGCTGGTACACAAAGAGCAGGACGGGTACACGGTGCAGCTTAGATTCTTGAGTTGTATTTCCACAGACTGTTCCACAGCGAGAGAGGTATGATCTTAAAAATACTCCGTGATTAATTTCTTGACTTTTTCCTTCCGCTCTCTTTCTTTTCGGGGCTCTAAAAAGCAGCCAAAAAGTTTCTTTCTTTCTTTCTTTCTTTTTTTGACTCACTCACACACAAACAGCGGAATATGCTAAAAGACTTATGAGCTGTTGGCAGCGGTGGTCGGCCCAGAGAGCCAGCCAGCACCGACTGGACTTATCCAAATGAAATCTAGTATCAAAAACAGCAGATCTGTCATGTGCTGTCATAAATGTAACAAAAAATATATTAAACCTGACAGTATGAGCCGTGATGGAATACAATTTCACTCAAAAAGCACAGTAGGATGAATTTCAGTGGGGGAATCTTGCAGAATAAAAGCTGATGCCGGACTTCTCCGAGTAGTAAATTGCAAACAGCCTGATAGTAATTTGACAGGTAAATGTTTAAATGGGTCAAAGTGCATTTAATCAAACCGCCTTCATGTATTCCCAGATATTAAATACAACTCTCTGTGCTGTAAAAGTGGAATAAACAAGCTTAAATCTTCCATCTTCTCTCTCTCTCTTCTCGCAGCTGTTGTGCTCCATGGTGCAGAAGGCTCTGTTCGAGGAGGAGGAGAGGGTGAGGACTCTCTCCCAGAAGGTGCGCACCTTGGAGAAAGCCAACGGACACCTGAGGGAAAAGGTGAAGACCATGAAACGTCTGCTGCGCCAGGCCCAGCGAGACAACGTGAAGGAGCAGCAGACCCTCAGCCTCAAACAGCTGTACGAGTCCAAGACGCCCCAGACCCACCCGGACCAGGACACCACCCAGGACCAGAAGAGCCCGCCGCTCAAAAAGGTTCTCTCCAAGAAGCTGAAAAAATAGACACGTTTGTTGTTTTTTTTATTATTCTGTATCATTGTATGTAAACCAACTTTCTGTGACAGGGGAAAGTGAAAAGCTGGGGGGAAGTGACAGCAACAGCAAGTTTATCAATGAAAGTAAAATCATGGATGAAAAAAAAACATTTTTTTTTTAAATTTTTTTTTTTTAAGGGTACAACGAGGAGTTTTGGAAAAGCGAAGCGTTTTCACACTACATTTATGAGCCTCCGCGCGCACCGTGAAATTCTTTGACCGGCACAAGACAGACTCATGTTTTCATTCATCAATAATTAAAGTCAGAGGTTCAAAGACGATCACATACCGTCGTAGTTCCGACCATAAACTGCGATTCGGCTGCGTTAAGGTGCGGCCACACTATAACCGACCAAATCGCGAAGCATTGCGTCGCTCCCATTGAGAATACATTGGGTCGCGTCGTCAGGTATCCCAGCATGCTTTGCGCGGCGACGCCGACTCCCGACGGCGCCACCCAATGTATTCTCAATGGGAGTGACACGACAAGATAGTGTGGTTGCACCTTCATTCTCATGACTCGCCACGAAACCGAAGGTAAAGAAACGCTGGTCGGCTCGACCAGCATCTCCGCCACCACTAATAATAACAAAATAACGATAGAGACAAAACGATATATTTATCGAAAATGGGCCCATTAACAAGTGTGGGTAGCGTAGATTCATCCACATTAACGTGAGACTTTTAAATAACCAAATAGAAACTCCTCGTTGTCCCTTTAAAGAAACGTCATCATGCACACTGCAAAAACTCAAAATCTTACCAAGTATATGTGTCTTATGTGTCATTTCATTGTCTTACATTGTCTTATGTGTCTTACGTGTCATTTCTAGTCAAAACAAATCTAATTCTGCTTAAAATAAGACTCATCACATTTAAAAAGTAGCTTGTTTTTAGACACTTTTTTTTACTTCTTTCAAGCATAAGAAATAAGTAGAAAAATCTGAAGTTTTTCTTTTTTCTTTCTTATTACAAGCACAGATTTTTCTACTTATTTCAGTTGAAAAGTAGTTTGAAAATAGAGAAAATTATCTAAAAACAAGTTAATTTTTTAAGTGATTAGTCTTATTTTAAGTGGAAAGAGATTAGTTTTGACTAGAAATTAGATATTTTGACAAGAAATAAGACAAATATTCTTGGAAAGATTTAGAGTTTTTGCAGTGTAGTTTTATTTCCTGGTGAAATTGACCTGAGACTGTCCATTAGTGCCATCCTTATTCCTTATCCATACTGTGTGTGTATGTTTATATGTGTGTGCGCGTTTGTATGTGTGTGTGGGCTTCTCCCTTTGACCCGTTTCGTCTTGTGTCCCCGGATGAACTAAAGTGAAGGATTAACTCCCTCTGACATGACGGATTTAAAGGTTTCACAGGAGAGATCTTTATCTAAATCTAAATCTCTTAATTCCTGTTTCTCCATCATTAGTCCGATATCATCACTCTTCCCTGAGTTACTGTTGCTGTTAAAGTCTTCACCCCACCACCTCCCAAAACGTTTTACCTGTGTCCATTAGTTTAACCATTTTCCAAACAAATACACATAGTAACTCATAGCTCAAAGCTGGCAGATGCACTGTTGAAACAATACCTGGACAATGTTAAAGGACCAGTGTGGAGGATTTAGTGGTGTAGGAGAACTTCAGGTGTTTAGTTTGTCCATTCTGGGCTACCATAGACATGTGGAAAACAGTCGACACTCCTAAATTGTACACACTGGTCATTTAAAGCATTGGAAATTGTAGATCTGTTTAGATTTTTTTTTTTTGTTAATTCTGTGCTGGACACATTAAGCATTGTATAAATATTAGAATTAAATTTCTTCATCCAGATGCTCCAGATGTGAGGAGTAATTAGTCTCACCTTCCCTGTCTTGAGCAGCACAGGATGGATTTCATCGTTTACAGTTTCTAACAGATGAGTCAGAGACAGATCAGACGACAAATCGAAGGTTAAAGGGACAAATAACGAACAATGATCCGTCTTTGACTTTGTATATGAAGATATAGTTACAGTCCAAGTTGAAAACCATTGCGTCATCCTTCTCTTTCACCTCTTTTATCCACTTCTCTGATCTATTTATTCCCTGAGAAACGATTCATTAAATTCAATGAAATTATTCCCAAGAGTGCATTTTGTTCACATAAACCTGTTCATACCAATGATACTGACTGCAAGTGTAATTTTTGTGTTTAAAAACAGGGTGCTGAGCACTCAGTACGTCCAGCCAGTGCGCCTGGCGTGGTACAGGATTGGCTTTTTCTGTGTCAGAAATGAGAATTTGCTTCGTTATTCATCTTTCTCTATTTGCTTTTGTTAGTAGAATCGCTTTTCTCTGAACTATAAACATCTGGTTTGCTTTGCCAACAGCATAATCATTTGTATAACAGTTATTGTAATTTTTTTTGATAAATAAATGAACTTTTCCAAAACTTCCTGTGTCAGTGTTTTAGTCGTCACAGATTATTTAATCTGTATAACACAGAAGTGAACTGAATCCTTCTTTTCAGTGCTATTTGAAAAAGTAGGCTACAACATTCACAGGTTACAGAGAAGTTCCCATAACATCTAAATCCATGAGGCTTTCATAGAAACAACATATAAAACAAATAATAAAAATCAACACAGTGTGAAGCTGTTAAACGAGTGTCTGTGCAGAATCACATTCTTCATAGCGGGGAAAGGGCCGAAACATTGACAAGTCGCAGATGTAAAACTTGGACGCGCAGGATTTTGTAATCTGGGTGTGTAAAATAGTTCAGCTTTTATCTTCCTGAGTTTTCCAGGCGCGTCCAGTCAGCAACAAAAAACAGACACATGCACCACTTTAAAGCAGTTTCTGCTTCATTGGCTGCGTGTGTTTATTGATATCGGTGCACCCAACAGGTTGACATTATTAAACGTGTTACATTTACTTTCATCATAAATGTGTCCAGAACAAAGCTATTACACAGGGAGCTGTGAAGCAGAAGGGTAATGAATTCAGGTAAAAGTTTCAAACCTCAATTGTAATGTTTCCTGCTTTCCATGTCCTCAAGTCAGAGATGATGAATGTTTTCTGGCAGTCACAATGTGTTTTGTGTGATTCACTGCTAATAAATCAAATGTTTTCAAAGAAACAGCTCGGATTCAAAAGCAACATAAATCCTAAAAATAAACTGGCCCTAGTTTGACCTTTCTTCTCCTTGTCCAGTTTTTATGTCCGGTGCATTTTCACAAAGAAAAGCAGGGTCGTTTCAGATGCGAAATCATCCTGGCAGATGAAATTTTCAACACAATTTCCAGGAGAGCTGAACCAAATTTCTTCCATATGGTGCAGTCGCATAAAAACCAAAGGGAATGAGGGGGCCGGGTTTTGCGTGGCAGCAAGAACGAACAAACAACCAAAATGGACACTTTTCAAACAAGTTTAATGACAGAGCCTCTCCTGCAGAGTTGCATGGCAGTGAAGCCATGAGGACATGACGGGGACATTAACAAGCTTTTCTTTCTGCCAGTCATCTGACCTCATGGGGGTAAAGGATTTCAAAGAACAGCTCCACGCTCCTCATCTTGTCTCCTCGTTGACTCTTTCTTCGCGCAGTGAAGCCCTTTTGCTTCAGACAACCTTGCCTGCAGCCAACTGTCAAAATCCCATGGACCAGGGCCAAAGATGATATACATACACTGCTTTCTCAACATAAACCACTGTGCACAGCCAAGCTGCAAAACAGATGTCAAGCACTAAGACTGCACAGTGGTGGTCTCCTCCAGAGGAGCTGGCTATCTGTGGACATGGTTTATTTATCTTGCCTTGTTTTATATTTACAAATGCTGTTACTTTCTCTGGCTGCTCTGATTTCATCTTTTTTTTGGTTTTTTTGTATTGATAATTCCAGGCAGGGCCGTTGCTAATAATTCTGGGCCCCTTGAAAAAGTGGGCCCCCATGTATTATCAGTTTTTATTCATTTCAACCTGCAAGGCAACGATGACGGTGAGCGACAGTAACAGACAACTTATCTGTCACTCTGATTTTACACTTCTCACCTATGTCTCATGAAACTTTTGGCTTTCTTGTTTCTAATGTCATACCATGCATGTGAAAACACAGTGTATTAGAGTAGGGTGGGCATCCTGTATTGATTCAGTAAGGGACCGTGTATTTTATTTTGAATACAGGACGACCTTGTATCATTCGGGATGATCCAGTATTATCACTTTATTCATTATGTGAAATCACGTTTTAGGCTATTCCTGTGTAATTACTGTGTTATTGCTGTGTACTGATACACGTGGGCTGAGTCCAAGGCCACACTGTCCTTTGGGGGTATCAGTGTGATGTTAAAGGGATAGTTCAACATTTTGGCAAATTGGCCCATTGCCATAATCCTTACAGTTTTAGCAGTAGGTTTGTTACCTTTAATTGCCGGTGCAAGCTATTTCTAGAACGGCGGAGCAGAGCCGCGAGCTGCTCAGAGCTACGCTACGGAGGCTAATGGGATTTCTTGGTTTTCCTCATCAAACTCATCAAATCTATCTCATAGCGTGGTGAATGTGCAGGTCACAACTTGTCCACGAGAGAGTTTTGGAGTTGTTGGATTGTGTATTTGATGAGTTTGATGAGGGAAACCAAGAAAGGGATATGTGCAATGCTGTTATGTCTTGTGTTTGCTGGGTTGGTATGGCTGAGGTGTATTGTTTTTTGTCATTGTGGCCATCAAGGCATTTATGGCGCAGCTACAGAGTCCAAGACAAATTTCCCTGAACGGGACAATAAAGTTTATCGTCTCATATTGTATCATAAATCCCATGAGCTTCTGTAGCGTAGCTCTGAGCAGCTCACGGCTCTGCTCCATCGTTCTAAAAATAGCTTGCACCGACAATTAAAAGGTAACGAACCTACTCCTAAAACTATAGGGATTATGGCAATTGGCCAATTTTCCAAAATGTTGAACTATCCTTTTAACCAGTAGTTAGTATAACTTGCTTTAGCATTACGACTCTACTGCTGGTCAGAGGCAAAACAGCTCCAATTTCTCCAATTTTCTCCCTCATTCAACTACTACATTTTAATTGTAGTGCACAGACGCTTACCAGATAGCTTTCATATCGACCACAAGTGTAAGCATGCTACCATTTGATAATTAGTAGCTGATGGGAATGCCATTCATTCTGTTGCAGGCATTTAGTCACAACACAAGTCACATTCATTCATCCTGCGGTTGCATCAAATTTCAAGGCAATCAATCCCATAGATGTCAAGGGACTGAAAACCACAGTTGCAGAGCAAACAGTGAAATTAGAGGAAACATCACAGAATCGCTGCAGTTAGAGGGATTCATCCTATGGGCACTATGAATCTCAGGAAATCCTTCTTGTACTACATGTTTAGAATTTCCAGTCTGGTCCAATAAGGTGGTGAACCGACAACCTGATCCACCCGAGAGTCGCGCTGCAGAAACATAGAGAAATTTTATATTGTGTTGCATGTGGTGCAAACTATCAATGTGTTTTCTCACACTCTTGACCTACATACTTGAAGAACAAAACACAAACAAAAAAAAAAACCTACGCCCTGGACGATATGTGAAGTATCCAGGAATTACCTAACTGGGGTCGAGGGACAATCAACCTTGACCATGTCCAACTTTTGAAGAGTCGTGGCCGCTCGTTCCATTGAGACGAAGCCCAGATCGTTGAGCCAGTTCTCCAAACTGAAACAGCTGGGTCTCCTCACTTTCCAGTGGATGAGTATTGTCCTCTTCACAGAGGGACGTATGCTAAACCAATCAGCCGTTGCATCATTTGAGAGCAGATTCCCTCCCAGTATAACACATAATAGGACATACTGGAATATTTATACAAAAGAATTTAAGAAATCTTTAACAGCAAACTGTTTTTTTTCTTTTCTTTTAACTGTTTTCCAGTATTGCAATTGATGCACTGATGTGGCTGCACATGGGAAATGTACCCAGGACCTCTGTTAACATGACTTTGACTTGAGTGGGAACATTTCCTCATCGTCTCTTTACCCTTGACCCTCAGGACTCTGGTGAGGAGACTGTGATTTTTCATTGCTGTCTCTCCACTTCGGTCTCAATAAGAATGACAGATGTGTGCGTTTGCCCTCAGAGATTTGGCTATAATCACAATACCATGCTTTTTATCCTCAGACCAGCACTATTAGCTCAGTCTTAAGACCCCAGAGAGGTGAATGCAATGTCTTGGTGGTGTGAGCCAAAAAGAGTGAGGTCAGGATTTTTATACTTTAAGGCTACAATGATGACCATAACACCAGATTGAATTCCTTGGCCCAGTTTTGGCACGCACAAAAAAACCTCATGGTTCTCACTTTGGGAATTTGGGTTTGACTTCATTTTTTTTCACTCTGGGAAACATTTTTCATGTTCACAGGGCTGAGAATGACTTTATTCTTAGGGTGTTTTCTTTTCTTTTGTCCCCCACTCCCTGTCCTCTGTCGTTTTGTTTAAATTATAATTATTTTATTCTTTGTCTGAGTTGCTGATGACTTCGGCAGGACAAACAGGAGGAAATCAGCACTTCATGTGTTTGCTGTTAGCGCTGCCAAGCTGTTTGCAGATCTAATGGTTGGACATGGGGCCGTTAGGTTTCCGGATGTTTACATCATTTCTTTTGTGATTCTTCAGGAGTTGTTTTTCTTTTGGTTTTTCAGTCAGAGTTGCATGTGTTTGGGTGTTTTTGCATAGTTTTGAGAGAACAGCATTAAATTGTGGGTTGTGCCTTTTTTTTCCAGCAGCTGTCTGGGTTACTGAGGACGGATGTTACTAATTGAGGGTTTGTGTGTGCGTCTCAGATGTGAGGAGTTGTGAGTTGATCAGCTTTTTAGATGTGACAGATTGATGAATTATCATTAGACAAGTTATAATTAATGTATCATAAGATGAGGAGATTTATTATGTACTGCACGCAAATCGAAAACATGTCACATATTGGCTGCTCTCTGTGGTCTCTTCCACATTGAGACTGAATACCTTCCATTTTTTTGCTTTCCTTCTGAAGATAGTCAATGGGTAAATTAACTGATGGTTTTTTTTGTGGATTATATATGCACATTCAAGGGGTAAAAATCATTCTCATTGCAATTAACATTGTTCAAGAGCATACTGGACGAAAGGCATGATACATATCGAGAGACAACCATTCACACCTGTGGATAATTTAAAGTCACAAAAGAGTCACATCCGCATGTCTCTGGATTGACTTGAAAACCTTTTTCGACTGATACAAGAAATGTGTCATCCAGAAACGTTCTTATTGTCCAGCAACAACTCTTATCACTGCACCTTTTATGTATGTACGATTCACATGAAACAAATCATGCAGATTAAATATAAAGCCGAGAATCAATACAGGATTAATAAAATGGGGGTGGAGCAGAGATATAGTCATTGTGTTATTGTTATTATGAAAAGCTGTTTTGAAACTGATATTACTGAGGTTCAGTCTGACGTGACTCATTGGGCGTGTTCGAGCACATTTCACTTGCAGCTCTCTCCATCAGCACCAACCTCATACCAGCCTCATACCTCAACCAGCATACAAACGTATCTTTATATAAAAAGTCTGTGTGTTGTGTGTCAATGTGTTGTGTGTTCTGACTGAGCTGGTTTTTGTATTTGTTTCCCAGTTTGAATAACTTTTAATACGTAAACAAGAGAAAAAAAATCAGTGCCAACATGAAGCGAAAGAGAAATGCTGCTGGTTTGCGACCTGCTCAGGGAGACTGAATGAAACTGGGTTTCCAGGAAGTTCATTCAGATGGACACAGTCAGTCAGACATTTCATGAATTTCTCCGTCGGCTCTCTCGGCGACATTGACCCCCGGTGTGACCTCAGATGACCCAGAATTCCACTCTGTATCCTGTCTGATGTCCTCTTTGATCCATTGTGTCCCCTACACACTCGCTCAAAGCCCATTCTAGATGTGCAAAGGTGTGGAAAAAAACACTCTTTGATAATTTTCCTCCCCTTCTATCCTCCCTCTTTTCATGTTTTCCTCCTGATTGTGTGTTTTCCTTTTCATCTTCCATGGTCTGACTGATGGACTAGAGTTGGGGTTAACTCCCAGCCAGGCAGCACATGCAGGCCGCTATCAGAGGAACATGGACGTCAAGTTTCTGGCTCAGTTTGATCCTAACTGCAGGTTGAAAAATATGTGGCTTTCCCTCCACAGCCAGATCCTCTCCATCCCTCTTTTCTGTCCCTCTCTCCACCCTGTTTATTATTACCAATTGTGGTTTGACAGTCAGTCATGCAAGACTGTGAGGGTCTTTTCATAAACTGTGCTGCTTTGGCTTCAGTGCTCGGTGCTGATGCTCCAACAAGACCTCTGGATGTCTTCTTGGATATGAATAGATTCAGACTCAGGAAAAAAAACACTTTCCCATTGTCTTTCCCACCTACTTCTGCTGAAATGAGTCATTCATAAACTGCACGTCACTCATCTCCAGGGCACGAGGAGGAGGAGGAGGAGGAGGGTGATCTCACTCTAGAGTTTAAAGCCTCTTGCCCTCCGCTCTGCTCCAGCACCTCAGGGACTTTAGTCTCCCTCAAACTCAAACAACCTGGTTTTACTCCTAAAACAATGTGCGGCTGCAGGACTGAGGAGAAATGGAACTGGAAAATCTCTTTGCATTAATGATTTTTGCCTGTTTTTCCATGTTTGGATCCAAAACAAATATTCAGCCAAGATGCTCTGAGCTATTTGACGCTGCATCCAAAACAAATGCACAACTGAGATACAAGGGAAAGATCTCAGTGATTAGCTAAAGAGGGGGATATAACTTGGTGAGTTTGTGTGTGTGTGTGTGTGTGTGTGTGTATGCACGCGTGTGTTTATTTGGTATTTTGTCGACAAAGCCAATCCAAATTTCTCCATACGACTATTTGTTAGTCATGCTGCTCTCAGGCTGCGTGCCACAGTGTATACTTTGGCTTGTGTGAGAGAAAAAGTTTAGTCTTGTTAAAAATAAAACCAAAGCTTTGCACGTTATTTACAGCTCCTGCTCTACGAAAAACTTCAACATTCACACACGTCCTATGGTTTCGACCTGTTAGCCTTCACATCGTTGGCTACGGCCTCGCCCTCACACGCTCTTTGTGCAGCGACGGCTTGATGAAATCAGATGTTGGACGTCCTCCTGAGAGAAAATTAATTGCACATCTCACCAGACGTGGCGTGTCAGTTAATTTGTTAGTATCTGCACCACGGAGGTCGTGTTTTCATTTATCTAAGTGTCTGTTTCTACTTGGATCTCACTGAAGCTTGTGCAAAGGAAGAGCTCATTAGCTTTGGGCTGATGGTCATGTTAACCATTTATCTGTTTACACTGTAAAAAAAAACATTTTGCTCTTAACTGAACTGACGTTTAAAAGCTCAATTCCTTTTTTTTCTGCACACGAAACGAAACATCAGTCATTTGTTGTTTGACATTCCTTATTTGCTATTCTTCCCTGCGCCATTTAACGTGAATTGCCACAATTATTTTAATGCATTGCTCAATTGCAACCATATGTGCAAATGTGCACGTATGACTTCTGTGTGGTACATACATGTAACATTTCTCACTAAGCATAACAGGCAAAATACATAAACCCAAATTTCTGGTGGGAGGGTTTGACGGAACACAGACGCTGCACAGTTTCAGCCACACAGTAGTTGATGCTGCACAACTATGATGAATTCATTCATTCACTTGAAAGGTTTCTCATTTAATCCTCGTGCAAACTGCAATTAATACCAGGATTTAGGTAATAATTAGGTAAATATTGCCTTTTCATTGCACTGTTTTCCACCTGTTGCCAAATCTCCTCACTGTGCTACAGATTTACTAAATATTTACTTTCACCTTTTGACCAGTAAAGTTGTGGAAACAGAATAAAAAAGCTCACTCAACTTGTAGAAACTCTCCGTACTCACACATGTTGAAGGACAACACATACGTAATGAGCGCATAAATCTCTTGAGGGCACTGACAGATATCAGCACAATAAAGTCCTGCTGACAGACGGGGCGGCAGTGTGTGTGTGTGTGCGTGCGTGTGTGTGCGCTCACAATACATTTGGTTTCAAACCTTAACTCAACACTCTGACATGAGTGGAAACAGGTGACCTTGAAAGACAAAAGTCGACAAAAGAGTTTGGATTTGAGAAGTACTTTCATTTGAAAAAGGCCATTAGAAGCTCACATGCATGCAGCTTGTCTGTCGTTTGCATTGTATCTTATCAGTTATCTTCATAATTACTGGAGGAGCTATAACTCTACACCAGATACAGCAGGTCACCTTGGAAAAAATGACACTTTTGTGAACCTGTGTGATAGCAGTGCTAGTCATCGGTCTAAACTGAAATATCTCTGCATCTACTGGATGGATTGTCCTGAAGTTTTGTTGTAGGCGGGAGAAAAGGCCGTTGAGGCCAACTTCCAATTTCCCAAAAACTAGGGAACAGTCCGTTTTGATACTGTTATATTGCTTAAAATAGCACTAATTATATTTTCTGTCATGTCATCTGGATCGTTGCTCTGATTGGTTTGAGGTCTGTATAATTGCGTACAGATGCATTTTGATCTACATCCATTGGTCACACCTCCCAACTTTGAATGCACAAAAGTATTGCAGTATTTTACGTGACAGTATCAAGCCCTTCATTTTTTCCGATGGATTAGATGGTGACAGTGATTTTGTGTTGTATCTAAACCCTGGACGGATAATTCCTTTAGCTCGGACTACATAAAAAAAGTGTTGTTGGATGTTGCACCATGTTAAAGTTCAATAACACTGTTTACAAATGTCTTATCCTTCTTCTTTGTACTTTTGAGACTTTTACTGCTTGAGGCAGATGTTAATTCATCTGTTGAAAAAGTATTTACAATGTAGACTGTTATAAGACCTGTGAAATACCTGAATGCATGAAAAACTGTATTTTTGGCATAACACTGTGTGTTCTTTAAAATATGAGAGTTTTCTAAAAATGGACTTTAGGGGGAAAAAAACACACAATATATCTTCTTTCTTACAGCATCCCAGTCTATCATAATACATCATATCGTCACCTCCCTTTGAGATTTGTATCATATGGTCAGATTCGTGCCAATACACAGCTCCAGTGGCTTCAAGTGAAACGATTCAGCTGCTGGATTGATGTCCATGAAATCTGGTAAACATAACTTCCATATTACGCAAATACGTTCCTCTTCTCCCTGTGCAGAGGATTTAAAGCAGCTCATCCAGCGTTCACAGCAGGTGTGCTACTCATTTTGCGCCGTGTTCTCTAATACGAACCCATCATTTAATAAATCTTTGCAAACGTCCAGATCAGCAATTTGTTTTGTTTTTTTAGTGCCGTTCGTCAAAGGTTTAAATTACTGACACGGCTCAGATAAATCAACTCACAAACAACGCAGTCATAACAGTGTGGTTGATTTTTTGGCTCGTTGCTGTATCAAGTCTCTGTTTCACATTCCATTCAAGCATGGGCAACAGCTCTCCAAACTCAAGCTGCAAGGAGGACGAGGATCGAGCACAGTCTTCATCAAGGAGGAGTCGCTGCTGCTTTTGTTTTGGGTAAGAAATTTAACCCATGCATAAAGTTATGTAGCCTATGTTCGCCTTTAAAATGTCGGCCTGTTGTCCTCGTGGTCTCATCCCTCGGTTTAGTCGTCTACTGTTGCCCAGGGTGCCAAGTTTCACCCTCGGCCATGTTTGGCCTTAGTTTTTTTTCCACCCCTCCTCATCTTAAACACCGCCTGCATCTTTCAGCACTCTCCTCCTTGTGATTCATGCAATTTCTCTCCCATTATTTTGAATCAGTCCCTTGTTCCTGGTTTGACCACATAATTTTTACTCTGTCTACTGTCTCCTGAATGAGGTCGACCACCAGTCTCTCTCTCTCTCTCTTTGCTCTCGGCCTCCTTTAGCACAATGCTAAATGCAGCCAAACCACAAGCCTCAATTACCCAGCATTCCACGGAAGAGGACGAGGAAGGCCTCATGTACTGTAGCAGGCTATGAAATTAACATTCATGACTAACCTCTCAAGCCACAAAACTATTTCATGAGATCAACAGTTGAGAAATTTCGCCATTGAGAAAAGTATCACAGCCGCAATGTTTCTGTTTTCTGACAAAGGACGAAAGCGACTCTGAAAAAAAAAAGAAAATCTGTCACGATACCAACAAGGATAAAAATTCATTAAATGCACATTTAGCTAAGGCCAGGATGTGATTTGATATTCATTTCACATAAAATAGTTTTATACCATAGAAATATATGTAATTTTGAAAGAGGCAGCAGTTACAACAAAACACATAGGGTAACGCCAGCTGGAGATAACCACTTGTAGCTAGGTTTACTTGATGTTTTCTCTCTAGTAGTTTCCTGTAATTGCAAAACATGAATTCTGTTTTGTTGTCTGTTTGAACTAACATCTATAACCAAAGTAACAAAGCAGCATACTCCATTCAAAGAGAAAGAAAAGTAGCCCCACTATAAGATAAAGGTATAGCCATCTATTAAAATACACATTTCAATACATTTTCTGCATAAAATAAGACATTAGGACTTTTTGGTCACAGTATTTCTTTGTTCCTCCACATAATTCATCTTCTCCAAATGTTTTTTTCCAGCATGTATTGTTAAATATGTACTTATTTCCTCTTGTAAAAACAGACTCCGACCGCTCAGACATGATGCATAGACAAGGATTTTAATGTATGTTTCACTTACAAATCTGTTCCAAGCACAAGTCACTGGGCTTTCACACTGAGCAGTAGTCACTTTTCAACAACCCATGATGCATTGCATCTGTGTTACACAGTAGGTTACTGTAGTCCAAAACAGCATTTTATTTAAAAAGGCAACATATTTATAGTACAAATGCTTATTTGTACAACAAATCTAACCAGACGTCAGTGATTCTCTACATGTGGTTGCTGAGCAATCAAAGAGGAAGCCTCCAAATGAACAATCTGTTTCTTTTAGGCCGATTTGCCGCAAAATGACACATACTATAGGCTACGTGCTGTAAAAATCATCACTTAATGCAAAAGCTGCAGCAATTTATCAAAACACCCTGTGGTTGAGCACCTTTGAGGGCAAGGTCAGTACGACTTCTTCTCCTCCACTGCAATTCTAATGTCACCTCTGCATATTTTCCTACCAAGGAGGTTGAGTGGTGAGGTAATGGGATATGGTTATATATTTCATAATCACTTGTTTCATTGCACTGGAATGTAAAAATCTTTATTTTTTTTTTTCCATTTCCAGGTTCTTTGCCTGAGCAAAGAACAAAGCAGCAACAAACATTAGGACAAATTATTTTATTTTGTTTATCATATTTGACTGTGTCACTGGAAATACATTTTCCTTTACAGGGTTTGTGGGAGATATTTTCAACTTGAATACTTTTGGGAGAGGGTGCATTAAACCTACTGCAGAATCGGAGTTGTTTTCATTACCAGGAGATTAATTACGACGTTATCAGCCTGCCAACAATAATAAGACTGTGAACGACGACTGCCTCCACGCGTCTGCTTTCCTGTGCTCGTCTGGCTGCCTCGTTGTCACAGTAATTCATGATGTACAGACACTTCACACTGCAAGTTTCCTGAAAAAATAATCATTCTTTTTAACTACGCTTATAGTTGGAGTCACCACCAGTTACATTACTGTTCAAATATACTACAACGCCTACCCAATAGAGATGCAGAATAAAGCTCAAAAATACTTTTTGAAGCAGCACACTCAACTTGCTCAGACATGTTGACGTTATTACAGCTTTTGCTGCTCTTCACTCATCTGTGTGATGTTTTTTAAAAGAAATTTGAACTTTTTAAAGAGTAAAAGTGACATAAAAAAAACCCCCTTCTTTCACCAGCACTCACTTCATGGCAACTGTTAACATCATCACAAGTAGTGTACATACATACATACACACTATTCATTGTTAATCATGGGATTCACAAAATTTCAAGCCACGTCATGCAAACATACGTAATCAGAAGAATCAGAATCACATCAGTACCAAATCACATCTATACTGTTGTATCACAGAGAAGAGAAAGTGTGATCGGGATGGAGCGATCGGAGGATGGATGAAGCTCATGGAAGAGTCCAGACATTCCCTCTAACAGGCCTCATAATAAAGTACAGACGATTCAAACACCTGCACCTAAAGCTCCTCCACGTCTTTTACATGATCCAATAAAAAATGTACGGCATATGATTCTTAATAAAATCCAATAAAAGAACCAAGACTGTTGAGTGTGTGTGTTTCCTGACACACACCTTTAAGTAGGGTGAATAAAATAAACACAGAGGACATACTCTGTGTCTGCGTTGATTCATATTCACATGCTTTTAATCCAGGGTTTTTGTGAACAGGCTGCACGTGGAGGAGATGCGCCTGCAAACGAGTGTAAAAAGAAAAAGGGACTAATGATGGCACAAGTACACGACATGGTGACAGATGCATATCAAATTCTGGTTGTTCTTGTTCTTTTTTTTTTTTTTGCATTGACACAACCCAATCCTGCTGCGTCAGCCAGCAAAGTGTTGAGAACAGCTGAGCACGCTGATCGACGCTTTTTCAGGTTTGCAAGTTTGTTTGCAAAGTTTTTTGCACAAAATGTTATTTGGATACATGAAAAAGTTCTTTTATGGAGGGAGAAGGCAAAATACTAGAAAATATTTCTGAAAAGAAGATTTTTTTTTGATGGATTAAAAAAAAAAAAAAAAAGCTCCCCAGAAAGATTTTCAAAATATCATTGTTTGCTCTACCCATTTCATTATGTAACTGTAATGTAAGTAGTCGTTAGTATGTGTTACTGTATGTGCACAGGCCTCCTTTCAGAGATTACAGTACTTTACTTTGAGCATAAAATTCTTTTTAAAGCTGAAAATGTGATACATACAAAATATGAAGTTGCAGAAAGAGTCTGTGCTGCAACAGCTCTGCAGAAAAAGACAAAACCATGTCATCAGAAGCTATACCCGAAAATAAACCCACCATACTATATATATATATATTTATTTATATATCCTAAAGGCACCTTAGACAAAGATATATCCCTGTGCTCAAGTGGATGAAGAAGTTTGGGGTTGAAATTTAAAAACAAAAAAAAACAAGAGGTAAGCCTTTGACGTTCAAAAAGCTCAAACCACTGTTTGGAAACTCTAGATCGCCACCAGAAAGGCGACATAGTAGATTGATGGAGTTTTGTAATTGCATAAACTATTGTCACTGATTGTCTAAAAGCACGACTTAAAGACACAGAATCCAAATCTGTGAAAACTACGAGATTTAAACCGGTTTCATTTTAAATACTGCGACAAATCAAAATGCTCTCCGCCTTTCTGTCTCGACAACGCTCCCGTGGTTTGCATGGTGTTTGTGATGCTGCATCTCTGCAACACATCTGTGTGTTTTTAAAGATAACAAAAACATGCATGGGGAAAGATTCTCCTTGTCATGCAGATATTGTTTCTGGATTTTACACTCCAGGAGGAGGAGGAGGAGGTTAAAAAAGACAACACAAAATATATAAAACAGTAAACAATAAAACAAAACAAAGAGACAGGTTGAATGAAAAAAAAAAAAAAAAGAATGAATAAAAAGTGTCCAACAAGCTCTGTCCTGCTGCAGCAAAAACAATCCACCTGACAAGCTGGTGGGAGGAGGCCGTCCGTCGTCTTCTCCCCTCCTTTGAATCCTCTCCCCTCTCTTAACTCATCCCAAACCACCAGCCCAGTCTGTAAAAACCATCTGCTCCGGTGCTTCATCATTATCATTTTCATCAAGTCCTCCTCCTCCCTCCTTCTTTTCATTGCATTTTGTGTCTCGATCCCTTCTCAGGCTGGACAGGCTTGCTCCCCCTGCAGGTGAGAGGTTGGAATGACGCTGTATTCCTAACCAGATAATGGGGGGAGATGGTTTGCCTCTGGTTCCACCGAGGGGTTAAAATTGGAAAGTCACTGGGATTGATTAGACAGGTAAAGTGGAGCAGGTGGCGGGCGTCACACCCTGCTGGTCGGGTGGCAGCGGTAGGTGCAGTTGGCCAGAGGATCGGCGCCGCCGCCGTCCACGTTCTGGGAGCAACCACCCTCCGAGCAATCCTCTGAGAGACGGAGAGAGAGAGAGTGACAGGAACATGTACTGTCAGTGCTTTTTTCAGGACATTTTCAGCGGCTACAGTCGGACAGACATGTTATTATACATCCTCTGTCCCGTTCATGCTTTGGAGAAGTGTTCTTTTCGACTGTTGTACCTTATTTTGTACATTTTTGTTTCTATGTTTCTTCCTCTCCCAGCCCCAGAAGTCTGATTTAAAGCAGAAGTAAGCAGAATTTTTGTGTTAATATAAGTCTTAAATAGTTATATCTTCCAACAGCAATCACTTATATAGAGTGTTTGGTCTGAAACACGGGTCTGTCAGTCCCTCTGCTCTGCTCTGCTGTAAGCTGAGGAGAAAACTTTCCTTGTATCCTACAACCTTTATCCAATGAGGAGAGAGAACGGCATGAAGGGCTGTGTGTGCAGCCAAGGGATGCGCGTGAATGTGGTGACGTAGGGACGAGGACCAATAGATCCATGACGAGGGTGAGGACTGCTAACTCCATCGGCTGACAAGAAGTTAGCCAAAACGACCGGATCGCTTACTTCTGCTTTAAAGATGTGCAGTCTATGGCTCTAAGTTATGCAATAACCTCTTACAGTTACATGCTTAGAAATTCCTATGAATTTATCATAGAACAACACAAACATGGGGTCCAATACTGGAAACACTCATCAACTCAAAGTCTCTAGTTTTCTTACTAGGCACTTTTCTTTTAAGAAAATAAATCCTTAGTGAGGTCTGAAAACGGCAAATAGAGCTCTGGTAACTGATGTCTTAAATAATTTACTAGGACAACTGAAGCTTTTCCAGGACATTTGACTTTTTTTTCTAATTTTCCATGTGTTTTCCATGACTGGAAAATTGGCCAACCATTTTCCATGTTTTCCAGGACAAGTGGGAACCCTGACTAGGGGTTGCACAGACTAGTCGACTAGTCGATTAGTCGACTTTACTGCTCCACAATGACGTTTTTAGTTTGACGTCAACTAGTTGCTGATCATGTGACAGTACAAGAGAAGAGCTGCTTGAAACAACAGCTGAGTGCGCTGAATGAAAATATTACAGTATTTTCTTTTGCATATAGGAGTGTATGTTACAAAAAAACCAAACACTGATTTACAGCTTGTAGTTTATATAGCCACCTGCTGGTCTGTGTACTAATTTCTGTCTGTGAGTGAATACAGATTGTTGCAGAGCATTTCCCTCCTCCTGTGATTTTAGTTATGATGGGAAAAATATGAATGACTGCTGAGGACACAATAGTGGAGTAGAGCACGCACATCCAAACGCACTACAGGTGCAGGACCAACAAACAAAATTGACTTAGAAAAAAGGAGTGAAGTCCGCACACTGTATAAAGCTCCTCTAGTGTTTATTGTGGATCAACGTTTTGATCACGGTGGATCTTCATCTGCGGACTTCACTCCTTTTTTCTAAAAATATGAATGATGTCATCAGCGACTAGTCGACGTCGACTTTCATAACATTAGAGTCGACGCTAAAAAATCTGAAGTCATGCAACCCCTAGTTTACACTCCTTTAAAGCTGTGTATGTGAGATAACAACACAACACACACCGGCCAGGGTGGGGCTGGGGCCTTCATGACTGGTGCCCAGCTGGAGACGCCGCATGTGACGAACCACCGCTGTGGCGTTGAATGCTTGCTGCAGAGGGAAGGAAGGAAGGAAGAAAGGAAGAAGGGAAGGGAGGAGGGAGGGAGGTAAGGAGACCAGAGATACAGGTGAGCATCAGTTACTGCACAATCTCATGTATGTGACACAAACTACATCTTATTCTAATTCCTCTTCGTCTCAATTTGTTGTTGGGGTCAAGTACTGCCTGTGTTGCTTGGACTTTTATGATACCAGGTTCCTGTGTGTCCCTGTTTTTTTGTAAAAGCACTTCGTAAACTCTTGTTTTTGGTATCATATACACGACTCACAACAAGTTAGGCATGTTTGGCTTTTGGATTAAATTTCAGAATGCACCTAAAATGCACTGTAACCTTTACAGGTGAACTTAATTTAACCTTCTCTAAACTTTTGAATGCACATGTCCAATTGTTCAAAGTTTCAGTCCTTATTGAATAACCTGCTGTTCTCTAACAAGGTGATTAACCACAAAAATCACAAGCACCGTCTGATTTAGTGGTTCAGTTGTCATTGAACCACTAAATGTTCAATTGTTGGTTCAATGACAATCTGTATACAGTCCTCTTCTCTCCATGATGTTCAAATTTTGACATCATGAGACCAAGACGACACTTTGATCAAATTGATCAAGTTATTGAGACATTGAGATTTTTCTTGTACTATAGCCACCACTGTTGTTAGCTTTTGTTTGAGATAAAGAAATTATCATTGCATCCCTCTACTTAAAAGGCTTTCATGATAGAATATCACTGTAGCATGAACTTTTTATAGGGATATTCTTGTCAAATATCCCTAACTTTTAACTACGTGAGTAGTGTAAAGTTATTGTCATTATCAAAGATCTGTGGTGCTTTTAAGTTCCACATACATCTGTATGTTAAAACAAAACAAACTCTGTGATTCCTGAGGTTCAGACCAAGACCAAACTTTTTAAATGTCACTACTAAACAGTATCTCTCTGTGTGTGTGTGTCTGCTCAAATGGAAGTTAAAAGTGCAGGACATAATAAGCAGAGAGGAAAAACAAAGTGAATCCAACCATGACTCACCTTCCACTTGCTTTTAGCGAAATTCTTTTTGATCTGAGCGCTGACAGACTCGTGGATGTTCTTGTCCAGGGCGGTGTCTCCAGCAATCCTGACACAGAGAGAGAAGAGACAGGGAACATTTCACTGGCACCGTGGGCGACTTCACTTTGTTCTGCTTAATAGGCAAATTGCATTCATGTTAATAATGTTAATAATAATAGAGGAGTGTAGGAACGGTACCAGGGGTGCTGCAGGGCCTGGTCACAGGTGTAACGTACGTTGGGGTCTTTCTCCATCAGGTGCACTATAAAGTCTTTGGCTATAATAAAATAAAATAAAATAAAATAAAATAAAAAGAGAAAAAACTCATTAATGCGATTTGACACAGTCCATTTATTCATGAGCGCCCCAGGCTACAGACTGGATTCAGTTTATTAGTATAATAATAATATTTCAGTGTCTAACTGCTGAAAAACAACAAAATGAAGAGAAAAAAACAACATCTTCAGTTTTTTTTTTCCTATATGCAAGGAAACTGGCTGCTGCATCAGCTGCATAATTTGTCCTAAACGTTGGAGAGAGGCCGAGGCCGAGCGGGGAAACAGGGACGCAGGCAGAGAGCCAGGACTGGATGGAAAAGAATCAGCGTGGTGGGATCGACGCCACCGCCACGACTCCGTGGGCTCAACACCTGCAAGGTGATCGGCCGGTGGACGGACAAAATATTAACTGTGTTGGAAAAACCTCATTCTGTCAAAACAAGACGGAGCTTAAGGGGAAAAAAAAAAAGAAAAAAAAGAAAAATTCACCTCACAACTCTGTTCCCTGTTGCCACGGTGACCCTCTCTACAATACGCAGCTCACAAAAAGCTCATTTAGACACTACTGTAGGTTGCGTAATTTCTGACGAGCGTCACGAGCACATCTGAGGTCGAAGATACGTTATAATACTCGTTTGTCACATCTGGATTAATTAATTAAACCGTCCATCGATTATTAACAACCTGAGTCAGAGATGTCGTCCCAGTACGGAGAATCAAACTCGTATTCTGCCTTCAGGATCTGCTCAAACAGTTTGGCATCGTTCTCGTCATAGAAGGGAGGGTAACCGCACAACCTGAAGACACACAGGAGAGGAGACAGATGTCACGTTTCCATACAGCATTAAACATCTGGATGCAAAACATACGCACAGTTATGACAAAATAAAGATAATTTAACTATTAAAATATCACACCAACGCAGGATTTCTATGTATTCTACATTAGGCTGGGTGTGTGTACTCACAGAATATAAGATATGACGCCAATAGACCAGCAATCCACTGCTTTGCTGTAGGGTTTCTGAGCCAGCACTTCAGGGGCTGAAAGAATAAACACAAACACAGTTGGTCCCCATTTTCCAAATCTGAGTTAGTTCCAATATTTCCCGACTTATTTAAATTTGTTAAAATCAACACCAGCAAAGTGCAAATTCTTTGTAAATCTGATCAAATACAAACAGATTTAGTAAATTTCAGCCAGTAGCTTCTTTACCAACGTATCCAGGAGTCCCACAGGCCGTCGACATCACGCTGCCGGAGCCCTCGATCTTCGACAGACCAAAGTCACTGATCATGATTTTGGAGTCTTCGTCCATGCTGTAGTAGAGAAGATTCTCTGGCTACAACGAGAAGAGACAAAAAAAAATGGGTGTTTAGATGAAATAGTATCTTACAAAAGCAAAGTACAAACTCCTGCACTACCGCCACAAAGACCCAACCGACCTTGAGGTCGCGGTGCACGATGCCCATGTCGTGCAGATATTTGACGGCGTCCAGAATCTGCTGAATGAGCTTGCTGGCGTCTTTCTCCGTGTAGAAACCCTTCTCTATGATGCGATCGAAGAGTTCCCCACCAGACACGCTGCACAGAGAGGAGGAGGGAGGTCGGTTCATAAAGACTGAATGAGCTTAATGAAGACGTGTTGATTTGTTCAGGGACGTAAAGAGAGGAGAGAAAGAAATATGAAATGCGAAGATATTAAATTGAAAGTTTGCTTGTGTGGCGCGCGCCGGCTTCTAGCCATCTTTAGCTGCTGTCCTTTTGTTTCTGGGGTTCAAACTAAATAACTGTATTAACCCTACGGCACAGAATCCACTTAAACTTTCACTCACACAAAAAAAACAAAAAACAAAGCAGGAGCATGTGGTCAAAAAACAGCACTGCTTCCATTTGCTCACCTTTTATGACATCATTTCCTGGCATAAATATGATACGTGTAGTTGAAAACCTTTCCACTAACATAAAATATCTAAACAGTTCAATCAAATCAAATCACCCAGTATCTATTCATTCCATAAAATTCATTATAAAAGTCATTCAATAATATTTTATCTTAACAAAACAGAAAAACAGCTCCAATAGCTTTAAAGTTGTTAAAAATCCAGATTCACAGAGAGAGACTGCTTCTGTTTTTGCTCAAATTTCAGCTTTAACTTTTCAATAATAAAATGTATCATGTATTTATCTGTATTTATTTCTAATAGACGACTGCAGATAGAAAAGTGTGAGAGAAACCGGAGGAAAGTGAAGCCGTCGTGTGCCTGATGTTAAACCCTGAAGCCACTAGATGGAGACTTCACTCTACACACACACATGCACACACACAACATCTGCTAACTGGGTGTGTTTCTTAAGCCTCCCACATCAGTCACTCTCTTACACACACACACACACGCACACAGACACACACTCACTGGCTGCTCTTCATATATCATAAGCCGCAGACTCAATTCAGAGGAAAAGGGAGGGACAGGTGAACAACAGGTGCAGATGATGAACAATAAAGGAGGTAAAAGTCAAATGTAATGTGACACTGAGCATTAATGTGCATTTGCATGTTGTTTTTGTGTGCATGTTGACTCTACCTGTGTGAGGCTGATTGTCCACATACTTTTAATTTTTCTCATGATGCTTGAACTATCTGTGATTCCTTGAAGGTTTTTTTTGCATCTTGTTAAAATGTCATTCTGATCTTGTTTGGTCATGTTCATATTAAATAATTATAATAATAATGAAAAGAACTGACTCATGATGTGAAGGAGTGTGAAACCTTGAGTTAGAGGCAACACAAAACACACTGAAAAGGTCACGTCCAAACTATTATGAGGAAACACAATCGTGTTGCAGCGTTTTGGCATCGGAATTGAAAAACAACTTGAGAAACTAAAAAATCCTTGGCTTCATAAATACACGCCCACCCTCCTCCCTCCCTCCCTCCCTCTCTCTTTCTGTCCATGATTTACCAATGACTGTGATTACTGTATTAATAATTGATGTTTTCAGTGAATCGTGCTGATGATCCTGATCCGTCCTTCCTCTGGTTCCCTCTCTCTCTCTCTCTCGCTGACATTTCAGGAGTTGAGGTGGGTGGGAGGCCGACAGGCTGCAGGTGTGAGGGCGAACTCCCCACTGGTGCTCGTGAGTAGGCATCGTACAGTCTTTGCTTCTCTGTGTGTGTGTGTGTGTGTGTGTGTTGAGGCGCATGCAACTGTGATACAGAGTGCAATTAATGGCATGTGACATGGAGTGCGTGGGAGAGCACGAGCAGGGAGTTTGAGAAACACACGACGAAGACAAATCATCCCACAAACCCACACGTATGTGAATACTCACAGTTGCATGACAAGGTAGAGGTGTGATTTACTCTCAAATATGTCCTCCAGAGACACGATGTTGGCGTGTTTGATCCTGTGAGGAGGGAGAGAGCAGAGAAACACGATGAGAAACCGACTCCTTCGTTTCATTTTTTTTTATTTTTCGATGCACACACTCATCGTTTAGCCGCTTGTGTGTCTGCAGGCAGCGTGAAACCCTCTCCTCTCTCTGTGTGTGTCGTTAAAATGACTTTAATCATGTCCAGTGGATGTGACGGGGTCGGTCGGTGGGTCGGTGTGTGTGTGTGTGTGTGTGTGTGTGTGTGTGTGTGTGTGTGTGTGTGTGTGTGAAGCCCCCACACAGCTGTTTTCCTGGTGGTGCAGGAGGCTTCACATGTAGCTCTCTAATTGGCTGACCTCTGACCCCTGAGACCCGCGGATGAGACGATGACTCACAGGATCAAGACCGAGAAGTCTCGTTCTTCTCTGTTCAACCAGTGTGACACTGTCACCGGCACCATGATAAACCTCTGTCCCACACACACACACACACAGCTACTCAGAAACCAAAACCACGACATGTGGAGTACCTCAAGGGAGCTGCCTTGGTCCTTTATTATTCAGTATTTTCACAAATGATTTACCGTATGTATTAGAGAAGGCTAACACAGTTATGTATGCGGATGACGCAACCATATATACATCAGCATCTACTAATAATGTATTAGAAACTATTATGAATAAGGAACTAGAAAGTGTGGCTGAATGGGTTAAAGAAAACAAGCTGGTCCTGAACATATCTAAAACCAAGTGCATGATTGTAGGCTCAAATCATAATATTGATAGAAATCCTGTATTAAATATTAAAATCAAAGATATCACTATAGACCAGGTACATGAGACCAAATTGCTGGGAGTGACAGTTGACAACAAATTATCATGGAAAAAACACATTAATAATATGATTGCAAAGATGGGTAATGGTATATCAATTCTAAGAAGACATGCAACTTTTATAAATATAAACATCTTGAAAACAGCAATCCAATCGATAATATTATCACATCTCGACTATTGCCCAGCAGTTTGGTCAAATGCCACTGGAGACATGTTAAACAAACTACAATGTATACAGAATAGAGCTGCCCGCACAATACTTAAGTGTGACTACAGGACAAGGATAATTTCTATGCACAAGAAACTTAACTGGTTACTGGTCAAAGACAGACTATTGTACTCACTGTTTGTTGTTATTAGAAATATATCTGTCCTAAAAACACCTGTTATCTTGTTTAAAAACCTCGCTTTTAGTGCAGAGAGTCATAAATATATCACCAGACATGCAGCTGTAGGAAACTTTACATTACCTAAAGCAAGATCTAACGCCATCAAGCGTACGGTTTGTATAGAGGTATGAAAGAATGGAATTCACTGCCGAAAAATATCAAACTCACCACGAACACAAAGAAATTCAAAATATTAATAAAACAGCATTTATCAAAGTAAGACAACATGGTATATTTATATATGGAGTATATTTCGATGGATATAGGATATGTGTTATTATAATGTATATTCTGTAGAATGAATGTATATACAAGTATGATGTGTGATGTGTAATGATGTATACATATATGATATGTAGAAATGTGGGTAATCGGATTAGTATGTGAACAATTAATATAACGAAGAATGAATGAAGCACAGTTAAGAAATGTAAACACTTATTCTGTTTTTGTTTTGTTAGGTTAAGCATATCGCTCACTTGTTTTTTTTTGTTTTAAATTTTTATAATGTTTATGTTTTGTGTTTTCAACTGTATATTTGATACTGTTGGACCCCAGGAAGAATAGCTGTGGCGTTGCTGCAGCTAATGGGGATCTTAATAAACAAATAAACAAATAAACACATGCACTTAGTCTGTGTTTTTAGTGCAAGATGCGAAATAAAATGAGCCCGAGGTCACATCATGAAATTAACATGATGACATTAGAAACATTTTATTTATTTATTATTTGCAGATTTTTACTTAATAAGAACCACTGTGATGCATAGCCTAATGAATTTTTTCAGTGTCATCTTGCATTAGAAAACAATGATAATTTTAGGATATGTGGGAAGATCATGACCATTTAAAATGTTTATGTAATGATAGTTTCTAGTATAAATCAGACTTTAGCCTTAAAATTATGTATTGAAAAGCTTGTTTCTATTTAAACGTCATCTTTACACATAAATAATGTTATTTTCTGCTTGTGTTAAAGCCCCAGTATGTAGGAATTCCCCGCATCTAGCGGTGCGGTTGCATATCTGAACGTATTCTTGATGTTGCATTCACGTGAAATTGGGCAGACGTCAGGCAGACAACAGACGCTGCATGTAACAGGATAAACAAGCGTCTATGTAAACAAGTGGTCCGCCAGCACAAGGCAAAACAATACAGGCGTGACAATATGTTGTCATGGTGATGTCGTATTGTTTACCTGACCCACGTTGTTTTACCGTCTTTCTCTGGTGGAGTAAAATGACATCCGGTTGGTTTGCCGACGGCCGTCTGCCTGACTGCACCTGAATGCAACACCAGTGCCTCCGTCCTTCCTCACACTACACAGTGGTGACAGTTTTAACAGGCCGAGCCGACAGCTCCGCTGAGTTTCCGTGGTTACCTACGGTCACGCTGACACTCAACGTAAAAAATGGCGATGCAACATGGCCGCCTCGGTTCGGTGCGCCCCCCCTCCTATATTTGTAATGACTTGTAACAACTCATTCTAAGGTACGAGAAAGCTTTCATTTGTATGCGGGTGTGATTCCACTTCAGTGAAATACGTATTTATGAAAGCAATATTTGATTTTTGCTAATAAGAAGCCAAATAAGTGACATACTGGGGCTTTAAGAGTTTTATAAAGAAACCATAATCAATAGTTAAAACAAAGATGAAGTAAAAAGGGTTTAACATACAATATTTTATCATATCAAAGCTCAAGTCTCGCATCAGCATTAGGGTGAAAAATATTGTAGGTGATAAACAGCACTTGATACATGTGTGTTTGTGTGTCTGTGTGTGTGTTTGTGTATGATTTGAATGTCATGTCCTGTGGCGTTTTAGAGTGAACAAACAGAGGTCATGTTTACTCACCAAAATGCTCCGTGGGTGTAAAAACATTTTCTTTACTATGATGCAACTGATAATTTTTGAAAATATTTTAAATTGGACATCCATGTGACAAAGACCCTGTTTCTCAGCACTATTAATCCATATTTTAACTGTGGGGTTATTTAACGTTTGCATGTGACCACTTCCTTTATTCAACCTGGACGTAGCTGAAGGTTACCGAGTTGACGGGAAGACAAAGACAAACACACAAAGCCACGTGTTTGGAGATGTACTGGAGGTGAGTGTGTATGTGTCGGCCTCAGCTCATGCTGGATTACAGCAGCAGCAGCGGCTCTTATCCGGATTGTAACTATGCATGGACACCTTCATTCATCTGCTTAGCTCGGCGCGGAAGGAGAGATGGACCCGGTGAAGGATGAATGATGGATTAAAGCTGCCGTGTGAGTGGACACGTGTGAACGCGTGTGAGCTCGGGCGTGCGCTTTAAGACACAATAACAGAGGGTCGGATTCATGCAGTCAAGTTGCTGCAATTTTAAAGGTGGATTTCTGTGCAGGTGTGTGTTTGTGTGTGTGTGTGTGTGTGTGTTTGTGCGTGGGCGATGAGAATAGAAATGCTGGGCAGTGGTCATGGTGACTGTCAGAGTGCTGGGAGGCTGGTGAGTCATTTTCTGACCTCTGTCAGCACCCGTAGGTCTCACAACACACCAGAACAGAGAAGTCAGCAAATTAGAGAAGAGTGTAAAGACGAGGTCTGACGGACCGGCGAACGACTGTGGCTGAGAAGCAGGTCGGGCTTCTCAAACAAAAAACACGTTTATTCATTAACGACCTGTTTTATTTTAACAATTTAACAGCCTTAAGGTGATCTGGCATCTCTGCTCATGTGACATTTTGAATATTATTTGTTTTCCTTACAGCTGAGACACAGTTTCTACCCCCCGAGAGCCGTTAGTGGGCTTTGAATGAATGCATGAATGAATGAATGCTTCTCACAATATCTGCAGGATCTTTTAAATTCCTGTGGTGGGAGAGGAAATTTTTCCTCCTTAGGTCATAGAGGAGGAGGAGGAGGAGGAAACACATCCATTAAAGTGCAGAGAATGTTGCTTTTCCTGAAATAAAAAAAAAAACTAAACCTAAATTTACATGCAGAAAGCGGTAGTACGGGTACAAAGGTGCTTTTGCACCATGAACACAATGATGCAGATGGTAAACTAGTTCACCACCACATTTTCAGGACGTTGAGTAATAAATGCCCTCTGTTCTACAACTTACTTCCTAAAAGTCAAGTGTCCTGTCATGCATGACTTTTTAGCATCAGTAAAAGTGGACATTTGGTGTTTTAAGGGGAGACACTACAGGTGAATAGGGTAAAAATCTTAAATAACAGATATCACCATGAAACTTCCCAAGTTTATCACTTACATTAAGACAAATATTTTTTGTATTACAAGTTTTGTCAAATTGTATGTTTAAATATGTAAATGAGGTAATATCTGATGAAATATGCGCTAATTTGCATACATTTCCAGAACCGAAATCTGAAAAATGGATAAAGCTACTTTCAAAATTCTTGTTTTATTTTGTTGACATATTAGAGTCAGAAGTTTTTACAGAGGGGATTTTGGATATCTCTTTTTATCACTCTGTAAATGAGAAAATACTGTCACTAGCCCAAAAAATTTCGCCATGTTTTTAGGAATAAAATGTTATATAAATCTGGCTGTGAATGATATATCAACAATCCCCTCTGTAAAAACCTTCAGAATATAGACAGGAATGAAACTGGAAGGTTTGGTGTCTGTAAGTGCTGCTGAAGTGGAGATTTCGGGCTCAGAGTCTGAGGTAAAACTCATTTTGAGAAAACGGCCTTTAAAGACTTGCACTGTAAAATCCCAGATTGTTAATGTAAATCATACTTTTATGATTGGTTGCAGATACGGAGGAGATGACAATTTTTGGAGCCGACATCACTGTTCAGGAGAGAGAGAGCTTTACAATGATACCTGACATGGGTCAGATAACAAGCACAGCACAGTTTGTCACAGTAACCTTTGGCGAGTTTAGGAGAAATCTACTGACGAAAGAGACAAAATGAAGTAAAATAACCACCTTAATGTGGATTTAATACCATTTCTTTTGACTTTTCTGAAAGAAGACATGTTAAGGAAGAAAAATAGCCCAAAATCTCAAAATTGATCAGTGCATGAAAAAACAGTGTTTTTGCCTGGGGTGTCTCACCATAAGATAAGAAACATTATGAGCCATCCAACATTAAATCCACTTTACATTTCCAGCACAGAAATATGCTTCAGATGTGTTTTATATCCATATTTATGAAGGTTTTTTTTCAGAGGCCTGTGCAGCAGCGTCACCGACTCTCCGGACTGGCACGGCGACAGATGACTTAGCAGAGTGTGATTAGTCACTGTATTTGCAGTTGCACGTCTGTGTTTGAGTAAATGTTTGCTCTAGATAAAACAGGGAAGAGGGTGAAGAGCCAGCGAATCATCTGATGGTGATGATGATGATGATGATATCAGAGGGCTTCAGTTTACCACGGTGGCACATCAAACTACCATTAAAGCCAGAGCAGGAGCAGAGGGGCCGATGGACTCTGAACTGATAATAAATTCAGTTTGTTTACATTGTTATATAAATTCTTTTACATGTTTAAGTAAATAATGATTAATCTTCAGAGAGAGACATGAAAGAAATGTCTGGATGACAGGTTCTGGCTCTGGGCCTCACAGGAAGCGACAGAAGAGACAGTGTTTCTGGTACAACAACATTAATGTGTGCCAGCTGGAGGTTCACTTCACTGTAAATCTTCAGTGTCGTACCAACGCAAATTTCAAACAACTACAGATTAGAAAAGACAGAAGAAGGAAACGGCACTGGGATGAGATAGTTTCAATTCAATGTATTTCATGAAAATCCTCTAGTCGCCTATTGAAAGTAGCACTCTGACCTCGTCCTGTGCTGTGTGTGTGTGTGTGTATGTGTGTCTCAAAGACGAAGTGTTAGACTGAGTGATGACACCCTTGAATGCGTCTACACACAAACTTCAGACGACAGCAACGACTTTCAGGCCAAGTTCGCCTCGGTTTACTCTATTTGTCAAAATTGTCACCAAAGTGCTCACTAAACTCCCACCCGCTCTCATTCCTCCATCCAAAAACCTCAGGAGGGATCATAGCTGTATATTGGCAAGAGTTGTGTGTGTGTGTCTCCTGTAACCCAGGCAACAAGAGGTCTAAAAATAACTTGGGACCCAATGTAGATCAGCCATTTTCACCACCGGCCTGTAAATTCCCCCATATCTAAAGAGAGATGTACGTTCGAAAGCACTGCACAATTACCAAGAGAGATGTATTGTCTTAATATATGGTAATAAAACATTATGTCATCATTTGCACAGGTAGAGAGAAAACTTCTGCAAGTGCAAACGTGTGCAGCCGTTTTTTGTAGGTGTGAAAATTGTAAGATGTGATAAAAAAAACAACCCATACATTTATTTCCACATGTTAAAGAGATAGTTCAATATTTTGGCAAATTGACCCATTGCCATAATCACTATAGTCATAGCAGTAGGTTCGTTACTGTTAATTGTCGGTGCAAGCTATTTTTAGAACGGCGGAGCAGAGCCGTGAGCTGCTCAGAGCTACGCTACGGAGGCTCATGGGATTTCTCGGTTTCCCTCATCAAACTCATCAAATACACAATCCAACAACTCCAAAACGCTCTGGTGGACAAGTTGTGACCTGCACATTCACCATGCTATGAGATAATAACACAACGTTACCAGACAGAGTTGTTTTAGAGGTAAATACAGAGACTGCTTGATGAAAAACTGCCTTCGACGGGAAAGTGCATCAGCAGTTTTGCATGAATTTACCTCTAAAACAACTCTGTCTGGTAACGTTGTGTTATTATCTCATAGCGTGGTGAATGTGCAGGTCACAACTTGTCCACCAGAGCGTTTTGGAGTTGTTGGATTGTGTATTTGATGAGTTTGATGAGGGAAACCAGGAAATCCCATGAGCCTCCGTAGTGTAGCTCTGAGCAATTAAACAATTAAAGGTAACAAACTTACTGCTATGACTATAGGGATTATGACAATAGGCCAATTTGCCAAAATGTTGAACTATCCCTTTAACTTCAGAAAAAAGGGTTAAAAGGCGCATTACTTGTGTATGTGTGTGTGTGTTTTTTAAGGCACAGCACTGTAATCTTCAAAAGATAATCTTATAAAGTTGATTATACTCAATAGGCTGATTTGTGTTAAAATTAAAATAACCAGATCTCCCAAATTCCAATAAGTAAATAAACATTTTGTCAAACTAACACAAAGGAGCTGAAAACTACTCTGTTTAAAGCAGCAGCACAAACTCTGTGAAGAAGCTGCTCGTCTGGTTAATCTGCAGAACGTGTGATTAGTTAGAAAGTAGTTCAACTACAACGTCTGCATAGTGAAGTCTCTGGTTTTTCCAGATGAACCAGGAATTTGTTTCCTGAAACTCAAGTTGTTGAAATTTTGAAAAAGTAATTTGAGCGCCAGGTGAGAAAAAGTGTAACTCACCTTTAACACCCTGAACAAATAAAAGTAAAACGACCTGGATGAACTTATAGTTCATTTTATTTAGCACTGGCCCTTTAAATCTCCCTATATAGCATGATGCAAAGTCATGCATCACATTAGATCATATTACAGCGGTCATATACAACATGTATGATATCTAGTAATGTGATACAACGTATATGATGCAGTAACGGGGATCCAGTGATGAAAAATTTACCATCCTGAACCTTGCAGATTGGATTTCAGATGCAGGCTGATGCTGCGGTTTCAAAACATTTCACAATCACAGTCTGTTACCGGTCAATTTCTCAAATCAGAAACCGAGTCAGTCCACTTACTTGTGCAGGACTGCGATCTCATTCTCGATGCTGTTCTCTTTGCCCTCCAACGCCTTCTTGGGGATGCACTTGATGGCCACCAGCTTCTGGGTCCTCTTCTCCTCGGCGAGGACCACCTCGGAGAACGCTCCCCTTAAAACACAAACATACACACACACACAGGTCAGCCGGTCAGAGCGCAGCTGTCCATTTATCACCGGGTGTGTGTGGGGGCAGAGCGCTTCATCATGTGCATCTGTGACACTGTAAAGACTTAAAAAAGCAAACTCCTGCTTTGATGTTAAATTGGCGAAACGTTTCTGATAACTTGGCGGCGACTTGCAGCTAAGTGCTGCTGGGAGAAATTCTCACCCGCTGATGCCAGATAAGGTTTATTTTTAACCGCAGCCTCCTCCTGAAGTCGTCGGGTTGCTGCTGAGTCAAGTTTTTGGAGATGCGACAACTTGGTGGGATGATGATTTTGTTTTGTTTTTTTTGGAAGAAAAACTGATTTCCAAATACTGCAGCTTTTATCTCGGAGACAGATTTTGACACCGTTTCAAGTCTGAACCATGTGATGCCCATCGATCACCGTCACTCTCTTTGTGTCTCACATTAGTTTCACTGAGGAAAATGTCTAAGATTTAAATTTAGAAGTAAATTTCTACCAAACTGCTAAATGAATGTGTGTTGTGTATGTGTTTAAACCAGCGTGTGCAATTAATTATTCATTTTCAGCACATTTGTACACTAGAAGTTCTAATAAATTCAACATGATACTCTTTTAATTTCCTCATCTAGTATGTTGTCACATGTGCCAGTTTTATGCCAAAGTGAGGCTGAAGTATGCACAGATGTCACGTCTTCCCTGATGGCTTCATGATAAACCGCTTATCGTTCTGTTTTTACTCTATGTGTCTCGTTTCCCACTACAAAAAACAAAAAAACTAGTAAAGCAAGAGCAGATCTCAGAACAGTTAAAAGAACTTCAGCATTTTCCCATGACCCGCTTTTTAAAAGTAGAGACAGACATTTCTTACAGGCTCTCTAGCGTTTTTTGGCCGAGGTCCAGAGATTTTCTTTCTTTCTTTCTTTTTTTTTTTTTTGACTCGGATCCAAATAACTGAACAATAACTACGTAGCCTACTTGTATTTGGGATTTCTGAGTCACAACAAGGAAAAGCGTTTCACAGGAAAAGTGTGAAAGAAACGCTGCTGTTTATGGCGAAGCGGCATCACAGTGTCCCAGTTCTGCTGCAGTGTCACGGGTTCCCTCTTGTTTTCCACCTCTGTGTGTGTTTCTGTGTGTGTGTGTGTGTTTGGGGCACAGCGGTCTCCTCCCTCCTCCTCCTCCTCCTCCTCCTCCTCCTCCTCCTCCTCCTCCCTCCTCCTCGCTCTCTAAATCAACCCACATACCTGAAGCTCATCCAGTAATCAACGTCTACAAAAAGACCCGAGCTCTGATAACTCCGCTGCTGTAACAGAGCCACATACAGACTTGACTGAACCGGGTCTCGGCCTCGGCTCCAGTCCCATTCACCCAGCTCCTCATCCATCTCCCAGTCCAGTTATATCCTGTCTGCCTCCCCTCGCCTCATCTTATCCACTTCCCAACCCCCCACCCCCCTCCCCATTCCTCCCTCGGCCTCCCGACCCGGATTTCTCCCTCAGGCCCTGCGCTCTCTCTATTGTTCTCTCTGGCTCGGCTCCGAACATTTTCACCTGTTCATGTTTACAATAAATCCCAGTTTGAACTTTTTACCTTCACGTCCAAACTACGGTGGTCTCTCAGATTAATAACATTATGGATATAATTCTTTTGTCTGCTCTGGAGGAGGAGGAGGAGGAGGAGGAGGAGGAGGAGGAGGGGGAGTCTCCACACTGCTCGCTCTTGTTTTATTACACACATAACACTTTTTTGGCCTTAGACCTCCTGAGGCATTCAGGGCAAGCAGAGGAAAAACAAAGGACCACGGCAGTCAGTGAGTGTGTACTGTATAAAGTAATGAGGCCCAATGCAAAACATCTGTGTATCCCCACAGACAACACCTTATGTTGCCGCGTTCACGTCATTACAGCTGGAACGTACAGATGGGAAAGATTCGTATGTTTATGACTCGCCAAACATTCATGTTGTCAGTCACCACTTCGCTGGAGCTGGTTGGTTGTGTAATTGCAGCGATGCCCATGTGAGGGTTAAAAATACTGTGAACCGGCCGCATATTTGTTTGCTTTCCAGGCACTTCCATATTAGTACTAAGCTGGATAAATCGAGAGATTTCAGGAGGAAAATCTCAGTCCAAATTACAACTTAGATGTTAAAGTAAAAGCTATTTATAAGCTGGACACGACAGAGTGTGAGTGTGAGACTCACTAACAAGAAACTTAGATGGGATAAAAGTGATAACACCAAGTCAGAGCGAAGGAATCTCATTTTCTAACATAAAAATAGCAACAGTGCCATAAAAAATATCATATTTCACTCAATAGATATCAATAAATCACCAAAATAGAGTAACTGTATGACATTTACTTAGTATTTGAAGTGTACATCCTCCTCCATAGGTGCCAACCACAAGGTAAACAGGTTTATTATTTACAATATACAGATTTCCTGCACTGGATCGATTCATAACACAACACAACACCTTGTTTCATCAAAATCAACCGAAAACTCCAGTATTCAACTATTTAAATACATTTTTTTAGACAACTTCCCTCCCATCGAAACTTCAGGTTCATCTTTGCTGCCAGGAGAGTCGCTGAAGCTGAAACATCAACGATCAAGTTCCTGATCATCCGATACACAAACAGGGAAGTTTGTAGTATCAGATCTTACTCGTACTTCCTTTTCACTGTTTAATGTTCATTCTACATCAACTCGTGATGAACAGATGCATATTTGTTTTAAAACAGATCCATTGATCGTATCAGTATTATAGGAAACCGGTTTGCCAACAGATGTTGGCGGCAGCAGCAGCACATTCAGACACGACTCTGTCTCCGGTGGGAAAAGTGACGTCACAAAGGAAAGTCTAAACCAAACTTAATCAAAAGTTTCATCGGTACCGTCGTGTGTAGAAACAACCACAAAGTTATGGCATGTGCGTGTGTGTGTGGAGTTGCTATATCTATTGTGTGTCTGCGTGTGAGAGGGGCCTGTCAGCTGTCAGTTTGTGCCATGTTTTATCTCTGTGGCCACAGACAGCTGTACGTGTGGGCAGAGAGGAACCACAACCGTGCATTCACGAACAAGGAAGAAGTGCCAGTGTGTTCAGAGATGGATGGACGTGAGCTGATCACAGTCTCTGTTACTGTTGGCGCTTTAATGTGAAGCTTCAGCTGGTCACATACAGTATAACTGTGATAAATACAGGAGAAAGTGATCAATATTCAGTAAAATACAGCTGAGAACAAACAGGAAATTAAACTCCAAACAGCTGCAGCGACTTTTTGAATCAGAGCTAGTTCTGAACAATTTGCATGTTGTTTTTTTGTTTGTTCTTATTTTCTTTTCTCTACAACCATGTTTAGGTCCAACAACATGTTTGACTGCTCGTATGCAAATCATATATTACACCGGTGTTAAACTGCTCTGAACTGGAAAATGTACTCTCTGCTCCTGGGGGCCTTTGTGTGCTTTAACAGGAAGAAAAACACGTTTCAGAGCAGCTGGATGTACGTAATGCACACAAATGCACATTTCTTGGTTCATTTACAGGCTCATGTTTTAGTTCAGAGTCACTCTGACAAATTAACTAAGGTTGGATTTGGTTATTTTATAGATAAAACTCATGAAATCTATTCTTTCTTGTTCTGTTTTGATGTAATACAGTAGCCTCCAGTTCAGCTCAGGTCTGAAAGGTGCCATAACACAAACAGAAAGCAAAAGTAAATTCATTATTACACTAAACTTACAGTATTCAAAAACATAGAGTGACCTACATCTGGTCTCTGTGAAGTAATTAACTTCAAACCTCTACCCGCTGTTTGACCCAAACTGAACAATTATCCTGGGAGTGAGGCCGGGACCTCGTGGTCACAGCTAAACAAGAAAGTAAAAGTGCCACAGAAACAGAAAGGCCATTAGCTCTGGCAGGCGTCCAGATGTGTGTGTGTGTGTGTGTGTGTGTGTGTGGGGGAGGAGGGTTTGGTTTGTCAGCGCGGCGACATTCCTCTGCAGCATCTGGAGGATTTCTCTGACATTCTCCATGCGCCCACTGACAGTGACAGGCCGAGGGGCTCTGGGGAAGTGTCAAACAGTGGTTCATGCAAACATTGAGAGAAGATCTGAGAAGGCTAATGTGTCGTCGCCTGCAGATCTGTATCGTTGTTTTTTTTTGCACGGAAACAGCTGCAAGAGTCGAATCTTTGTCAAGGGACATGATGGATTTCTGTATCAAATTTCCCCACGTGAAGTTTATTTTAAACATTTACGTGTAGTATGAGTGGGATCCAACGGAAAAAAAAAACACCTGCCTCGTTACAAAGAGTGTGAAATAATAAAGTGGGATTAAAGGGGAATTGCCGTTTTTTTTTACAATCTGAACCTTATTTCTAGCATAAAATACGATCATTTACTCACCCAGATAACTTTGGTGTCATTACAAGTCGTACCGACGAAATCAGATCCAGAAGAGAGCCGCGTATATCCGTATAATGCGAGTACACGGGACACGCAATGCAGCCTCTAAATAACACATTATCTGCCGCGAAACTCGTTCATTTCACCAATATTTTGTTATGATACGCTAGTGCTATTCCCCTCTGAGTCCGGGGTTAACTGTTATCAACATCTGGGGTCTGTAGGTTGACCTAATGACCTCTGACCTGGATGATGTCATCTCCGACCGGTGCGCGACTCATTCTGATAATAATTCGGGTCCATTTTTATCTCAACTAGCCGGAGCTTTAGTGAGTCCAGGTTGAGGAGAGGAAGCCTGTGGAAGCTGAACTTCATCCAGCTGCTCATTTTGTTCTGACAAGTCGGAAACACACAGAAATGAACCGTAGCATTAGCGGTAGCAACAAGCCGCACCGCGCGGCCGTCGGAGATGACATCATCCAGGTCAGAGGTCAGTAGGTCAACCTACAGACCCCGGATGTTGATAACAGCTAACCCCGGACTCAGAGGGGAATAGCACTAGCATATCATAACAAAATATTGGTGAATGAACGAGTTTTGCGGCAGATAATGTGTTATTTAGAGGCTGCATTCTGCTGCCCTGTAGACTCTATAATGTATATAGACATTATACGGATATACACGGCTCTCGGCTGGATCCAATTTCGTCAGTACGACTTGTAATGACACCAAAGTTATCTGGGTGAGTAAATGATCATATTTTATGCTAGAAATAAGGTCCAGATTGTAAAAAAAAAAAACGGCAATTCCCCTTTAACTTGGAAATCAAGTGAAATACAGTAGCTATAGTTGAGCTGGACAGGAAATAAAAAACAGTTTAGGTCTCGGAAGCTTATTTCCCTTGACACACTGCACATCAGAAACCTGTTGGTGAGTTTTACTGCTTTTCATTCATGAGACAATAAATAATAATTACAGTAATGAATGATACTATAATTGACAACCATCTGCTCAGTTGTGCCGTCAATCTGAGATGAGAATGATTTTCCGATGACATTGATGGAGAAGAGTTGAGATGTTACAACAAAGACGTTGCTTATATTTGTGTGGGTGTGTGTGTGTGTATGATCGTGCGTTACACACCGTCGCTTCATGGTGCGATGATGAGTTTGCCGAAGGCTTAAATCCCCCAGCAAAGGTTTCAGATGGATTATATAGTAAACAACTCTGTTTACTGAGCTGTTCCTGCTCCTAACAGGACATTCTTATCTCCACCATGGGACCTGAGTCCAGGAAGTGGATGCACACACACGCACACATACAGACACACACACACATACCACAAACACGGTATCACTGCACAGTTATTAGCCACTAAACCCTCAATAAAGTCTTGGGCTTACTGCGACTATCCAAACAGAGG
Organism: Trachurus japonicus; assembly: GCF_045865225.1. Taxonomy (NCBI): domain Eukaryota; kingdom Metazoa; phylum Chordata; class Actinopteri; order Carangiformes; family Carangidae; genus Trachurus; species Trachurus japonicus. Next base: position 7,163,200 of record NC_140911.1, read on the forward strand.
GGTGTGTTCTCCGAAATTTACTCTGCAAATACTTTTTACTCCAGAGTTTAAATATTACTGTAGACACGCAGGAACCAAATTCAAATGCGTGGCGCCTCAAACTGAGTAAATATTTACATAAAGTGCAACCGCAGAAATATTTTCCTGATCAACATTGTGCTGCTTGTGTACAAAATCTGTACCTAAACACTGCGAGCCCAGTTTCTGAGCTGCTTATTGCTGCAGTTTCATGTCGCCACAAGCAAAACTTTTTACGTGCGTATCCCATGATGCTTCACTCATCTAGGGAGTTTAAAAACAATAAGTACATAACATGACGACATCATGCCTCATTTCCTAACAACACACACACAGACAGACGCACATGATGATACGCAAACATGTCGTAACAGACAAGTTACAAAAGACTGTGGTTACTGCAGACGGATCAAACCTGCTCAGGTGGAACCATCGCTAACCACAACATAAAAACAGGTGTGACAGATTATTTCACATGAAGCACCCATCAACGCTCTGGCGTGCATTTAAACCACAAATGCAGTGCGTGAGTTTAATCATAATAGTATGAGACAGATGCAATTTTACTGATGCACTTTTTAAAGGGATAGTTCACTCAAAATTCAAATTTCACTCATTGTCTACTCTCACCCTCATGTCGACTAAGGGCTGGGAGAAGTTTCAGAGTCCTCCGTGCCTTCTCTGAGTTACAGCGGGGCTCGGCGCAGCACTGCACTGCCATATGACGGTAGCGAACGGAGCTCACTTTTCTTTGTCCAAAAAGACACACCAAAAAACATCCAAATACCTCCATAGTGCTCGTCTGTAATGTCCCTCTTGTATTGAAGCCCCGACATGAGAAATTGTTCCATAAAAAAATTAAATAAGTCTATATTTTAAGGTTGTTTGAAGCTGAATATGCAGAGCAGTGAACTGAGACACTGGGAGCTTCCACTACAAACAAGCTTAAAATATAGACTTATTTAATTTTTTTCTGAACAATTTCTCATATTGGGGCTTCAATACAAGAGGGACATTACAGACGAGCACTAAGGAGGTATTTGGATGTTTTTTGGTGTGTCTTTTTGGACGAAGAAAAGTGAGCCCCACTTGCTACTGTCATATGGACATGCAGTGCTGTTGACAGAATGTACTAATAAAAGCAGGGAACAGGAGCGCCAAATCATGTGTGTGGTGACATGAACATGCACCAACATCACCCTGCAGGACCCGCAACACAACGGACGACAACTTCATCACAGCGTCACAGAAGCTGTTTGCTGCAATACCAGACCAAGCTTGAACTATCTTCACATCTATCACTGTAGGACGTTTATCGCTGCAGACACAGGAGGCCACACTGCACAGTGGAAGAGCCTCAGAATTACACAGGCACAAATAGGGTGCAAAGAACATTTTTATTTTTCATTTAACACCACATTATCTAATTAAGCTTTACGGTAAACGACTAACAGCATCTACAGATATGCCAAATTAAAATAAACTGAAATAGGAGCACACTACATTTAGGAAAAATAAACAAGGAAGCATTCCTCATATGCTGCAGTGTTTCTCAGAGGACAACCCCTTCCTTGAATGTGTTTGTGCAGAGTATTTGTTCTTATAAATCCCACGTTTCTCAAACTCCGACTGATTTTTTTTTCTGTCCTGCTGAGAAATCGGTCATGAGGCTATGTAAACAGATGACAAAATAGTAACTGTGGAAAGGACAGAGAGACATAGGGAAGGACCATCTGGTCCAATCAGAGCTGAGAGATGCCCAACTGTGATACTGGCCCCGAAAAAATAGAAAGACCATCTTTTCTCTATGAGCCCCCGAAACATGAGGCATAATTTAGTTCATCTGAAAACTCACTCGCTGTAGAAGCAATTATGTGAAAGTACTGTAAGAGAATAACATCTTAAAGCTGGTAAGCAACGTTTTTATATTAACAATCCATCAAATAACTGTGTAATGTGAAAGGGGCTGCTAGTTTAGATAATTATAAATCCAACAACTCAACCATTAACTGAGCTCTTTGGGGCATTTTTAGTGTTTTTCATTTGTAACTTTACAGTGTTGCTTCCATCTCACGAGTCACGACTTTCATCAGCAGTTGCCAGACACGACGAGATGCTGTTTTCTGTGAACAAGCTCTGAAACTCACTGTGCACAACCTGCATAGCAACAACTAAAAGACCCAAGACTCCTCCAAGTATATACTGTAAACATGTAAGGGCAGAAACACCCCATATTCAGTAAGGTGAACGTACTAAATGGACAATTGCACATTTAAAACTCCCAATCCTCACTGGTCGATCAGCTTACACATTTGTTTGCAGGTGATATATCAAGTTTACACATGTTTTTACACACAAACCTTTAGTACGTAAATCAGATCCTAAACAGCTTCTGCAGTGGCTTCACTTGCCAGTCCTGCAGCCAATGTCACGTCAAGTCAAGTCAGGTCAGTTTTATTTATATAGTGCCAATTTAAAACAAAGTAATCCCAAGGCAAGGTGTAGACCTTCTTTTCATAACAGTATTCACAGAGACCCAACAGTTCTCAGCAAGAACAAGCACACAGAAGGAAAAACTACATTTTGATACAAAGTCTGTGATCTGAAGCCCCACAGAGAAAAACTGACACATGTCATCACCTGGAGCGTTATGAAGCAAAAAGGGGGATTAATCGAGTTAACTGACAACAATTATAATCTTCTGGCATCATAATGTTTTTGTTCACTTTCATCTTAATAATCCCTTAATAATAGGGGTGTTGCCATGGCGCTGGTATGTTTGACTCCCTGCCAGGAAGACTATTGTTTGGCCGATCTCCACACTGTTCCTCACCAAGAGGACATTTCTCAGAAAACTGAAAATCTACATCCTCCCAAATCTCCTGCATAAACATGTTTATGTCTGAATGTATGTGTGTCACAAACAATTAACATATGACACATCTTTACATTTTACTGTGCAAACACCTTTAAATCTACATATTGAGCAATGTTTGTGCAGTGTGTGACATTACATACATTGTTGTCAGGATCTGCATGCTCTACAACAAACTCTCATGTTTTCAGGATGCTACTTAGGGATCCACCCAGCACATTAAACAAAAAAATGGAAGAAAACTGATAATGTCCAGACAACTGTCTGCTAAAACAAAGTAGAGCTTAGTGGCCTGAGGTCAGTTAATGCAACTGGAAGTGGTTTAACCTCCATGTAGAAGAGGAACAGATCCGTCTTTCCTCTGCTTATTGAGAGGATTTTTGGTAAAATGCACTTAAAAAAAAAAAGAAAAAAAAAAAGACTAAACCAGACCCCAAACCAATTTGTACAGTGGATTGTAATTAAGCTGCAGAGCAAAGAGCACGCTTCCCTGAGGATTTCTGGGACCAGAGATAAAAAGCACAGGCTGGGCTGCTGATATGTATGTGGGCAGCTTGTCGTGTTGGGAATAATATGGGCAATCAGGGATTTTAACAATGGAGGAAGACTGTGGGAAGATGTACATGATAAACACACAAGTTTACTTAAAACTGTCAGGAAGGAGGAGGAGGAGGGGGTCGTGTTCCTGTGTGCAGATGGAGATGCATAAGTGGGCCAGACAGTGGGCATATATGCGTTTGTGTGCGCATGTGTGTGTGTGTTAGTGTGTGTGTGTGTGTGTGTGTGTGTGCGTGCATATTCCAGGAAACTGCAGGCTATGCCATGCTGAGCTGTGCTGTGCTGTGCTGAGACGAATTAGGTCAGGACAGGGCTGAAGGGCTGAGGGCGCCATAAGCAGGGATGGATTTTCAGGATTGGGTGGAACTCGGAAAACGGTCGAACCTGGACACAGTCACACAAGTTGTCATTTTTCAAAAAAAGTAGTTAAACTCGGCCTGAGTGTCAGAATGAGTGTGTGTTGAATCGGTAGCTCTCTGGGTTGTTATTTCTGGCATGTGTCTTTATTACTCTATCTTGACAATTTAAAGCTTTAAAGGTGCAGCAGCAGCAGCAGCAAAAACTCAAAATCTTTCCAAGAATATTTGTCTTATTTCTTGTCAAAATGTCCCATTTCTAGTCAAAACTAATCTCTTTTCACTTAAAATAAGACTCATCACCTAAAAATGAACTTGTTTTTAGATAATTTCCATTTGTTTCAAACAAATTTTCACTTGAAATAAGTAGAAAAATCTGCCAATGAAAGGACGTTTTTTGTTCTTGTAATAATAAGAAAGAAAAACTTGATCCACTATCAGATTTTTCTACTTATTTCAAGTGAAAATATGCTTGAAAGAAGTAAAAAGTGTCTAAAAACAATCTACTTTTTAATGTGATTAGTCTTATCTTAAGTATAATGAGATTTGTTTTGACTAGAAATGACATTTTGACTAGAAATAAGACAAATATTCTTGGTAAGATTTCGAGTTTTTGCAGTGTAGTGGTGTCTCTGCTGCTGCACACAGGTCTATGTGCACTGCATCAAACAGAGGACGCGAGTGGAAGACAGAGCAGCGAGCGTGCCACGAGCTTTACTCCTGCACGGTCTTATCAGCGGCTGAGACAGAATTACAAGGGCAGGCACAGTAACATGCCGTTCCCGTGCAGGACAGGAGCACCGTCTCCCTCCCCCTGTCATGAGGGGACGTCTTAGCTCTTCCTTTATCCTGTAGCTTGGACACAATGAAACCTCAGCTGAGCAAGGAAAAAGGTGATTTCTTTTCCCCCTGAACTGTACAGACTAGAGGCCATTGTAGTGGTGGTGTTGTATACAGTAGGCTACATGCAGGACAAAGCTGGAGGAGGAGAAACAGAGACATGATTACGGGAAGATAAAGTCAGCCGAGAGACTGTAATGAGAGAATTCACAGGGAGGCGATGGGATAAATATGATAAAGTGTGTTGGAGGGGGAGTTACTGTAGGACAGAGACAGAAAAAGAGAAGCCTGGAGTGAGACACAGATGAAAAATAGATGAGGTGGGACAGCTCTCACGCTGGGAGACTCATCTGGTTCATAAAGGTGGTCGTTTTCCTTTTGTCTGAATTACTTTGTTTAGAAATCATCATTTGGTTCTCAGAGTACAAAACGCCTGAATGATGAAGTCAGGGTCAAAACAGTCAAAAATAAAAGTCTGAATTCCTCCAGGGTCCGTTTCTAAACTCCTCACTGAGATGACACCTCAACAAAAATTTTTTTTGAACTGCATGTTGATATTAAAACGTGGTGACAGGGGGACGGACGGGTGGCCACGGGCTCAGAATGGGGAAAAGAGAAAAAAAACGAGCAAATACAGCAGCAGCATTTTCGAAAATAATGTAGTTTGAAAACACAGCAGATGCTTAATAATTAAATATAAGACAAAGTAGCTAACGACTTCTTAAAACTTGCTTCCAACGGATAAAACTGAACGAATGTGGAACTGTGCTGCTGTCACACCTTTAATATTTGACGTGTTGCATAATTTGCGCTCGTCTCTCCCAGAGACTCCAGGCGCTCGGAGATAGTGCAATACACTGGTTTTAATGAAGTCAAATGTAAAACGAGGTCAGACACAGACCCAGCTGCATTAAATACATCACAATTCTCCTTTGAAGATTATGTGACTCACTGCAAAATGCTACAGTACTGTCTTGCACCTCAGCTTAGTGACTGTAACATCAAATATCTGGTTGTTTTCATGTATTTTACATAGTTTATATAAAAAAAACGGAGCCGGGTCCCACAGCTTCAATAAACTTTCACAACACTGCAGCTTTTATAAGATAATTTCTTTTCCCTGGAGTCTCTAAATAATGAGTCATGTTCAGTTTAATTCAAGTGCATTTGACACCGAAGCAGCTTCACATAACCTATAGCCTTTCAAAATGCATCTGCAATTCAAGCTCACACACACACACACACACACACACACACACACACACACACACACACACACACACACACACACACACACACACACACACACACAGTCCAGTGAGTGTGGAGTTATTGAACCTTTCCACTTAGACGCAGAGAGCCCTCAGACAGAGTGGCAAATCAGTGTTAAAACCCATGTAATGTAGCCGAGAGCCACGAGTGTGAGTGAGGGAACAAGTGGAGCAAAAAGGTTCATGGTTTGACTAACAGATTGTTGTTCCCCCGGCCCGCGGCCCCCCCGTCCCCCTGCCCCCACCCACCGCCCACAGCCCGAGCTGCAACAACAACAACAACAACTTCTGCATCATGAAATCAAGAAAAACATCTATTCACATACCGGTGTGGTGATATCACGGCGCACTAAAGACCGTCGGTATTTCATCTTTGTTGTTTGTTTTTATCAACTGAATTATCACTCAGTCTGAAGTTATGAAGAAGGCGAGACGGCTCTTTGCCTCGGATACTTGGTTTTATCATTCAAAGTTTTTGTGTTTGTGTGTTTTTTCCACTTCTGTGAATGAAACAAGGTGCTGATTCATCTCATATCTCTTCCTTTCACTGCAAAAACTCAAAATCTTTCCAAGAATATTTGTCTAATTTCTAGTCAAAACTAATCTCTTTCCACTTAAAATAAGACTAATCACTTAAAAATTAACTTGTTTTTAGATAATTTTCACTTTTTTCAAACTCATTTTCAACTGAAATAAGTAGAATAATTTGCCAGTGAAAGCAAGTTTTTTGTGCTTGTAATAAGAAAGAAAAACTATCACTATCAGATTTTTCTACTTATTTCTTATGCTTGAAAGAAGTAAAAAGTGTCTAAAAACAAGCTACTTTTTAAATGTGATGAGTCTTATTTTAAGCAGAATTAGATTTGTTTTTGACTAGAAATGACATTTTGACTAGAAATAAGACACATATACTTGGTAAGATTTTGAGTTTTTACAGTGAAAGGAAGAGATACGAGATGAATCGGCACCTTGTTTCATTCACAGAAGTGGA
>NC_140911.1:7170208-7225643 GCF_045865225.1 Trachurus japonicus
GAACATACAAACAACAACACTGTTTTTGTTGTTATGAAGCCTTTCACACACAATGGTTCTTTCCAAATCAATAGCGATCAATAACTGGACCATATGACCACAGAGGGCATGGACCACTGGGCCGGGCCGGGGCCAATCCATCAGCCATAATGATTTTAAACGATTACGTCACACCCGTCCCCCTCTGCTCTTCCGCTTGTTCGCTCCATCCCGTCTGCATGTTTTGCAATGCATTGTGGGCCGCCAAAAAAAAAAAAAGAATTTCCCCTTTGGTTTTGCTCGTGACATGAGCTGCACTGCAAAAACTCAAAATCTTACCAAGAATATTTGTCTTATTTCTAGTCAAAATGTCATTTCTAGTCAAAAGAAATCTCATTATACCTAAAATAAGTATATTTATACATACATAGTTATACAAAGTAGCTTATTTTTAGACACTTTTTACTTATTTCAAGCCTATTTTCACTTGAAATAAGTAGAAAAATCTGATAGCACAAAAAACTCCCTTTCACTGGCAGCTTTTTCTACTTATTTCAAGTGAAAATTTGTTTGTTGAAGTTGAAATTATCTAAAAACAAGTTAATTTTTAGGTGATGAGTCTTATTCAAAGTGGAAAGAGATTAGTTCTGACTAGAAATGAGACATTTTGACAAGAAATAAGACAAATATTCTTGGAAAGATTTTGAGTCTTTGCAGTGTGAGCTTGTGTGTCAATCCATTTAAATGTCAGGCAAGACAACGTGGCCCCATTTGTTGCAGTTTGTCATCAGCAGAGAAAAATGTCAAAGCCGCGGCCGCAGCAGCAGCAGCTGAGTGTGGGAACGGTGGGAGAAAAAAATGAGCATGATACTGTTTCCAGGCATTTAAAGTAAAAATACATCGACCTCTACACATCGGCAATGAAACACAAATGCCAAATAGTCTCAGTCCGAGACACAGGGGATAATATTTTGCAGATTTACTATAATACGGATTCAGAAATGATCTAATCATACGCTCAAATATCTCTGTGGATGCTGAAGATTGTGCGGAGATAGAACAGAGCTGCATTTATGAGGAAAATATCAATATCAATTTTCCAGATTCGTGACCTGAGCAGCTGTAACCTGCCAGGTTTGAGTGATGACACACTGAACAGTGTATGTTGGAGTGAGTCAATACTTGAAATAAAGCCAAGGGAAGCACCAGGGAAACCAAAATGATCTGGACAAGTCGTGTGTGTGTGTGTGTGTGTGTGTGTGTGTGTGTGTGTGTGTGTGTGTGTGTGTGTGTGTGTGGATAGCATGCTAAAAAAAGAAGAAGCTATGTTTATCTTTTATTTTTTAGATGCTTTCTTTACTGGGGAATAAATGTCACTGTCAGACTTGTTTGTTTTATTGACAATAAACCTCAAAGAGGAGCAGCGGGTCAGTCTGACACTTAGCTGTGTGTGTGTTCTTAATTTTGAAATTGTATATCCCAAAAAAAAGCTTTAATATCATCTGCTATAATCAAAGGGCGGTGAGACTGAGACTGTGATGCCAGGAAACAGTCAGAGAGCAGGTGACAGGGACGGAGAGCCAAAGAGTATTTGGGTCTCTGGCAGTGGGGACGTGGTCGGTTATGATCTGGACAGAGATGAATACAAAGGGAAAGACTGAGAGAGAGACAGAGAGAGAGACAGAGAGAGAGACAGAGATGGGCAGGATAGATTAACATAAGTAAGAGAAATGAGAGAAGGAAGGCGAGAGAGGATTTGAGTTGATTGCAGTGAAAGTGCTGTCGCCTGTTTGTCCATTATTAATCCCCCATCTGGTTTAATTACAAAAAGATTGTTGATGTTGCTGCAGCCGGGGATTCACATCACATGGACGGACGTCTGAGGAAAATAACTATTACAAAACTATTTGTGACAATAAAATGTTTAAACAAGATAACAAATCTCGTTCTTTTGTTTGCAAGAGGCCGATAAGTGATAAGTCAGATAAGAGTTTGAAAATGCTCATTAATCTGCTGCAGGTTTAATATACAGCAGATTTTTATGTATTTAAGAAATGAATTGTTTTCGTTTGTACAGTTTGATGCACAATTTGGTTAAAATCTGATTCAGTCATGAGACAATTGGTACAATCTACAATATTTCATGATCAAAACACACATTCACAGACTAATATGCGCATGTTTCATTGTATGTATTTCTTTTCTTTTACAGTGTTTTCCTGTAAGAGAAAGAGAGAGAGAACGAGTTCACAATGCACACATATGCACCCGGCGGTGGATTATTAATAGCAAATCAAAAACTTTGTTTCCATAGTGACTGTTTGAGTCCATTATGGAAAGTGTCTCCTGTTGTTACCAAGACAACAATCCAGCAATGGCAAACGAATGTGGCACACAGCTGAGTGATGCGGTGAGCTGGTGGTGATTTCTCCATAAACAAGCTTCAGCATCAAAAACCGGAGGCAGGTGGAGGAGACGATGACGGAGACGGAGGCGATGAAAGAACGGCAGCTCGATAGATGAGCTTATACACTGATTCAGCTTCAATTTGGTGTTGTATTTCTTATATATGATATTTATTTTTGTTCATGTGAATGTGTTTAGCATACATTTTGAATACAAAGTGGAAATATTAATGCATTTCTGAAGTTAGATCCTTGAATTCAGCCTTGGCCTTTTTTCATTTTTGCAGCAATGTTTGCAATTGTGATTGAGGTACTTAAGGTTACAAGTTAAGTGCTTATAATATATTTCCCAACATGGCTTGGTGAGGATTCATAAACCCACAAAACAAGCTCTGGTTTCATCTCGGATTTCGGTTTAAGTGTTCGCACACACACCTTAATCCTGGAGCGACAAGGATGTGCATGTATGTAAAAGGTGCTTCAAGTGCGACACCTTGGATAAACATCCTGTCTTGTGACACTGTCCCTGCATCATTAACAACCATAAAACAAAGAGTGGAGGGATTAAACGTGTTATTTAACTCCTGTACACTCTCAGAGCTATTTGTTCTTTGAGAATGAACAAGGATCCAAATTGCTTCTGCCAATTTGGAGGAGCTGGGCACCGGCTTCGCTGTGGGATGGAGAGCAGGGCCGATTTTGACAGAAGGACCAAGTCGACCCCAGGAGGAACCGCTCCCGTCTTGGTGATGGAATATGCTCTATTGTTGTGTGTGCCAAATTACATTTGAATTTAGACAAGTGTGCTATATAGACCAGAATTATGTTGCCTCATAAATACAGCGTAGAGCGCCATATAAGCCCAACTCGGCAGATGCAGGGAATTACTTCTGGTTCTACAGATGTCGAGCAGTAAGACTGCCATCACTCACTCCACAAATGGATAATAAACACACACACACACACACACACACACACACACGTACACATGTCCTCAAAACGTAAGAGGTTTAACAGAGATTCAACGGCACCAAGAAAAATAGTAACAAGGAAAGCAAATAAGGAAACGCAGCACAAAGACTAAACAAAAACAAAAATACCACAACTGTATCTTGCGCTAATTCACTTCTCAGAAGTGTCTCATTCATTTCAACACTGAAACCCTCTGAGTAAAATGAAGAACTCAACCACATCTGAGCCTGCGCTGGTTCCAAAATAGTCCTAACTAGACAAGACATCATTAATACGAGGCTTTTACTGTAAACTTAAACAGGAGTCATTTATGCAGAAGCAGACTCAGGACTAGACACAAATACCAGGGGCCTTTTTTAATGTGTTACTATATTCAGCTACTCCCCAACATTGCTGACAGATTGAGACTACCAAAGCAAAAAAAAAAAAAAGGGAAACTCATCCTTGAAATAAAACTCATCCTAAAAATAAAAATAAAATCCCAGCTTCACAGTGGAAAAGCAGCCGTTCCCTCTCACCCCGTGTCTCCCACTCAGCAGCTACACAGACATAAACACTATGGAGGTGCTGCAATCTGAGAAGTCACAGAAAATCTCACTTAAAGGTGTTATTTTATCCAGTGGAGCTTTAAGAATCAATGTTTACTTGCCCGGTCTGATTAAATGTCTAAACTTGGACGTTATCCTAGAGAGTTATCAGTTTAAATACATCTGAAAAATCAAATATATAATCCAACACAGCGCATCTTTATCTTTATCTTTATCTAAGTGCGTCCTTGACACTGTGTCAGAGGTGTTGACTCAACTCCATGTTAATTTATGAGGCTTTGCTGCTTCACAGTGAACTGCATTTTCTAACGAGGCAGTTCTAATGCTTATGCAGGAAACAGGATATTCAGTATATATATAGTATATAAAAAAAGATATTACACTCAATGTAAAACTTTCCAAACTTTGCCGTCAACAAACTTTTACACAAAGGTAGTCTACCAGCGTGAAGACGGTCTTAATGGGATTAAATATTGAGTTTTTAATGTGGTCTGAGGAGGAAATGAGTCGGGCAGCAGCTCATTTCCAACAAATATACCCGGACCTCATCAGGAGGAGGCTGATAAATTCCTGACCAATTCCTCTCTCCCTCACCAAAAACAGACTCGTATCCAATCCAAACCCTTCAGCAGCAACAATTATCCATTCAAAACACTCGCATAGTGATTTGAAACATTGAATTCGACACAAAAGCTCCGGGATCAGAAACAAAACAAATGCAAATTGTTCTCTCTCGTCTTTTTTGTCCCATCTGAGAGAACAAATCCAACAAACGCACATTAAATGCATCATTAAATATGTAAAAACACACACACACACTTTATTCAAATTGTGGCAGTGTTTCCCAGAGTGTGAAAAAGCCATCGTGCAAAGCTGAAACACAAGATTTTTTTTTTTTTTTTTTTTTTGGCCTCTGGCGCTGACACACTTACGTTCCCAAGACGTCTTTGAAGTCGTACTTCTCCTTCACATCTGTGGTCTTCTTTTTCCAGGAGTGGCAATCTTCACCCAGCGGCATCTTCTTGTTGTTACGGTCAGAAACAATACTAGTGAGGAGGAGAAAGAGGATAAGGAGGAAACGATCGTTAATACCAACACTTAAATAAAAAAAACAGCGTCCACTCCGCTCCACCTCCCCGTCAATAAAGTCAATGACATCGGTGGATTCCTTATTGCCTTTTCCCATCTGTGTTGACACATTCATAATGTGTAATATATGACGGCAGCTGGGGAACACTGAACTGAAGCCCAAATAACATCCAGTAATAATCTACATTGTCAGATAAGGCAGGTTTATTTGTAAAGCATAATTCAAACAGAGGTAATTTAAGGTACTTCACACTAACCATGTGTGATAACTGTGAGATAATGGCAGCTCCTAGGTCAGAAAGATCACTGTGTGGCCATTATTACATTGTTCTGTTTTGGGCTAAGCTATACGCTTTGTTAGTAAGTCCGGTCTGGGGTGTGGTAGGTGTATTTCCCTAATGGTTATATTATTGATAACAAATAAACATTTTCATATTATCTATTTCTCAGTTTCAGGAATCGTCCATCCTAAACTTGCCGTCCTAAACTGCTCACTTTTTTGAGAGTAACTGAGAAACAATAATGTGTCTCTGAGGTGACTGAAGAATGTGGTAAACCCTGCTTCCTCTTAAACACCACCTTCACACACTAAACATATTGTATGACACAGGATGTTGAAGACACAGGCTCAGGCTGCATTTCATCCACCCAGGTCATTGTTGTTTTTGTTTTTGTTGTTACATGTGAAGAGGGTCTGGTGTAAACGCAAAAAGGTTTCTTGTCTTTACATTCACTGGCGGTGCAGACGGCTTTTATCTAAAGCAACTTGTTTCAAAAGTCATGTTCAAGTGTCTTTATAATCACCAGGAGAGGCGTTTATGACAGAGAGGGCCAACATGTCTACAAGGTTAATAAGTAAACTACAGTTTCACTCTGTATAAGAGCTGCATGTGTGAAGCTGTTGGATGTGAGTGTGGATCACAAAACTCAGGAAGACAAATTCCTAAGAACAACGAAGTCATGAGCTTCTGTAGAAGCACAATTAGACATGTGTCTATGTCAGCTTCTGTGTAATGCGTCTGCAACATTAGGTACTGAGCTTGTTGTGGTTTTAGTGAGGTTCCTCACATTAGCTAAAGCCAACACATATTACAAAATAAAAAAAACACTGCCGCCTTTGAGAATTGGAAAAACAACACAATAATTCTTCGGTTGCTTCCTGTTCCCTCGCCGCTTGTTCGTTATTTCTCAGGAGAAGTTAACATTCAAATGTTTGTCCTCAGCAAACACACACACACACACACACACACACACATAGACACGCACACACTGAAGGAGTGGGAGTGATCACAAAGGACCCTGCTGTCACAGCTATCATCATCTAAACCCAGAAAGTGCCTATAACTCAAGACCTCCAAGACTAAAATAGCCGCCGTTCATATCAGCATGCCTCACTCCTCCTCTGTTCCTGCTGCCTGCCTGGCAACTTCACAGTTTGTCCGTCTGTATGAGATGATGTAACATATTGTTCTGGACGTGCGCACGTTTTCTCATATACAATAAAATGTCACAGTTAAACATATCAGCTGGTTCACAGTCAGCTCATTTAAATGCGTAACTGTGTGTGTGTGTGTGTGTGTGTGTGTGTATGGGGTGGTGTTAAGTGACAGACAGGGGCTGGCGTGAACGCTGCAGTTCAGTTATCTCTGAATAAATGTTAATAGGACACGGCCTCTTCCAGTTGCACTGAGCTGTATACACACAAACATCCATGCACGCACACATGCACGCACAGCACACACACACCGGCCCTGTTGCTGCCTTCACTAATGTCAGAAGTCGGCTTCATACGCGTCGTCATGGAAACCCAAAGGAGCTGTTATTATGGTATCTGAGAGTCTACATTGCTTTAGTGTCTAATGGCAGGTGGCAGCTTAAGGTGGCCACTTCTATGACGGACTAATTTCAAAATAAAAGCGTAGAGAGATATAACCTGATCAGGTACTAGTGTATATTACATGCAATACATTAGCTGCCATATCAATTTACAGTTTATTTTGGTAGTGGTGCGAGCAATGCATGTGATAAAAAAAGAAAGAAAAGGAAAAACCCTTAGAATAAAGCTTGTGGTTGACATTTAAATATATATCTGCGTCCTTCTCCCATACATCACTTCCTCTGCTGTATCTTGAACGCCATTTATAGTGTTTGAAGCAGAAGGAAGTGTCTCTACATTAGGCATGAAAAAACGCTATGCAAAGTAATGTGTTTAAGGGAAGCAGTAAGAGGAAGTCCAGTTAAATGTGTGTGTGTGTGTAACAGCTTGTGCCGGTAAATCTGCTGCGGCTGCTGTGCAACAACAACTTCTGTTAGGGGGACAAACAACAACAATACATAGTCGACTGTAACTCTATTCCTCAGTACATCTTCAACTTGACACCAGGGGATCTTTCTTTGGAAATTGAGGATCTGTTACCGAGCATGATTTCCTTTTTCTTTTTTTTTTCCTCCTTCAATGTTTTCACTGAAAAATGATCTGGAGGAGGTCGAGGCGTGGTCGTCATGATGTCTGACCATACAAAAGAGTACAGAGCAAGAACAGGGTGGTTATTGTGTCACTCTGAGGTTGGTTAACTGATTAGCTGGTCATGAAAGACATATTTTATAATAAATATGCAAACCACCACTGATTAATCATTTACTTTAGCCAACGATCTCCATCGTTTGTTAGTTTTAGCCTCTTCAACCTGAGCATTTGCTTCATTTTCTCTCTTTCACTTTGATTAAACACCAATGAAGAAGCTATTATTGCAGTTTCTTTATTCGATAAAATGATAAATTATTGATGCAATGAGAAGTTGTATTAACATGGATGAACCAAACATATTTTAAAAAAGAAAGCTGGAGCTTCAGTCTTATCTCCACTATATCTGATCGGCGTTATTTCAGCAAGGACACATGACAGTCGTTGTGTTTAGAGTATAGTTAGTCACCTTTAGGGCTAAAAATAGCCACAACAGCACACAAGACCATTTTTGGGGAAACTGAAGCTGGAGGAAACACCTCATACACACTGCGTGTTTGTAGCATCTCACCTTGCTCGTATGGAGATTCATGGAGATTCATGTAAATTCATGCACTGAGAATGGGTGATACTGAACATCAAAGTCAATTAAAACCTATGAATGCACCGGCCCCCCTCCTTTTTTTTTTTTTTGCTTGTGTTGTGGTAATTTCAGAAAATACCAACATGCATCTAAAAAACGTCCCTCAACAGCAGGATTTCACTTCCAATGGCACAAAAACACATGGATGTGGTTCATATCGAGGCGACTTCATGTCACTTTATGTTGAGCAAGGAGGTCTGTTTTTATCCAAACAGGTAAATGCTATAAACAGCAGCACAAGGTTCAAGTTGAAGACACGCAGGGGGAGATAGGGGCAAGTTGTGTTTTTAAATGTGGGAGAGAGAGAGAGAGAGAGACGCATGCATGCAGGTATCAGATGAGCACGCAGACGGCCAAAAACAAAACTCCTCCATGTCCACGGGCGACATGAGTTTTGGCCGGTGGGTGAAGATAAAGCTGCTCGAAATTCAAGGAAGCAACAGGATCGAGAATAAGGCTTGAGATCAAGGAGGGGGTGGGAGGTGGGGGGAGGAGGAAGAGGAGGAGGAGGAGGAGGATGAAGAGGAGGAGGAGGAAGGGGATGAGAAATACCATAACCACATTCCCTCAGTACTGTGTGACATGCAGCATTCAGACCTTGTTTAAGGTTTACACACAGACAGAGAGTCGCTGTACTCACTGGTTTCCCATTCCTGTGATGTGCAGTGGACAGAAGAGACACATACACACACATATACACACACACACACACACCACTACAGTTAAATGCGACAAAATGACATGTGGTTTCTTTTTTTTTCTTTCTTTCAAAGTGTGAAATTCAGTGCAGCGGTGTTAAAAAAAAAGTTTTGGCAACAGTTGTACAGGCTGACAGAGAATCAAACAGACAAACAGACAAACATCTGCAGCTGAAAAGACGTCTAAATATTGGATTAAAACACCATCAAACTGAGCTCATGAACAAATCTGTGTGTTTTCTCTAAACTGTGTAGCTCATGCACTGATGACAAACTAACGCACTTACAATAATAGTTTCTCTCTCTGGGTCTTTTTAAACACTGACAATTGTTGAGTTTGGCTCAGCCTCCACATGCATCTGTTCAGTCTTAGCTCGGGCTCTATTGTTTCTTTGGAAATCTAAATCTGCAGGTTTCTCTTGAACTTCACGGACAAGTACGGATATGCCCAGAGGCGGCGGCGACGGCGGCAGCGTCAAACAGGATGAAATGCAACGAGAAATTCCATTCACACTTTTAGCAAAAACAATTAAAAGTGAGTGACTCATGGTGGTCATATGGTTTGTGAAGTGACAACAATCTGCAGATCTCCACACACAGTGGGGAGCGTCTTCTATTCTATTTTCTATTTCTCTTTTATTCCCACGACCTGAATAAAAACTTGTTATAGGCTATATCAACATGAACTGTTAGAAGCAAAATAATCTGATAATAATCTCCACCATCGCTGCTTTAACAGATGCCAACTGTGTCCACGACGATGATCATGATGATGATGATGATGATGGTCCCTCTCTTCTCCCAGTCGACCCCCCCCCCCACTCCCCAAACTGGCTGACTGGTTATAACACTGGAGAGATTTACCAACATGCAATCTGACTGGTCAGCTGCTGTCAGTGACGCACAGCAAATCTCATCTCAAAGTGAGCTTATTAATTGATAAGCAGACTACCCATAGATGGGGACATGGTGTGATAGTGTGAGGGGGAGAGAGAAACAGAGAGACAGAGAGAGAAACAGAGAGTGGAAAGGGACAGCAACAGAAATAGGGAAGGGGAAATGAGAATTGATTTCACTTGCATTTACAGAAAAGCAGTGGAGAGTTACACATGATATCTTGTTTACTGTGAAATATGAACAGACTCTCTCTCTCTCTCTCTCCTGTGGTGTTGCATTCAGGTGAACTTATATCTGCAGTAATTCAGAGGACGGTCTCCTGTGGTTGGTCCTCCAGTCCTACCTGCACATGCCTCTGTCAGTAGCTAAACTCGGGTTATACAGTATTTTTATGTGAATGAAAAGTTCCTGTGCTGCTCTCTCACTCCGGCAGCTCATCGTGCACTGACGCTGAACACATTTGTAGTTTCTAAGTCATTGAAAAAACGTTTCTCGAGCTCTACTATAATAGCCTACAGTGTCCCTGTGGAAACAAAAACCTGCAGCGACTCTTGTAAATGTAAAGTTTGCGGTGCAGCAGCAGCAGCCGCTCGTACCTGAATCGAAGCGGGGGTCCAGCAGCTGTGTCCGGGGGTCTAGTGTCCGAGTCCGTGTCCGTGTAGTGTGTTGAGTGTGTGAGAGCGTGTGTGTGAGTGTATGTATGTGTGTGTGTGTATGTGTGTGTGTGTCCGCGGCTCGGAGGCTCTGTCACACTGGCTCTGTGCTGCTGCTCTGCAACCTCACCAGCAGCAGCGCCGCTCCTGACGTCACCTCAGGGCAGGGCCGGGCCGGCGGACCAATCAGCAGGCAGAGCTGCGGCGCACAGGTAAAACAGCTCTGCGCTGCCATTGGTCACTGTCCTGCTCACCCCGTGACTCCTCGTGCTGTGGTTACGATGGGATGAAAGCCTTGGAGGTGAGTGTGCGGATACTGTACACACACACACACACACACACACACACACACACACACACACACACACACACACACACACACACACACACACACACACACACACACACACACAGTGAATGTGACATGTAGGCTATGGAAAAAACTACAACAACTGTAGGACTACCAGGACTACTCATATCTACGGTGGCCCCGAAGGCTCAATGAACTGCAAACATTAGCCTATGCAAAGACTCAAATTCTGCACATTCAGAAACAAATGCAAAATTCACAACAAAAGAGAAGAGTTTCAGGGGACACAATAAAAGTGATGGACTTGGCCAAAGACCAATGCTAAGCAAACATATTACTGTAGCCTATAATATAATTGGCTACCTGAATCTTTGACATTATAGCCAAAAACCAAACAAACTCACCTTAGTTTTAAACACCACAAACAAGTAGCCAACACACAGTCCGTCACCTTTTCTTGTCTTTTTAGTCTTTGCATATGTTTTCAGCACTTTGACCTCTCACCGTATTCGCTTGTTATCGCAATAAATTGCTTAAAAGACTGGTGATGGACCAACAAATGGATCCCTAGTGAGTTTTATTCACCTTACATCCCACAACACAGTCACAGTGACTCTTTTAGAAGCAGTTGTCTATTTAGTCACAACATTTTCATCTTGTGTCATGCTTTATTTTTATTTCTGTGTTAGATTTGATTCAGTTTCATTCACCGGTGTGATTATTTTCATTGTTTATGATGTTCACATGTCCATGTTCTGTTGAATCTGTGAAGGTTATCAATGGGTTTAAAGGTTTTAATTGTGTTTAAGTGCATGTCAGAAGAGAATAAAACTAAACCTGGAGCTGAGTCTATAATAAACCCTCCATAATCCTTTCTTCTAACCACACAATCATTGGTAACCACCATAGACTGTAAGGTAACCACAGGGTTTTCCAAAGTGTGGGAAAGTAAGAAACTCCCCTGAAGATCTTTGGCGCCCCCCAGAGGTCCAACTATCACAATCTGAAAACTGCTGGGTTACATTATATTTGTCAGTTTCTAACTGTCCAGTGCTTCATCTACAAGGTTATATTTCATATATTCCATGTAAATTAATACCATGAACAAGTTACTGAAATTACTTTTAAGTGATAAAGTCATGGGTGTTGTGAATCATATCAGGTGCATGTTTAGGTTTAGTAAACCTAGTATTGGTCAGATCTAACAAGATACATGACAAAGTGACAGTTCACTCTTCACTTGAAGCTATTTTGTAAGAGTTTATACTCTGACATATTTTTGATTAGAATAAACTGGTTTGTCTGTGATACTCAAAGTGTCATTTGTGGTGAGCTCTTGCTTCTTTCCTCATATTCATGTTTACTCTTGCTTCTTTCCTCATCCTCAGAGAAGAAAGAGTAGCTACAGGTGTAGCCATTTCAGGCGTCATAAAAATTAATCACACCTGTGTTACTCTTACGACAACAAGGCGTCTTACTCCCTTCCCCTCAGCAATTTGGCAATTTCTGTACAACTCTTGAAAATGTCCCAAGTAAAACAATGAAACATCGCTGAGGAAGTGACACACCTGTGTACGAAATGTCTGGGGGAAACATCAAAGGTTGAAACACCTACTACTTTAGTTGGCATGTAAGGTGCAACTAAAGGTGCCATGCCAACTGAGCAGACGATTGATTACATGACGCAAGACAAGAAAGATTTATTTGCAGGTTAGTTTGCTCACTAACATTTAAAAAAAAAATCTCTTTTAAAATGTCACCTTAAGCCCCTTAGACGACTAGTGTTACATCTATTTTACATATTCTTTATTTCTGTGTTGGACTTTTCATACTGCAAGTTATTGTTTTAAATACTATGGCTCACAGGTTTTGTTGTTGTTTTCTACTGTTCTTCTTGTTCTTTATTTGCAATTCTATTTGTAATTGCAAAGCACCTTGGTTAAAGGTGCTATATAAATAAAGCTTGACTTGACTTGTCTTTAATGCATCTTATTTATTTATTTATTTTTAAATCTGTACCAGCAACTTGTATCTTTGTATGGTGTATAATCGTTGCTGTTGTTGTTATTGTACAGTTTACACACATCAGGGTCCTCTACACTTGCTCTAAGCAGTAAAAACAATCAAATCAAAACAAATAAAAATCAAATTTGTTTATAAAGCACATTTAAAAACAACTGAGATTGACCAAAGTGCCTTAATTTGATGATCAAAGTGCTGTACAAAGTAACCCTGGCTAACATGGCCAGGAAAATCAAGATTAAAAGGAGAGGACATACATGAGGAGCTGACACATGAGACCATTAGGGACACTAAAAGGCCTGAGAAAACATAAAAGTTTTAAGGTGGGCTACAGAAGAAGAACATCTGATTGAGGATGGATGAAAGTAAAGGATGTATATAAAGGGTAAAATCTGTTTCTCGAAATAAAAAATTTACTATTGAAAAAGGGAAAATGCAGACAAAGAGAAAGGTTAAAATATTTTATTAAATGATATAAAGTCGATAGCTCCAAGTTTGTGCTGCATGCTAATATTACTGCCTCACACAGTGAAGTAGCAGCTGCAGTGCGCATGTGCGGCCGCTGGGTGGCGCTGCGCTGTGGCCGCTGCAGTGTCTCGGTCCAGTCGGACCCTCTCGTCGTCATCGTCGACGCTGAGCCGCCAGTTGCCTAGTGACGAAAAACTCTGGACTGCTCCTCCTGATTTCCTGCGTTTTCAAAATCTCATCGCTGCCACTCTGTCAGCTAGCGCCAAGTTGTACCCAGACAACACATTTCATGAGTTTGTTTCGTCTTCACAGCAGAAAATATGAGACAAAAAAGACACCGTTAGTCCTGCGGGGAGTATCGTGTAACGTTTTTTTCCAGGTCGCGTTATGACGAGTCTTGATGAGTGATGAATAATTATATCTTCATCAGGGTCGTTGGGAAAGGGAGCTACGGAGAGGTGAACCTGGTGAAACACAAAACAGACCGAAAACAGGTGAGAAACCAGAAGCGACCATGAAGTTAGACTTAAACCACAGTTGTATAGAAATATACTAACATTTAGCTTTGTCCACAAATGCTTCGTCTTGTTTTGTAACGATCAGACTCGAGTTAGCTTAGAGTTAGCTGAAGTTGGCTACAAGCTGTGATTTATTTACGCTCTTGTACATCATGATTTACATTTATAAAGCACAATTATGTTTTGACACAACGTAGCAAAGCCATAATCAATAATGATAAAGATTTGTATTGATTATTGTAGGGCAGTGAATACTTTGAAAGCTGATGAGAGTTGTTTTCTTATCTGTAACTTAGTATTCATCTAAAAGTTCAGAAGGGTTTGACTATTGACTATTTGAGTTGATTGTATTTGCATAATTAATTGATACTGTGGTAACTGTTATCAAGTTTCGTAATTAATCCTTCAAGCAACTTAAAATATTCATTGAAGAATGTCTACATGAGCATTTTATGGCTCTAGAAATGTATTAATTCCCAATACTGGCATTATGTATTAATCCCTGGTGTCTAACGCTCATTAATTCTTGCTGAAATAATATAATTAGATAGATAGATAGATAGATAGATAGATAGATAGATAGATAGATAGATAGATAGATAGATAGATAGACTTTATTGATCCCAAGCTGGGAAATTACAGTGCAGCAGCAGCATTACACAGATACACAGTGACGATAACAACATATAGTATAAGAATATAAAGAACAAACTATACATAATAAAATAGCAATAGCAAATAAAATAAAATTACTATGTTTATGTGATTTAACCTGAGTTCAGTTCATTATCATATGGTTGGACTTGTTTGTCATTCAGATGTCGACCTTACATGTTTTTTTCCTTGTGTTTTGTTTTTCCGACTTTTTCATGTTCACAGTAATATTGAGTGGTTTCCATAATTTCCAGTGCAGTAAGTGAATATATGTTTTGCCTGTGTTTCAGTATGTCATTAAGAAGCTGAATTTAACCACCTCCACTAAGCGGGAGCGACGCTCTGCAGAGCAGGAGGCCCAGCTCCTGTCACAGCTGCGACATCCCAACATTGTCACATACAGGGAGTCATGGGAGGGAGACGACCGGCAGCTGTACATCGTGATGGGTTTCTGTGAAGGCGGTGACCTCTATCACAGACTCAAACAGCAGAAGGGGGAGCTCCTACCTGAGAGGCAGGTGGTGGAGTGGTTCGTCCAGATAGCCATGGCGCTCCAGGTATACAGTATAATGCAATATGTAAAATGAGGTTCACCGGAATTCAGATGTAAAGTAAATCTCATATTTACAATAATTTTGCTTTTCAGTACCTTCATGAGCGGAACATTCTTCACCGGGACCTTAAAACACAGAACATCTTCCTGACAAAAACCAATATCATCAAAGTTGGAGACCTTGGCATTGCACGAGTATTGGAGAACCAGAATGATATGGCGAGCACGCTGATCGGCACGCCTTACTACATGAGTCCTGAGCTCTTCTCCAATAAACCTTATAACCACAAGGTATCTGGTTTCATTTGCTTTTCAAGTATTTCTCAATGAGAACTCCTTTACAACTGATGTTTTGCTTTTTTTCTCCAGTCAGATGTGTGGGCCCTGGGCTGCTGTGTGTATGAAATGTCAACACTTAAACATGCCTTCAATGCCAAGGACATGAATTCGCTGGTTTATCGCATAGTAGAAGGAAAGGTAAGTTACATCTCTTTCGAAATGTATTTTTAAATGTAATTAGGTATGGAATCAGTTACACACAGGGAGTTTAATTTTCAACAAATTGTGTCTGCTTTTCTGTGAAACATATAACTGTTTTTGTACAAACAGTATCAGAGTTTGGTTAGTTTTCTGAATCTTTGCTTTGTTGATCATTTTGTGAGCATGTTGGCAGAGTTCAGTCACATTTTTGAGCTCTAAGCACACACTGTAAATGAACATAATCCTATTCCTGCTCCAAATAATACATGTGAGAACTATTGATAACTTCAGTCAGCTTGTCCAGGATTCGTATAGCATATTATTTTCTGAATTATCATTATCTCATTATTATATAGTAGATAACTTCAATAACTCATGACATTTTTCCTCTGGTTTTGTCATCAGCTGCCCCAGATGCCCAGTAGATATGATCCTCAGCTGGGAGATTTGATCAAGAGCATGCTTTGTAAGAAACCTGATGACAGGCCTGATGTCAAACTTATTCTCCGACAGCCGTACATCAAAAGACAAATTGCAATGTTCCTGGAGGCAACTAAAGAGTAGGTGTCACCGACAGCAAACCTCCTTCCCATTTATAATTAATTTCTTTGAAATTAATGATTTTAACCCTAAACATTACAAATGTTTTTTAATTTGACATTTACTTAGATTTTTCTATCTCTTCACATTGGGTCTATATTTATCTCTATCTACCCCTTTCATCTCTTGGAAAACAGATTAGAGCTGATGGCTTAGATGCTTTGTGGTTGTTTGGTTTCTTTCCACACCAGGAAAACGGCCAAGTCTAGAAAGAAAGCTGTGAGTGGTGGTGGTGATTGTAGAGCCAACAGCGCCTCACCGGTGGCATCAGCTCAGCCAAAACCCGAGAGGCAGCCTCCAAGTCCTCAGCCTGAACCTTCTGCCAGGGTGAAACGAGTGAGTAACTGATGAGTAGCAAAGCTGATTTTACACAGAAAACACTCCCTTCAATGACATTATTCTTTCTTGGTTTCAGTAAACAGAGATGTTTAAGCATTAAATAAAAATTGTGTTTTGTTTTTTTTTACAGTTTTTTATTCTGACACAACAAGCATTAATTCACAACAAGGATGTATAGATTTATTTTGATCTTGTGGATTGCTCTGATTGCTATACTCTTGTTTACCTCGGCCTCCTCTGTTTTCATGTCAGGCAGGGAATTGATAGTGTTTCTTATGGTTTGTGTTTTTCCCCTTTCATCCACAGAAAGAAGAGAAATCACAGCAACATAAAGCTTCGAATGGCATCGCTGACTCCACTCCAGTCCAGACACCTCCACCAGTCAAATCCTCTTCACCCGATGCTCTTAAATGCAGCCTCGAATCCCTGGCAACCGCCAGCAACATCAATATTGATATCCAACCGCAGGAGGATGAGGACGTGTTGAAGAGACAAGTGCAGAGGCCCCAGTCGGTTGTGTCACAGCAAGGCACAGGTGACGACCACGTGACTCGCAGCGGGCACAAAGACAGCAAGGGGAAAGGGAAACCGGATCCTTCCCCTGCTCGATCCCCTATTAAGCCCCCTCCGAAGGCTGTATCAGGTGTCGGCCGGAGGGGAGGAGATGAGAGAAAGGCACCCAATGGATTGTTAGACTTTCAGCCACAGGCCACGCCAAACCCAGGGGAGACGTTTTCTGTCTTTGGGGAGAAGCAGATGTCAAATGTGGATGATAAGGATGATACCATGGAGCTGCTCCACGAGGCTAACATGCAGAACCCAAAGCCAGGAGCGGAGAAACTGTCTGCTTTTCCTGCTCCTGAGAGGAAACCTGCACACAGATCTAATATAGAAAATATCAGTGTGGTTGTGGAGACGAATATGGACAATAAAAATGACACCGTTACCCTTCTCAAGGGAGCACCAATACAACATACCTCAGACATCCAAGTAAGTGGTAATGACAGCTGAGTGATACATTTGCCGTTTGTTCGTTGTGTGTTCTTGTCTGTTTTTATGTGTGAATTCATCTCTTTGTAGGAAGATTTAGAATCTACTGAAAAGCTTTTAGAGCCACTCCCTCTAACACAAGTAAGAATTAAAGTTCTTGCTCTTTTTCTGTGAATTAATTTAATGTCACTAATACCGAATTAGGACAAAAACATATTTTTTGTTCTTGCAGAATAAAAAGTTTAATTTTATTTGTTCAGGAGCCTGATCAGGAGGAAACACGCCCACCGCTCAGTGAGCCGGGTCCTACTCCGCAGCTTTCATCAGAACCTTCGATGTCACAACAGAACCAAGCGAGGGATATAAAGTTGACACACAGGGATCAGACCAAGGTAAAGATCAATGCAGGATTTAATACTGAGTCACTGAAATTCAGGAACTTGTAGACTTAAAGGGATACTTCACCCAAAATCGATAATTCACCAATTTTCTACCCACCGTCATGCCAAGGAAGGGTTTGGAGAACTTTCGAGTTATCGAAACGCTTTTGGAGTTCCAGGGGGGGTCCGGATTTTCAGCTACTACTACAACAAGGATAAAAACAGAGATCACATTAATTTTTTCCGAACAACTTTTTCATGTGGCGGCTTCAGGACACTTGGGTCAGTACAGACGAGCAGTATGGAGGTATCTGGATGTTTCATAGTGTGTGTTTTGGACCATTCAAAAGTGAACTCTATCCGCCGCCATTATATGAAAATCCATTGCCAGCCGGACCCCCCCTGGAACTCCTAAAGCGTTTTGATAACTCTGAAAGTTCTCCAAACCCTTCCTTGGCATGACGGTGAGTAGAAAATTGGTGAATTATCGATTTTCGGTGAAGTATCCCTTTAAATACACCTTAGTCACAGAATTCAATAATGTAATATTATTATGATCATGTAACAAAATGAGAAAAGACAATAATTCTCAGATTGATAGAGGTTAACTCAGGTCAGCTTTCATGCTTGTTGTCTTCTTACAGTCCAAGGTGGCTCCTCCTCGACCTTTACCTCCACCTCCTTTTGAGAGCAGAGCCACGGAGGGAAGGAAGAGGAACAAGAAAAACACTGAGAGCAAGAAAGCTGCTGTGGCTGCGACCTCCACATCAGCAGGTTCCCGCAAGGAGGCTTTGTTACCGCTGCCACAGGTGAGACTAGAGCCGGGGATTCCTCCACTCATATACATTTCAGAATAATCATATTGCCCTTATTAAGATCTAAACCAGCCTAGAGAGCAGACACTGTTATCAGTCAGAGTTGAATGCCAAGCTCCTCCATCTTCTTTATATTTTAGGTTGAAAATTCATAGAATCACAATATTTTTGCACATTAAAAAAAAAAAAAACTCTTGGTCATTGGTGTGGTTTATTCTTGCTGAAGTGGGTCTATTTTATTTTCAGGATCGTCCTCTGTCTGCCAGAGAGAGAAGGAGACTGAGGCAGTCTCAAGAAAATGCTGGTCAGCCAGGTAATTACTACCTTACTAAAAAAAAAAAGGTCTTTTCAATCACTTATACATTTGATTAGACTGAGGAACAGAGATGCACATACACATACACATTTTAAGGAAAATAATCAATTTGTTATTTTGACTTTGTAAAAATAAAAAAGTAGATGATTGTGATATTTCCTTGATTACTTTTGTGTTTTTCTCTCAGGTACTGGTGCTGTAAGACGAGCCTCTTATGATGTCACATCCACCAATGCTGAACACTACAATGGTCCAATTAGCAGATCTGTTTCCGACTCGTACACAGTCACTGGGGCCAACAGTAAGGTACACATAACCTTTTCATCATCTATATGAATATGTGAGCATAATCTATTAATGTTACAGTCCAAACTTGTGTCACAACAGTGGGATATGTTTTATTACAGCAGGATAAGTTGCTGGAGCGGAGGTCGGATGATGAAGAATGCAGCTCATCCACAAGTTCTACAGAGCGGTCAGAGGGAGACTGCAGGGAGAGGTGAGATAACATCCGAGTGCAGCTCACATCAACTCAAATATGGTCACTTTACTGTATAATTTGTGATTTATGAATCATCTGCAGGAAGACTGAGTCCAGTGACATGCAGGATTTGGTCCACATGATGACCCAGACGTTGAGGATGGATGTTGGAGACGGTGTGACCGAGGTGGACAAAGGCAGATGTGGCTCTACTGCTCTGCCAGAG
Source organism: Trachurus japonicus (assembly GCF_045865225.1). NCBI lineage: Eukaryota > Metazoa > Chordata > Actinopteri > Carangiformes > Carangidae > Trachurus > Trachurus japonicus. The sequence continues at coordinate 7,189,709 of NC_140911.1, forward strand.
TTCAGACTGAACAGGAAGTACAGAGACACCCTGGTGCTTCATGGGAAGGCTCGGGAAGAAGCAGAGAACTTGTCTCTGGGGGAAATACCGATAGGTGAGATACTTCACAACCAAAACTCTGCAGTCATCAGTCAGATGGTCTTTATGGAGCTTCCTTGTGTTTACCAAGTGTGTGTCTCCTATAGGTTCAACATCTGGTCCAGCTAAGGTACGGAGAGCCATAGAACAGCTGCGAACAGATGTGGTGAAGGGCCTGGGGGTCAAGCTGCTGGACAGAGTGCTGGAAATCATGGAGGAAGAGGATGACACTAAACGAGAGGTATGGTCTTAAAGAAGTCATATGTAACTCCCCTGATAAAAAACCCTCAATAATATTATGAAGAGGGAGGAGTAAATGCAAATAGGGACTAGGAATGTGGTTTACAACCAGTTAAATGAGCCACACCTTTGAACATGTTTGCTGTTGGATGGTGGCAAGGTGAACAAGTGCATGAACTAGATATTTTGTATCACATGCAAACAAAACTTGGTTTGCTCCGAATTCAAGAAATTAATTCACATACTATTTGTTACCTAATTAATGTTGGTTACTGTTCTTGTTCTCGCTGCAGCTGTGCCTTCGTGACCAGATGGGCGATGAGAAGTACCAAGCTTACGCTGTGATGGTGAGGCAGCTGAAATTCTTTGAGGATATGGCATTCAAGATTTAGAGATCAACCATGTACAAAGAGGAAAAATATTTCTATTTTCTTGACACTACTTGTGAGCACTTGCACACAAACTGCAGTGATCGACAGATTTCACATAACATGATTCTTTCAAACTTGTGCTTAAGTGAAAATCAGCTGATATTGTTCACGAGGATGAATTTATCGTCACCAAAAGACCACCATGTTTCTGTTGCATTGTAAAAAGACATGTAAATATAGTTTGCCTCATTCCTCTGCAAACACAGAATTTGAAATGAATCCTGTATTTTTCAGGAATCCTATGCAATTTTTTTAGTAATGTTACAGCACCATGTTTTCCTACTTGCTGTTCTGCATACTCATTTGTTTATTTATGATGCAGGCCAGGATTTCCATAGTTGTCAGTGATGTCACTCCTGCTGTTTTACTGTATTTTCTTCTCAACAAAATAATGTAATGTAGATGTTGTAGATATTAACACTTGAATTATTTCTAATAAATCCCAAATGTCTTCTTTGTTTAAACCTTTTTTCCGCGTATTGTTCTTTGTCCTCGCAAAACAATGTTCAGTACCTCATTCAGAAAGAAAAATCTACAAATGAAATCCCATTTAGAAAACATAGACAGTATTAGATGTTTATTTGGACACATACGTATTTCATTACTGACTGATAAACACTGTAACAAAGTTTTCTTTCTAAACGCTTCAGTTGTGAACTGTGAGAAAAATAATTCCCAATATAAAAAGGTGTATGAACAGAAAGGCAACAATAGGTCTGACTTATTTGTGCTTCTTCTTCTTGAGGCTTTCCTGAGGTTTTGGGCTCGGCTCTCCGCTGATCTCTGGTAAAGCTGGCTGCCACGCCAGAGGACTCTTTCTGTACATGGGCCAGGGGGGCAGGGTCAGCTAAGGTTGAGGACAGAAACAGAAATAAATTATATAATGTTATTAACTTAACAGAAACTCTTTTATCTATAGGTGGTGGCATAGCAGAAACAAATCTTACCACACAGGAAATGGCGAATCCAGCCAACACTATGTAAACTGTCCACCCAAACTGTTCAATGACCAGACCGTACACGAATCCAATAACCTGGAAAGAAGATGCAAAAGATATCACCAACCACAGGTAAAAAAAAATAATAATAATCCTGCCATTCTGGCTGTGATGTTTTGAATTGCAAGTTTGCATGTGTCATGGATCATGGTTAGTTACCGCAGAAATGAGTATTATTCCTTGGAAGATCTGTTCAGCCAACTTCTGACCTTTGTAATCCTGCAACACAATAAAAAAAAAAAAAACACACATTAGTGCAACTCTTCACATCAGTTTAGTCCAGTAAAAGGCATCAGATGTCGCCTAGAAATCTAGACGCACCCTAGCGGCAGCAAATATACATTTTAATGATATAGTCTGGCTTGTCAGGCTACATCAGATGAACAACGATGGCTTCATTTACAGGTGCACTTGACTCTGCAGACGATCAAATGAGACCAGGATAACTCTTTTTACAGTCTATGGGATAACTATAACACAGATGACGTTGCATGTAGCCTACTAGTACACAGCTTCTTCCATTATTTAGTGAGCATTTGTGTAAATATCCGCTTGCAATATGACTTTTGCATAGTTTTTGATTAAAGGTGATGAAATTAAACGTTGTCCAGCAGCTGTTACCCACAACACAACATCCGCAGGTTGGCGTTAGCTTGATGGCTAACATGAATGAATCGCGGGTAGCATTAACTCAAATCACTCTCCCTTAAAAAAAAAAAAAAATCTTACCATGTGCGTGGGAATGGTCTTGAATATAGACAACATCTTTGCACTTGAAATGAAGAAGATCGATCAGGCTGATCAGAGTTTGGAGCTATAACGGTTACAAACCAAAACCAACAGCAGCAAGCAGCAGCAGAAGAAACTCCACTTCCGCTCCCCAAAAAAGATACGTCGCTGTTGTGAAGGACCCATCCGGGTACTTCGAGGCTGTCATAACTTCCGGTAGCTGCGCAGGTTCCCGGATGTATAAACAACATGGATGGGGTTAAGCGCTGGCGTCGGTTTGGAAATGTACTTATGTGTTAGTGAAATGGTTAGACTGCCTAAAATACTCGCCTGTTTGTATGACTGGCTACTTTTAGCCCGTTTGTTTTAAGCGGGCACTTAGTGCGTTATATCTCGGGTCATTAATTCATATCTATACAATGAAATGTAACTGTAATTATCGTTTGATGTGTTTTAAGGAGCAAGCTAATTACATTTAAGGACCAGGCAAACGCATAGACGGCTATTACTCCGTGCAACGGCGACAGATAAACTTGTAGATGTTGAGTTGGCAGTTTGGCTGTGGAGTCAAGTGAATTACTTTTCTTTTCTTATCTTATCTGTTTTTTTTGTTGTTGTTTTTTACGAGCCGACTGAAGCAGCACTGGTTTGTGTCCGCCGTGTGAACGCCGGTTATAAACCACCGGGCTCGGGTTAGACGCTTTTCATTACCCCGGCGGCGGTGCAGCTGCTGCAGTCCTGGGCATCGCCTGCCTCCGTCCTAGGTCAACACGTCTAAACAACACATCTGGGACCACATTCACATCAAGTTTTAGGTGTTTTTTTGTGTTTATTTTGGATTTTCATCAGAGGGACTGGAGAGGCGGATGTGGCCGTTGTCATGACACTGAGGAGAGGTGAGTCAGTCTGGATGATGAAGTGGTGGTTATCTGCATCTGTAAACAATAGATTTGTAATTGCATGTCTGAATGGAAAACAACTAAACAGAGTGTTTACTGTTCATATTTGATACCTTTTTTCTTTCATATTGTCTGTGTATCCCTGTTGCCCAGTCTACCTCTGTGACATACAGTATATTTAACATCAGCTGTTCCTCTGTGGCTTTCAGTAAACGTGGTCATCCTCCTGCTGCTGGCTGTGGCCTTCCTCATCATAGTTCAACGAAACCTCCTCAACCTCGGTGACTTTTTACACAAGGAAAACCCAGGTACCTTCATGTTTGTCCCTGTATCCCAGCTACACTAGTGTATTGCACTGTTCTTCTTCTTGTTGGGTGTGTCCCATTAGACAAATGCAGTGCATGTAAATGAAACCATGGAGGCACACGCCACACGGTGAGCTCCCAAATGTCTCTTCTTCACCCCAGATGCAGGTGTTGTTCTCCCCTTTGAGTCGGAGCTGACCCCAGACCTCAGACCTGAGTCGGCGAGGAAAGGAGAGGAGATCCCCGTCCTCATCACCGCTGCTGAGGAGAGACTCGGTGCCGTGGTCGCTGCCATGAACAGCATCTACCAGAACAGTAAAGCCAATGTCGTCTTCACCATCGTGACCTTGAATGAAACAGTGGACCACTTAAAGTAAGACACTGAAACAGGCAGGTCATCATAATGCAGGCCAGATTTGATTTAAGTAACCTAACAGGGTTTCTTTGTCTGTTTATTTGTTTTAACCACAGAGCTTGGTTGAAGGAGCCAAAGCTCAAGACCATCAAATACAAGATAGTTATTTTCCAACCTGAGCTCCTCAGTGGTAAGACGCCTAAAGATTCACAGGCGCTGGAGATTGTAAAACCGGTAAGACGACAGACTGAATGCACTGTCACTGTCCCAGATTAGATGTTGAATATTCATGGTTCCTCTTAAACTATAGTCACCTCTCGCTAATCACACTCTAATGGTCTATTTCTCAGTTGACTTTTGCCAGGTTTTATCTTCCCACGTACATACCCGAGGCAGAGAAAGCCGTCTACTTGGATGACGACATCATTGTACAAGGTAAAAAATGTTTTCCATTTACCATGATCATAAGAATAGTAGTTCTTTTATTTATACAGCACGTTTAAAAACAAGGGTGTGCAAAATGATAAGAGCAGCTGAATAAGACGTGAAAATGTGATAAAAGGAAATAAAAACAGTACAAAGAGACTGAAGAAACTAAAACAAATAAAGAAAGTTCCCTTTAATTATTCTCAAAAAAAGAAAAAAGAATTTCTGAATGAGATCTAATGAATGGATTTTGCTTGTTCTGTGGGATCTCAGGGGACATTCAAGAGCTCTATGAAACCAACCTCAAACCGGGACATGCAGCCGCCTTCTCAGACGACTGTGACTCAGCTTCTGCCAAAGGCATCATCCGAGGGGCTGGAAATCAGGTGCGAACCAACCAACTGCATTTTTTTTTTTTTTTTAAAGGATTGGATGTAGAGTATTTCTTGAATCTATAATTGACCTTTTTTTTCAACAGAATAACTACATAGGTTTCCTGGACTTCAAGAAGGAAGCTATAAAGAAGCTGGGGATGAGAGCCAACACATGCACCTTCAACCCCGGCGTCATCATCGCCAACCTGACTGAGTGGAAGAACCAGAACGTCACCCAGCGCCTGGAGCACTGGATGGAGCTGAACGCACAGTAAGCTGCTCACAATTAGACTTAATTGCCCATTAGTGTCACGGAACAAACATTTAATCCGGTGCACTCCCCTCTGTTAGTATTGAGCTAAAAAACTTTGTTTGTTTCCCCAGGGAAGATCTGTACGGTAAAACACTGGCAGAGAGCATCACCACTCCTCCTCTCCTCATCGTTTTCTACAAACGTCACTCCAACATCGACCCCATGTGGCACGTCAGGCACCTCGGTAAGAAAATTAGAAATAATTTACACATCTTGGTATCGGCGACAGTTATCAGTCCATTTGTCCATCCCCTTCATTAACACAATATCTCAGTTATATCTCAGGGAATGTCTTCGCATTTGGCACAAACTTTCACTTGGATTTTTCAAAGGTCAAAAGGTCACAGTTTTGGCCTTGTGAATACAGAATCTTTTAAACTTTGATACAAATGAATGAACTGATTAGATTTCTCTGGCCACGTGTGTCTCACTTTTAGCTTAAACTGCAGAATGTAACATGAATGTTTAATAGAACGAAGTAGTGAAGTAATGACATTTAATATCCAAGTCGTCTAAGTGAACACTATGACATCATACTGTCCTGGAAAAACACTTCTGGCCATTATTCAAGACTGTAACTCAGAAAGGAATAGGAATAGTGAGTATATTTATAACAACTTGGCCTGTCAGCAGAGTTAAACAACCACAAATCAGTTACCATATGCCTGTTTTGTTTTTGTTCTTTTTGGCTGTTGGCTGCAGATCAAATTATTTTCACATCTGGACAACCTGAACAACCATTGCTTGTTATGGTAGATTGTTTGATACTGAAAAAACAACAACAACAATCGTTGGTGCTAAAAAGGAATTGCAATACCTTTTAAGTGGTATCAGTGTTTACAACATGAATGTCAATGTTGTGTTTCATGACACTTTGGTCTACTTCTTCATGAAATCTTGAACGATTTCTGATGTAATTCTGCTGTTATGAAACTGTCTGCTCAGTTTATTTCCACCAGAAATTAGAACTGATGTTGAAAGCTGCATTCTCTGTAGATGAGGCAACTTGTCTGGTTATATGAATTGATGATTTATACAGAGTTTATATTTCTTTAACTGCAGTACCAGTGGGTAATTCCTGCATAAGTCAATGTTTTGACAGAAAATAAAACCGACAGCATGGTGTACATGTAATAAGTCACATGACCTTGGTTTTCTCAGGTAATGCAGGAGCTGGAAACCGCTACTCGCTCCAGTTTATAAAAGCTGCCAAACTCCTTCACTGGAACGGACACTACAAGCCCTGGGGGAGAGGGTCGTCTTTCACTGAGGTGTGGGACAAGTGGTTCATCCCAGACCCCACAGGAAAGTTTCATCCAGTGCGAAGACACGCTGGGGACAAGTAGACTGAAGGAAGAAATAAAAAGGTTTGAGGAACAGTTAAACCAACCAAACCAGCCCTGACGCAGCAGGACCTCATCATGTGATTATCTCAGGAATGGAAAGGCTCCACCAGCCAGACCTGTGTCTGACATCTGCCATACTGTCCTCTGAGCATGCAAACCTGTGTACTACTACAGACTTGCCATCATATCGTTCCCCTCGAGTGCCCTTGAGATCGCTTTGACCAGCTTTTCTCTGTATATTCTGATTAAATTCCGACTTTTTCTAAAGAGCTATAGACTTTATTTTTTATTTCAGGATGTCATCAGAGGTGTGACACTATGACCTTACTCTGAGATGAGCTACTCTGTGATAATAAGATGCCAGGATCACCATGTACAACTTAAGCCATCATTGCCAAAGTCATTGTGACTTGAGTAGGTGTGTTTACATGCAGCTAAGTAATGACTTTCATTTGCTTTTGCTTTCTAATACTAATTGGTTGTGTATAGTTTCCTTGTGTGTTAGTGTAGCACAGTTCCCTTCAGAGATCAGTTTCCATAAAGATGTTCATGTTTTTACCTCAGTCCTTCCTGTGGATGGAAAAGGGATTATTTCTGTTATCTATTATGCCAGTTTCAGACTCTGGTTTTCTAGTTTTTAACACTTCAGTTCCATCATTAGAGAAAATGTTTTCTTTTATTTTATTTTACATGCAGACCACTACATCATCTGCACCTCAGCAGAAACAGAAGAACCTAATGTTTGCACAAACTCTCCCACTTCACTGTCAGGATTTTTATACAAATTAAATGCATCCGACTTGCTGGTGTAAATACTTTTGTACAGTGCGTGAAATAAAACTTACATTTTTATCATTTAAGTCTTGTGACTTCATTGTCTATTTATTGCAAAAATGACTTAGAACAAGAAAAACTGATAAAACACTGTTAAAATGTTTGTGTCTCAGCTGTAGTGGCTCTTATAACTGTTTGAAATTCATGGTGTGGGGGGAAAACACAACAACAAGATAAGAGTTTAATAGAGGGTTTATTACATTTATAGAAAGTCATCTATATACATTATTCTGCATTAACACAACATATTACAAATGACCTGTGGATATTTCAAGGTGAAAGCTGTTGGTGATTAAATAACCATACATAACCATCCCACAACAGATTCAGAGTCCATTTCCTGGACAGTGATCAGCCCCCAGACAAACAGGATTCAGTGTTGAGCTGAAAAATGTGGTCTGGGTTCAAGGCTCAAGTCCTCGTCTGGAAAAACATCCCATTGTCTTCCAGGTTTAAGCAGAGAGGGAAGGCCACACATTAACAACGTGTCTGAAACCAGTCAAAGGCCTCCTGACAGTCGTTTCCATATGTTCAGCATCTGTACAAGTCCAGGTCTGCAGTGCAATCTGCATCAGACCACCATGTGAGTGCAGGTGCTTGTTCAGAGACGATGCTCATTTAAAATCTGTGTTGAAGTCGTAGGCGTCGTCTGTCGTGGCCGTGGAGAGGCTGATGTCGATGGGGACAGACTGGAACTGCACCTTGTTGGGCTTTTCTGCAAAGAGGAGACGGAATAAAGTTAGAATTTGACCTACTGGGTGTAGATGTAAGTGATAAGGTTTATTTTTTATTTTCAATAAAAACACGATTTACCTTTAAGCGACTCTTTCTGTGGTTCCTCCGGCTCTGTTTTATCTGGCTCCGCGGCTGTTTGTTCAGGCTGCGAGAAGAACAGATGTTCAAACTATTAAAATTCCAACAATCCTCCAGATAGAGAGTGATTTTATAAATGTACAGCCAACAGGATCAGAGTTGGATTAGAAGTCTTCACAAACAAATCAAGACTTGCATTTTTTGTCCTCATATCCATGCACATTATTCGAAGCAGCTGTATCGTCTGAACGTTCTCCAAGAGGAGAGGGTGTGTAATTACCTCATCGTCCTGCGCTGCCTCGCTCTCTGTGGCGGCGGCGGCGGCAGCAGCAGCAGGCGGCTTCTCTTCTGTGACGTCGCTGACGCTCAGCAGGCCGGCGGTCAGCCCTTTAGAGAGGAAGCTGATGCTGCTGGCCTGGTTTGGAAACTTCACACCTACAAGAGCAAAAGTTGTTGAGTAAATATGGTGGTTTTATTTATTAATTAAAATATTGTGTTATTTTTTATGTCTAAAAGCACAGTAGTGGTCCAAACTAAGTCATGTTCTTATATACAATGTGTGATGCGGACACACAACACTACACATGCTTCACTATTAAATTGACATATCTGCAGTTTTTCTATGCACAGTGTTTGGATCAGCGTTGGATTAGAAGTCTTCATGGTGAAGTTAAGACTTGCGTTTTGTCCTCATTTCCACACTGGTGCACTGCAGATGCCGACCCTACAGTGTTAGCTTAATGTTATATATTACAGTTTTTCTTAATTGCTAAAACACTAATTTCTGTTGTGTGAATCAGTTGCTCAGTTGTCTAAACTCATTCACTGAATTGAACATCCTTTTGACAAAACCATAAACAATCTTCACCTAGTATTTGCAGATCTCAGTCATTCCTTTTGCCAAACTATGAATACAATTTTCGTGCAATAAAACACAGTTGTCACTGTGATGTGTAAATGTGTAAATATGAGGGGGAAAAATGAATGTCTGAGTAAAAATATATGAATGCTTTATTTAAAACTCTAAATAGGTAATCCAACTGACATGCCGGTACCTTTCAGAGTTTCCTGGTTGCCCGTTTCCAGTTTGCTCAGGTCCCAGCCTTTCTGCAGCTCAGCCACCACGCTGTCAGACAGGTACGCAGGGAGACTGTGGTTCTCTGATGGTTTACAGTGGTAGCTCACTTTGGCTCTGCAGAAACAAATGAATGAACACAGATGAAGGATCAAGCAAACATGTTCACAACACTCCACATGCTTCACTATTAAATTAACATATCTGCAGTTTATATATGCACAGTGTTTGGATCAGCGTTGGATTAGAAGTCTTCATGGTGAAGTTAAGACTTGCGTTTTGTCCTCATTTCCACACTGGTGCACTGCAGATGCCGACCCTTCCCGACATGTCAGGTAACTAACCAACAAACTCACCCTGTCCAATCAGCGAGGAACGCTGTGGCTGCCTGCTCCGTGTTGGCGACTCCACCTTTCTGCAGATAACCGCGCTTTTTGGCGAACATGGTTAAAAACTCCAGAGAGTTTCTGAAGTCTGGGACCATGTACTGGAGCATGATCTGAAATGGAGAGAAGATGAAGATGATTTTTAGTTTTTCTTTTCCCTTTTTAGTGTTTACTTGAACTTAATTCATCTGTACCAATTCTCTTCTTTTGTCTCGCTTTTTGTTTATTTATTTATTTATTTATTTAGTGTTGTTATCATTACTACTACTTTTATTTTTACTATCAACATCTTCCCCTTATTTTTCCTTTTTTAAATTTTGTTATTTCTATACCTTGCACAAGGTATGTGATTATTATTTCTTTACTGCCTCAGCACATCAGACATCCTCTCGGTCTGTTTTTAAATCCCAATTTAAGACCACCTATTCTCCCTGGCTTTTAACACCCAGTAGGAAGTTGACTTCATTTATTTTATTTTAATGATTTTACTGTGTTTTATCTTTTATCTCATTGATTTTAATTCTGTTTTATCTTATTGTGTCTATTGTTTTATTGTGCTTCTGTTGTGTTACTTATTGTATTTTTATCTTGCTGTGCAGCACTTTGGAAACCTTGTGTTTGTTTAAATCGTGCTATATAAATAAAATTGGATTGGATTACTGTGCTTCAATTATTTGTTAGATCAAGGTGAGGTCATGTTATAAGCCTTTCGGGTTTCAGACCTCACCTGCACATTTCTTTTTCGTATCTTTCTTACTAGTAAGAGAGATAAGTAAATGTTTTGTTTTATTTTATATGTGCAAATAAATAAAGTCTAAAAAAAAAGTCTGTTATATTTATTGATCAGTGTCATTTCATTTCCTAGAGAACACCCTGAGGCATCTACGTACATGGGTCTTGTCACACTGTTTGAGCAGAGTCCTCACGGCCTCCAGCACACTCTCCTGACCCTCCTCCAGCTGCAGACTCCTCAGAGCCATCGAGGCTGCTGGGTTGGACGGCGACGCCACGACGCCGGGGCTGTCGATCAGCTTCACGGTCTTCGAGATGTGAACCTCCTGCATGCATCTGCAGGGGTGGAGGAGTGAAGAGTTAACAACTGACCATGGGCATAAACTGTAAGAATGCAAACCATTAATCTCAATATGCAGCGTCACGACTCACTTTGTGATGCCTCTCTTGACTCCGCTGTTGCAGGCCAGGATCCCCTTCATGGTGTTGATCAGGCTGCTCTTTCCCACATTAGGAAAACCTGAGGGTGGAAGAAGAAGACATGTGTCAAACTGAGGATTCAGACAATCAACAAAAGAAACCAGAAAACACAAAGTTGCATTGGATAGATTAGAATTTGTGTTAACGTAACTGCTGCTTACCAACTACTCCCACTTTGAGTGAAGCTTCCTTCTCTGTGTTTGCTGCATATGTTGTGAGGAGCTCCATGAGGCAGCTGTTTCCAAAGCACATCGCTGCTCTGGATTTGTCCAGGACGTCATTCGAGGCCACGATCCTGCTCTTCTTAGCTTGCTGATGAAGACCGAACCAGACAAGTACAATAACTTTTAATTGGGCATCCATGAATAATGCAGCTTTAGATAGGAGAGAATATGTATACTATCTGTTGATCTAGTTAAAGTTTTGTCCACAAACACACACATCAGCTCTGATTATTATATCAGAGCCAGTAAATATGGTGATTTGTCAGTTCCTTTCGGAGGCATTAACCAGTTACAGCAGCACAACACAAGCTGCTGAACCTTCTCAGTCCTCCATATTTGTGCAGCACATCTTGCAAATCTAATTTGTACTGCAATTAATCCAGAGTTTATATCCTCAAAGTCTAAACACTTGTGTGTGAAATGCACCTCCTACCACAGTTTTGTCCTGAATCTGTGTTGATGCTTTAAACGCCACGACTGGAAACTCCTTCTGTAAACACTGTATCCACTTCTCCACGTTCTCCTTTGGTACCAGGTCTACAACAGAAAATCAAACTAATTATTTTAAGTACAGTTAATCTATTAATTAAAACCCAGAAATCATTTAATCACTGTGTGCACTTTAACAATAACATCTTTATTTACCTATTTTGTTCAAAACAAAAAGCAGTTTCTTGTTGCCGTCCCTCTGCAGCACCGCCTCCTCCAGCTGTGGACACCTGCACCCCAGAGGATCACGAGCATCGAGGACTTCTATCACTACGTCAGATGCATCGATTACCTGAAGAGGAGGAGGAGGAGGAGATCATATTGAGCACGGATGTGAGTTTCTTGATAGGCTTTAACAGTTTCTTTCTACTGTGAAGCACTGAACAGGATCGGGTCGTCCTACCTTGTTTAATTCACCACAGAGGTACTGTTTTGAGCTCTTGTCTGGACCAGCTGCTTTCTTTAAATGTTTTGCATTTTCATCCTTTGGATATGAGAAAAAAAAATATGTTAGCGACCATTTAGGTAATTAAAATTGGATTTAACAGATTACAACATTGTTTTCCTTTCACCTGTCGAGCTTTCTTGGCTTTAGGTTCAGGATCTTTACTCCCAGACTCCTTTTCCTTCTTCCTCTTCTGGGCTCGCTCCTCTTTCTTGGCTTGTTTCTTCCTCTCTTTTTCTTCTTCGATCTGTGGCACAAGTTTTTGTGTAAAGTAAAGTTTATTGCGAAAATCAACGAGTGGACACAAAAACACACTTTCTCAAGGCATTTTAATAAGTTATATTCGTTAAGCTCAATGCATTAACATAGTAATTATGGTGATATATAGCTAGGACAGGTGCCGACCTTCAGCCTCCTCTCCTCCGCCTCCCTCAGGACCTCCTCTTTGAAGGGAGCACTGCTGGGAACTCCGATGTCCTTCTTCACTCGTTTACTCACTCCTTTCTTCTTGGCCTCTTTTTTTACTTTTCTGTTGTGTTCACGGACCTAAACAAACACCAAACACGAGAAAACAAGTTAAATCCACATGGACCGTGAAATGAGATAGACAGAAAAAAACACAGTAGCCATAACGAGCTCGTGGTGCTCACACAGGCCTTATCCTCCGTGTAGCCTACACATGTTGAACGTGACTTCAGAGACACTCACCTTCTTCTGTATTTTGTACTTTTTGGCACATGAGAGCCGTTTACTCGCTTTCCTTAACTCTGCGGACAGAAATAAAACAGTTTAATCGTTAGTTGAACAGCTGGCTAAAGACGAAGCTAATTACAGTGGATGAACGCACAGCGGTGACTGTTAGCGGTTAGCTTTTACAATTAAGTGCATCAACAGAACAATAAAAGTCTTAATTAATTAAGAATAATTTCTATTCTCCTAATAAACTCGTATAGTCAGGTAATTTAACTATTTGTGTTTACTTACTTGGCCGTTTCATGGTGCTCGTGTGGGAGCTGCCAATGTGACTGCGACCCTCTCACACGTGGAGAACTCACTGCACAAGTGTGAGGCGACGTCACTTCCGCCTGTGTCAGCGAGGAGCTGGTGCAGCCGCAGCGCCCCCTGCCGAGCCGGAGCGACAACGACCCTCACTGGTTAAAGCCTGCACATCATAGACTGTAAAAAGCATGAGATGATGCTCCTATTTCATATACTGTAGCCTATTTAAAAACTTTGTCTCTGGAAAAAGTAAACAACTTTATTATTACTGTAATTAGTTAGAATCAAATTATGTGAAATAGGATGGTCCTTCAGGCTTTCCGGAAAAAAAAAGAAAAAAAAACCCATTGAAAATGATTCAAGGTACAATTTATTGAGTTTCTTCTTCGTCTCCTACTTCTTCTTAGGAATGTATTTATTTAAAACAGGGACAATGCACAAAGAAACGTTAATCTCGTAGGACAAGAAAAGATGTCTTGAGCCAGGTGGCAGCATTTGCTAATGTCCACCTGTAGTTCCTTCCAGCAGGTAAGAACAGATGAAAAGATAACAATATCAAAATCGGTGAAATATGACAAGAAAAAATAAATATGATGGCCATAGTATTTTATATGATGGGTCGTACAAGACAGAACTCATTCTGGCCCTCTCACACACATTTATTCTCCTCTCCTCTCACGTACATAGGCTACATTCTCACTCTTACACACATGCGTTCTCCTTTCACATACAAGCTCTCACACACATAGGCTATGTATACTTCTCATACATACCGTATATTACTTTTCAACACATGCACACATTTTCACTCTCACGGTTCGTACATGCATTCACGCTTACACATGTGCATTCTTTAATTTCACTCACATACATTGTAACTCTTACATTGATACAGTATAGTGTCACTTTTACATATCTATAGCCCACTCTCATTAGGGGCCGGGCAGCATCAGCTGCCAGGACCCTATTGTTTTTCTCAGTGTTCTTCTTTCTTCTTCCTAGGAAGTCCTACTTCCCATGCATAATCAGTGAAAAAAACTTCACAGAAATGTTCGACCCCATGCCAGATTTACTCAACTCCAAGGACATGTGTGCTTATTGTGCCCCCGCGTTTACATTTAAAAACTTTGAAAATTTCTACCAAAGCAACGGTACATGCTACAGTTTTGAAACTTCACCAAAATGTTGCCCCAATACTGCTGAAACTTTTGTCCACTTACGTAAACTCAGTACAAATTATGAAGTCCATCACTCTGTTTTTTTCCAAATCTGTAAAACTTATAAAACCTATCTCCTCCCACAATTTTTGCTCGATTGACACCAAACTTGCTAGAGAGCATCTTCAGACTGTCCTCCACAAACAATCCACACAGATTTTTGATTTATCAAAAATTGAGCCTACAGTGCATGAAAACGTTTGACTGTAAACAGTACTGTAAACATATACCATCCAATTCTTGATAAATACATTTTCAATCTTCCTGAAAAAAATTGACAATATTCTGGAGTCATGGTTGATGAAGTTTGGCAAATATCAGAATTTTATCTCAAAAGTTGAAAAATTCTTTAGTGTTGGTTTAACTCATCACTCCACACAAAGTCATAATAACAAATGTAATGTGAAATGACTCATGAAGATAAAAAAAAAGGGTGAAAATATTTTACACATGGAAAGTAGTAAAAAAAATGAAAAGTGTAATAATGAGACAGCAGGAGGACAGGTGCCGTTTAACAGGTTCAATTCACTGACTTTTCCCTTTAAGACATAAACAACATTATAAATACGATCATCCTCTATCTATAACTGCTCTGCTCCACTGTCACTGACACCTTCACTGGTAACAGCTTCAATGGGAGGAGATCAGCAATGTTAATGTATGGAAACATCTTCTGAGTGAAAGTGTGTGTGAAGGTGTGTATGTGTGTGTTAGTATCAGGATCAGAGAACGACAGTTTTCCTCTGTTCAAGTCCAGATTCACTCTGATCCTCTGGTGCTTCTTCTGCTCTGGGAGATCAGTCCATGGAGTTGATGGTGAACCTGCTTCGTATTTACCTTCACTGAACCATAAAATCCATAATCCAGACCCTATATGATCTCCCTTCCTCTGCACAGACTCTGTTAACACACCCAGCGCCCACCCTGTATTGTCTCCAACCTGGACATCCCAGCTGTGAGTCCCTGAGGTAAAACCCTCAGAGCCCAGGACAATGAAAGAATCACACCTCTCTGGATTGTCAGGAAGCTGAGACTGTTCATCTCCTCCTCTCAGACCGGTCAGATCTTCGGACAGGATGAGATGTGGATCAGCAGTGTTTGGGTCCAGAACCACAGGACTGTAGGAGACCATGTCCTTCATCTTGTTCCAGATGTTGAAGGCCAGGTTGCCCAGGTGTTTGGCCTGGTCTATCAGAGCTCCCGAGTCCAGCTGTGGATCCTCCAGCAGGGGGCGCTGCTGGACTCTTTCCACCGCAGCCTTGTAGTTGAGCAGGAATGAGACGTCTTCAGCTCTCAGCTCGTCCTCTGTGGCTCTGACTGTGTGTGAAAGAGCTGCTCTCTTTCTGCTCAGAGCCGCCGTCTTCTCCTTCATCCTCTGACTCTTCTGCTCCTCTTCCTCCCTCAGTGCAGCCATCCTGGCCTCCTCTTCCTCTTCTAGAAACTGGTGAAGCTTCTGAAACTGCTCCTTAATCTGCCTCCTTGTGTGTCGGGCCTGGTCCTTAATGTGTTCTGCTGTTTGATCAAACTTCACTTGAACTTTTTCAAAACCCTTTAACTTCTTCTTTAAGGGCTCCAGAGTTTCCTCAAGTTTCTTCTTGAGTTGTGAAGCAGCTTCATCGATGGGTTTGATTCTGTGGTTGGTGTGTGTCTCTGAATCTCTGCAGATGAGACACACTGGCTGCTGATGGTCCAGACAGAAGAGTCCGAGTTTCTCAGAGTGCAGACTGCAGAGAGCCTCTGAAGATCTCTGTTCTCTCTGCTGTAAGAAGCTCTTACACTGGTTCTTCAATGCCAGGTTAAAAGGTGGTTTATCCTTTGAAGACCTTCTCTTACAAACTGGACAGAGTGGATCTTTTTTCTCCTTCCACCATCTCTTCAGACAGTCTTTACAGAAGCTGTGCCTGCAGGACAGAACAACAGGATCTCTGAAGACGTCCATACAGACCGGACAGCAGAGATCCTCCTCTGGTCTGGAAGCCATTTAGTCTGTGAGTGAAGCTGAAAACACAGCAGACAGGAAGTAGAGTCAGTCATGGCTCCCCTCCCTCCTCTACTGACTTGGCTGAAGTTTACTGTGACTCTGAGTCCAGGTTTTAGTCAAACTCACCTTCGGTGTGTGGAGTGTCAGCAGGTTGAAGCAGCAGTGTTGTAGCTGGACTCACTCACAGGAAGTTGTTAGTTTTGGTCTGAAGCTGAATCTGATCGTCTCTTCCTCAGTCTGTGCCTCCAGGACTGAAGTGAAAATGCAGCAGTTTCCTGGTTTATGAGTCATGTGAGGGGGCAGAGCTTTGAAAAATGACTAAATGTTGAACAAGTCGGTCCAGGTGAATGTAGAGGAGCAGTTCCAGGCACGTGCCTCATATTAAAAAAGGTCTCTTCATGTGTTTTTTAATAAATCAATAAATTAGTGTTGTGCATTGGGATGTAAAAAAAAAAAAAAAAAAAAGGTTATCTACCGTACACATTTCTTTGTAAAACCGTGTCTTGTGTGTGTGGGAGTTAAGACATATAAACTCATGTAGATGAATCACACAGGCTCTGACAGCTTTGAAACTTGACATAATTGTCGTCAGGAAGTTGCTTTACCTGTTAGAAAAACCTGGGTGTGAATATCTTGATGTGTGTAACATCTATCACCTATATTTAAAGCAGAAGTAAGCGATCCGGTCGTTTTGGCTAATGCTGCGTTCCAGGCAGGCTTTTGAAACCGTAAATTACAGCTTCAAGTCACAACTTACGACTTTGTAGCGTTCCAGGCAACCCACTCGTGTTTTTCCGACCTGTTTTACCTGTGAAAGTCACTATAACGGCCACTCATAACTTCCAACCCGTAAACTCGTACCAGATCGAACTGGTACGACTTCACAGATCGGAAAAACACGAGTTACGAGTTGCCTTGAACGCACCATAACAGTCCTCGTCCCTACGTCACCGTATTCACGGCGTCCCTTGGCTGCACACACAGCCCTGCATGCCGTTCTCTC
Organism: Trachurus japonicus; assembly: GCF_045865225.1. NCBI lineage: Eukaryota > Metazoa > Chordata > Actinopteri > Carangiformes > Carangidae > Trachurus > Trachurus japonicus. The sequence continues at coordinate 7,206,881 of NC_140911.1, forward strand.
TCCTCATTGGATAAAAACTGTAGGATACGAGAAAAGTTTTCTCCTCGGCTCAGAGCAGAGCAGAGTGACTGACAGACCCGTGTTTCGGTCCAAACACTCTATGTAAGTGATTGCTGTCGGAAGATATAACTATTTAAGACTTATATTAACACAAATATATCGCTTACTTCTGCTTTAACGCCAACACTTTTTTTTGTGTTATTTTTACTCATTATTAGGGGCCGGGCAGCATCAGCTGCCAGGACCCTATTGTTTTTCCCAGTGTTCTTCTTTCTTCTTCCTAGGAAGTCCTACTTCCCATGCATAATCAGTGAAAAAAACTTCACAGAAATGTTTGACCCCATGCCAGATTTACTCAACTCCAAGGACATGTGCCACAATAAGCGTTTAAATTTAAAAAGTTTGAAAATTTCTACCAAAGCAACGCATATGCTACAGTTTTGAAACTTCACCAAAATGTTGCCTCAATACTGCTGAAACTTTTGTCCACTTAAACTCATTACAAATTATGGAGTCCATCACTCTGTTATTTTCAAAATCTGTAAAATTTATAAAACCTATCTCCTCCCACAAGTTTTGCTCGATTGACACCAAACATGCTAGAGAGCATCTTCACACTGTCCTCCACAAACGATCCACACAGATTTTTGATTTATCGAAAATTGAGCCTACAGTGCATGAAAACGTTTGCTACTGTAAACATATACCATCCAATTCTTGATATACATCTTCAATCTTCCTGAAAAAAATTGACAATATTTTGGAGTCATGGTTGATGAAGTTTGGCAAATATCAGAATATTATCTCAAAATCTAAATTTTTGAGAACATTTTGAATTCTGCTCTCATGGGAACAACTGCAGTCAATGTAAGAGTGGCATTTTTCATCAGATTTTATCTTATGATGCCAAACACTTATTGTTAAAAACAAATCACCAACATTTCCATGCTGTCTAAATGCAATGTATTGATTTTTGTTTAGATAACTGTATTTCTGACATTTTGACAACTGCTGCCTGGCTTGTGACTCCCTGAGTCTATTTGAGAAGTCACACACCGGGACTCACTTCCAGACAATTAGCTCAGTGAGTTAGGAGCTGGTTGTTTGTGCCAGAGGTTGTGGGTTTAAGCCCCAGCAAGGGTAATGATGATGACTGTCAACTAGTAACACAAGACAACAGTCCTGATGGTGGCCTTACAGCATCTATCTAAATTTTTAAACTTTGAAAATAAATTCATAACAGATAAACCATTTGTGCTACAGCTTTGCAACTTTCACTTTCAAATTGCCCAATTTTGTCTATAAAAAAGAATTGCCCGGCCCCGACCATTGCTGCGCAGCAGCTATAATCTTTCTTTGCTTTCACTGATAAACTCCTCCTTAAACTGGAAGTCACTCTTGCTCAGCTTATCCTAGCTTTATGTTAGGCCTATATATTACAGTTTTTCTTACGTAATTGCTAAAACATTAATTTCTGTTGTGTGAATCAGTTGCTCAGTTGTCTAAACTCATTCACTGAATTGAACATCCTTTTGACAAATATAAACAAACAATCTTCACCTAGTATTTGCAAGTCTCAGTCATTCCTTTTGCAAAAGTCTGAACACAATTTCCGTGCAATAAAACATGCATAATGCATAATTGATGCATAAGTGGAAAAACATAAACACAAATAAAACACATGTGTCATCCGTCAAACACAACAACCCAAAATTGATCAAATGTATACAGGGCTGTCCCTGACCAAAATGGGGCCCTAAGCGAAAATTTTTTGTCGGGCCCTACTATAATCGATTATAATGCAAACTACAACCACTAATACTGGCAGTTTAGCAGTTCGATACTTATACTAATATTAATTTTTAAAAAAAACTATTGCTATTGCTATCTATTATTACTATTATTGTCATTATTATCATCATTATTATTATTATTATATAGGCTACAACTACAATCCTAATAAAACATACTAATTCAGTACCAAAGAGACTGATATTTCAAAATGTAGCTACATTCAAATTTAGTTCCTTCTGTCAACCAAAGTATCAAATACACTCATTTCTATCAATATTTATCTCTAATATCTCCTCCAAAGCTGCCTGTCAGATTAAATTCACCAACAGATCCTTGTGTGGAGATAACCTAGATTATAAAGTTTAGCCGAAAATACGACCAACAACTGATAAATTTACCACTGCCTTTCAACAGAGGTGAATGCATGCAGACAAAGGTGTTAACAAGACATTTAATAAATGGTACAGTAAGGGCCGCTGGAAAATAACTTTCATCTCCAGACCACAGTCCACATCTACAGTACTGTCTGGAGGCTAGCAGCATCTCTCCTCCTCCCTGCAGCAGCAGCAGCTGTGCTGAGCATGGAGGTTTAGTGCTTGCTTATGCCACAAAGTTTTACATTTTTACTAGTGCTGGCGTTAACGGCGCCGTTAATACGGCCCAGCAGCACTAACTTCAACAAATGCCCACTTTCGAGAGAAACACGAGTTTCCTCTTGTTTTGGTTTTTCCCCCTCTTGCTCGCACCTGACTTGTTCTTTTCGAAGCCGTGATCACGTCTTCACCTGCAGCTGCTTGACAAGTGCCTGCAGCATCTGACCAGTGATTGGTCAGATCGACGCGTGACGGCGTGTGCGTTGTCAGATTACAAAAAAAAAAAGGTCTCTTCTCCCTCTTCTCCTGCCTCGCGCTGACAGCTGACCTAGTAGCGCGCACCACGGCTGTACATATGCGCATCCTTTGTGCAAAACGGGGCCCCTATTGGATCGCGGGGCCCTACGCACTGTGCGTGATCTGCGTGTAGGCAGGGGCGGCCCTGAATGTATAAATATGAGAGAAAAAATATATGAACGTGAGAGTGAAAATATGGAGTATGTGTGAGGACTGGAGAATGTGTGTGTGTGTGTGTGAGGGCCAGAATTAATTAGGCTATGTCTTATATGGCCCCTCATAAGAATGAATTTTGTAGCCTACGGCCCCTCATACTTTTCAACACCACTGCATATTGCATTATGCATGTTGTATATGCAGTAGTGAAGATAAACTGTGCATCACATCTGATTGGTGTCTCTCCACCTTAACCTGAACTAACCCAAACCACCAAACCTCCACTAACAGGGAGTTAGTCAGGTTGATGAGTTATGGGAACCAGTCAGTGGGGTCACAGCAAATCTTCAGGGGGGGGGGGGGGGGGGGGGCAAGATGTGTAAAGTGGGGGCGAAGACGAAGGAGAAGGAGAAGAAGAGACAACTCCGGGTCACGTGATTGGGTCGAGCATCTTTTTTTGGTCCATTTTGGATGTGATAGCTAAGAGAGGAGGCTCCGTGCGACCTAAAGAAAATGACCAAACTGCAGTTTTTAAACGTCTTCTTGACTGAGCGCCTCATGCTTGCTGCCCAGGAGATTTACAAGTCTGTGGAGGACACGATCTTGGAGTACCAGGAGGAGATAGCGATCAGAGAGCGGGAGAACGACCATCTGAGACGCAGGCTGCGGGACGCTGGGATTGAAATATGGCCAGGTTAGTTGGTTAGCATCGGGTTAGCATCGGGCTAGCTCCGCTGGAAGCTAACGGTGCACTTCACCAGCCGAGACCCAGCCGAGGGCTTGGGCTTGGGGGCTTGGCATTGGAAGGTGGTAGCGGAGTTGGAAGTGATTTATTATTATGGGACAGATACGACGATTGCAATAAATGGACACGGTGTTGCTGCAGTTAACTTTAGCCGTTAGCGAGCTAGCGTTAGCGGCTAGTTGTCGTTAGCTGCTGCTGCTGTTGTTGTGGAGGAGCGGCTAACGCGTTAGCAACCTTTGTTCGTTAGCCGACTAGCCTACACCCGAGTTAGCTTCCCAAATGAAGCTACATCTGAATGCTAATGGGAATATTGATACACCTTTATTTCTTCTTTTTTTTTTTTTTTTTTTACTAATTCATAATTTAAGATACCGGGAGATAGTATTGATCACCAACACCACGCACTGTGCAGCGTTGTGTTAGGATATGAGTTGTTTACTTCTACTTGTAAAACATCCTTCTCCTCGTAGACCTCGTAGACTGTTGCCATAGTTTATTAATACTTTATATATATCTCTTTATTTGTACTTAAAAGTTAGGTCTTTATTATTGTTGTTAAGTAAGGTTGTGTTATTGTTGAAAAGGCCCAGATGCCATAGTGCCAGTGAACTGTTTGTTTCTGCACGAGTTAACAAACTCCAAACCGTCCTGAGAAACATAATGTATAAGTTCATCCGCCGTTTAAATGATTTTGACAATGAAGTTGTTTTGGTAAAGTGCAACACGCTACACATCTGAGCTACGGAAGCACTGGTACAAATGCCTTTAAGTGTCAAGTGTCTTTTTGTTTTGTTTTTGTTAAGTCTGTTTTGTTTTCATAGATAAACCGTGAGTGTGGAATAAAAAGTTTACAGGGCTCCAGACTGCCCCTACATGTGAATATTTATAGAATGATTAATTCATTCATAGACTCATTTTACTTATTCATAATTTGATTGATGCAGTATTGATAACCAACAACACCCACTGTGCAGCGTTGTGCTATGAGGTTTGTTGTTTACTTAGTTTAAAACATCCACCTCCTGTAGACCTGCATCTGAAACTGCAGCCAAACTGTTGCCATAGTTTATATCGGGGATTTTCACCATTATTCAGGCCAAGGACCCCCAAACTGATGGAGAGATGGTGGTTTATACTAAACTGGGCCTTGTGCCATGTATAAACGTACCTTGTTATTGTGCATTCAACACTAATCTAATGTTAATAAATTAAGCAGGTACAGTAAGTAGGGTTGTTAAAGGGATAGTTCAACATTTTGGCAAATTGGCCCATTGCCATAATCGCTATAGTCATAGCAGTAGGTTCGTTACCTTTATTTGTCGGTGTAAGCTATTTTTAGAACGGCGGAGCAGAGCCGCGAGCTGCTCAGAGCTACGTTACGGAGGCTCATGGAATTTCTTGGTTTCCCTCATCAAACTCATCAAATACAAAATCCAACAACTCCAAAATGCTTTCGTGGACAAGTTGTGACCTGCACATTCACCACGCTATGAGATAATAATGGAACATTACGAAACGGAGCCGTTTTCGAGGTAAATACAGGGTAAATACAGAGTCTGCTTGCTGAAAAACTGTCCCTGAACGCAACGCGCATCAGCGGTTTTGCATGAATTTACCCCTAAAACAGCTCCGCCTCATAACGTTCCGTTGTTATCCCATAGCGTGGTGATTTTGCAGGTCACAACTTGTCCACGACAGCCTTTTGGAGTTGTTAGGTTGTGTATTTGATGAGTTTGATGAGGAAAACCAAGAAATTCCCTTAGCCTCCGTAGCGTAGCTCCGAGCAGCTCGCCGCTCCGCTCCTCCGTTCTAAAAATAGCTTACACCGACAATTAAAGGTAACGAACCTACTGCTAAAACTATAGCGATTATGGCAATAGGCCAATTTGCCAAAATGTTGAACTATCCCTTTAACTTATACCAATGCCAGTATCAACAACTTCTGTCAATTGCATGATAATCATGCAGTATACTAGCTATTCAAATTGATGTTTTTATTTTCAACTTAAATGTGGAAACGAAAATATACAAACACTTGTCTAATCAACCATAAATTTCACAACCCCCCTGCAGCACTCGCTTACTTTACTTCACTCCCTTACTTTACTGTATAATATGTTTCTGATTTCAGTCAATTGGTGCAGAGTTTCTTCACTTGCACCTTAAAGTTGGTATTAGGTCTTTATTATTATTATTATTATTATTATTATTATTATTGAGTGTGTCAAAAAAGCCATGCAATGAAACTACATCTGAGTGCTAATGTAAATATTGATATAGGCCTACTAATTTTACTCATTAATGATTTGATTGACACAGTAATGAACATCAACAATACAGCGTTGTTAGGATACTTGTAAAACATCCTTCTCCTCGTTGACCTGCATCTGAAACTACAGCCAAACTGTTGCCATAGTTTGTCATAGTGTGTTTATACTTTATATTTTTCTGATTTCAGTCAGTCGATCGGTGCAGAGTTTCTTCGTTTGCACCTTAAAGTTGGTGTTGGGTCTCTTTATTATTTTTGGGTGTGTCAAAAAAAAGATCTTTGCTGTTGTGAGCCAGTGTACGGTAATACAACACTTAAAGGTCCCACAGGGTGAACACTTTATTTAGGCTTGGTACACTCTGTGATTGACTCTTAAATACTTTACCCAGGGTCTCCTGGACTGGGCGGCCTGCCTAAAACCAAGACATCCTTATATAATGGCGTCCTAACATCAGAAAATGTGAAATAAAGCATTAACCCTCATGAGATAGGCCTATATGTGTCTTGTGCTTTTATGCACAACAAATGCCACATATTTAATGAGTGTATTTAACAGTTTCCCAGAGGAATCACTGGCTCGACTTAACTTTACACATAACTTTATTTAAAACATGTTCTGTTAGTTAATGTTAATGAAGCAGAGAGTTTAGCTCCCTAAATGGAAGAAGACTGTCTGGTCAAATAAAGTTTTATAGGACACTGCAGTTGCCATTGACTCTAGTGGTGTAGGAAAATAGAAAGTCACCAAATTACGTAATGCTATAACTTATGGCATGATGCTTAATCAAAGTGCTGTATTCAATATTTTATCAATAGTTTACATGGTGACAGTCATTTTGTGTTGTATTAAAGCCTTTGACTGATGGTGATCTGATGTCTTTGCTCAGATTGACAAAAAATGTTGTTGGATGTTGCAATGACAAAGTTTATTGTAATAACACTGTTGACAAACTTCATCCTTCCCATGTGCACTGTTGACATTTGTACAGATCTCTCTTTTCAAGAGCTCGCACTGTGGCATCATATTACAGGAACTGTGAAATACAAATAAGGTCCAACTGTTCTGAGTCTGAAAATATTAGCCTAACTTTGTGCATGTAATATTATGCTCTTTAACTTTTTCTAGACTACAGGAAAAGAGAATCGTCGAGCTTATATTGCAATATATCACACCCCATAATGATTTGTATTGTATTCCCCGATTCTTCCAAATAGACAGATTGACTCCACAATAAGTTTGTAGTTTCTTTGCAGTGTATGAAAACACAACTAAGTTTAGATAAGGCAAGGCATCCTTATTTATTAGTGCATTTCATACCAAGGCAACTCAGTGTGCTTTACATAAAGACAAAACATTTAAAAAGAACAGCATAAAAACAGACACTTAAAAAAAAAAAAAAGTAAAACATTTAAAAAGTAAACATTTAACAACAGAGTTAAAGGGACTACGAGGAGTTTCGGAAAGCGAAGCGTTTTCACTCTACATTTCCCGCGAGCCTCCACACACACGGTGAAATTCTTGGACCGGCGCAAGACGGACGAAAGCAAAAGCAGTTGCCAAGAATGTTTTCATTAATCAAGAATGAAAGTCGGAGGGGGCGGTGCGTGGCACAGTGGGTAAAGCGGCCGCCGTAGAGGCTACTACAGTCCTCACCGCAGGCGGCCCCAGTTCGAATCCTGCGTCGGGCAGCCCTTTCCTGCATGTCATTCCCACTCTCTCTGCCTCCCCCTTTCCTGTCTATCTCTACTGTGTACTATCAAATAAAGGCAAAAAGCCAAAAAATATATACTTTAAAAAAAAAGAATGAAAGTCGGAGGTTTGAAGACGATCAGATACTGTCTTAGTTCCGACCATAAACGTGGGAAACCACGAAACCAGGAAATACTGGGCGAGTCGACCACTAAATAATAATAAAGACAAAACCATATATTTATCGAAAATGTACCCACTAACAAGTGTGGGTAACGTAGATTCATCCACATGAATATGAGACTCTTTTATAACCAAAAGCAAACTCCTCGGGGTCTCTTTAAAAGCAAGAGTAAAGAAGAATAAAAAAGTAGAAGAAAAGAAAATAGATAAAGTTTAAAGTTCTTAAAGGGATAGTTCACCCAAAATTCAAATTTCACTCATTATCTACTCACCCTCATGTCGAAGGGATGGGACAATTTTCAGAGTCCTCCGTCCCTTCTCTGAGTTATGGGGGGGTCCGCGCAGCAGTATTTGTCCATATAATGGTTGTGAATGGTACTCAGTTTTCTTTGTCCAAAAAGACACACCAAAAAACATCCACATACCTCCATACTGCTCGTCTGTAATGTCCCTCTTGTATTGAAGCCCCGACATGAGAAATTGTTCCGCCGAGCAGTGAACTGAGATACTGGGAGCTTCCGCTACAAACAAGCTTAAAATATAGACTTATTTAATTTTTTTCGGAACAATTTCTCATGTCGGGGCTTCAATACAAGACGGACATTACAGATGAGCTGTGTGGAGGTATTTGGATGTTTTTTGGTGTGTGTTTTTGGACGAAGAAAAGTGAGCACTATTCACAACCATTATATGGACAAATACTGCTGCGCGGACCCCCCCGTAACTCAGAGAAGGAACGGAGGACAAATTTGAATTTTGGGTTAACTATCCCTTTTAAAAAGAGCTCAACCATAAGCACATGAAAAGATAAATGTTTTTAACAGCACAGTTAAAAGTATAAAGCAAACTGTTGTGAACTGTTGTGTAGTACAACCAGACTTGGGCCGTGCCACTGTGTTGTTTAGCTGAACTTCTCTCTCTGTTGTGTTTGTAGATCGCCCGTCCATGGCGCTGCTGGACGAGGAGGACGGTGAACACCCGAGGCGCGAGTGGAGCCCCAGCATGGGCCACGAGGAGCGCATCCCCATCCAGATCAAGGACAAGAGGGATCTCCGGCCCAACCAGGCGGACGATCAGCTCCGCGGCCACGGCTCCTGCAGCACGCCGGAGAACATGTTCACTCCTCCGCGCGTCGCAAACCCCCAGGAGTACCCCCCCCAGGACGGCCCCCACACGTCCAACCTGCCCCAGAGCCAGAGCCAGAGCCAGAGTCAGGGAGTGGAGAACAGAGAGAGGGACCCCGGCTCTCGAGGCTCGTCGAGGCACGTGAAGGCGGAGAGCGGCGGCGGCGGCCACAGAGGCTCCACGTCGTCCAACAGCGGCGGCCAGCCTCTGGCGCCGGTCAACCCCAACTGCTCCAACGAGAACAACATTGACATTATCGGGGTGGAGAACGGAGGACAGATGGTTGGCGCTAAAGGAACTGGAACGGGAGGCAACAGAGCGCAGCAGCAGCAGCCGTCGCACATGCGCAACCAGGGAGCGAACGCCGGCGTGGACTGCCCCCATCAGAAATCCCCGCTGCAAGGCCACATGTCGTCGTTCTGCTGCAAGGTCTGCGGCGAGGCCTTCAGCCACATCGGCCACTTGCACGTGCACGTACAGGTGCACACGCGGGAGAAGCCGTACCGCTGCGGCGTGTGCGGGAAGTGCTGCAGCTCCTCGGGCCGACTGCAGGAGCACCAGCGGAGCCACACGGGGGAGAAGCCGTTCCGCTGCCAGATCTGCGGGAAGGGCTTCACGCAGATGGCTCACCTGAAGGTTCACATGAGGATCCACACGGGGGAGAAGCCGTACAGCTGCCCCGTGTGCGGCAAGTGCTTTAGCCGCTCCGACAAAATCAAAAGGCATCTCCAGACCCATAGCCGCGAGGGAACGTACTTCTCAGGGCAATGATGCACGTCGTGTGTTGTCAAACAACTGCGTCGTTTGTGAATCATATTGATGTGGGAACCTTTTTCTACAAAAAGCTAAAATCGCTGCCATCAAGACAAAGCTTTTTTTTCTTTTTCTTCCTCCTTCCTACTTCCCAAGAACAAGGGATTCTGCAGCTCTTAGAGAATTTTTATTTTATTTTACCTAACCTAATACTTCTCCACTTCGCCATAGTCCCTCAATAGAATTTGTATTAGCCAGTTTAGTACGACATTTACTTAATTTTTGTACTTTGTCACCGAGTATTAAATCTCTGCGACACAATTTGAGTTATTAGCTAGCTTTTCTGAATAATCTAGCCTTTCCTTAGTCATATAATTAGCATGATGAAGTCTTCCACACATACCTTGAAACTGAGATGCATTAATAAATGCAACAATGTTCAGCACAGTCACGTCTTTGTATCAGCCAGTCACCTCACACATGTGCAGAAATTCACACACGAAACATTATTTTTCAGACCTTAAAACTACGATATGCATGAAATCATCTTTATTTCCTAACTTGACTAAGAGGATGGGTGGCCTGATGTGTTTTCTGCATTAATCTAACACTGCCAGTAGGTATTTTTATGTAGCAATTTTTTAAAGATTTACACAATAAAGGTCAACAAAAGTTCCCTCACTCACTGTGGATTTGATTGGTTTACAAGGAGGAGTCTGATCTGGCACTTATCGAGTCATTATCTTCTTTTTTTTTTTAACTTTTCTCAGTGCTGTTACATTGTTGCAGAGCTAAAATACTGCCATCTCACTTCGTCAGTGCTTCATGTCGTCCATTGACATATGGACAAATCTATTGTGAGACTGCTCCACTTTTTTTGTGAAATAATGTGATGTTCTGTAAAAAAAAAAGAAAAAAAAATACCACTACTAGTCTCAATCTTACCATACATTTAGGAAAAATATTGTGGTGTCTTTTATTTTTATTTTTTTAAATGACATGCACTATGGCATCTATCCAAGATGATGCAGAGATTCACTCTATACTAGGGCCATACAGTATTAGCTTGAACGTATCTGTGTTTTTTTTTTGTTTGTTTGTTTTTTTTTTGTTTTTTTCCATGGGTCTCAAAGTCTGCAAAGATTCAATGTTCACCTGTGTCTCTGCCGCAGTCGTCATTCGCATATGAGATGTTTTCATGAAGTGGCCTCAGCTGTGGTTGATTTTCAGAAGTGGTGGTTGGTTTATCACGGAATCAGGTACTTCCTCTGCAAATCCTGGACTGACCCCACCCTCGAAACAGTAGACCCTACAGTTAAAAAAAACAACCTTTTTTTCTCCTCTCAGGACTAATGCTGCATTCATAACAGGAGGGCACAGCAGAAATACAAACGTCTGACTTTTAAACTCAGCTCATCACCACACAAGTCAGAAAACTCAGGGTTTGTGAGTTCCTCCCGTTTGATTTGTAATTTCTCTGCTTCGTGGAGAGAGAGGGGGGGATAAAGATTAAAAATGAACTAATAAATATATAAATAATAAGGTGCCAAGTCCCTGCCCAGGTTGTCCCTCTGTCCCTCTGTATGTGATGAATGCAGCATGAGACAACGACAGCAGCACGTCCTCACAGCTGACCAGCAACCCCTTCACTCACAGTCTTCTCTCTGGGACGCCTTTGTTCCCCCTGCACACACTCTACTGTACAGTGTTGTATCATTGCGTATTAAATGTTATTTTTTAATAAAGTAGTCATTGAGTATCTCTTGTTATTGTCTTAGTGTCATGCATGAATGAATCTGACAAGAAGTGGAGCTGTGTGGAGTGCAATAAGTCTCTTCCACTGTTATTAGCATTAAATTAAGTTAGAAATGTTTCCCATAAAAAATCAGTTCATTTTTAAGTAGACAGTAAATTGGCTGTGACAGTTTTATTTCATATGAGATGTAATGTACCAAAATCTAAGAGTAGAGCTTCCTCTCTTATATATTTCAGGAAAAGCACATCAATAAATATTATTTATATGAATAATAAATATTAACAGCACTTATCTGATAAGTCAAATTATGAGTTAATTAAGCAAAAAGACCGGTTACTTGACAGTTTATCAAGAAATTTCCTCCGTTTCGAGCCATTATTTTCAAAATAAGACTCTTCCTGTGTTGCATTTTGTTTCTAGTTTTACAAGTAATTTTGATGAATTATCAACAGAATTTTCATCTGGTAATATTTTAGTGAAATTGGAAAATTTAACATTTTAAACAGGAATGTAGGGGAGTGATGCAAGTGATAGTATTTTGCATGTGTGCTCATTCTCATTGGGTGAAGGATGCATGTAAATGATAGTGACAGCTGTGATTTTCTGCTCATAACCAGCTGAAAAAGGTGTTTTTCTCAATACATACAATGACTGCTATGCAAAAATAAGTAATCTCATCAAAAACATTAAAACCACAATAAAATCTTTAAACAGAGTAGAGAAGCTGCTTCACGGTGCAGGATCCACTACGTTTGGTTGTGTAGTAACAGACATACAACACCTGGTGGGGTACTTTCTGTTTTAATAGTTTTCAGGAGTGCACTTGAGTTGACGGTCAACACAAGTGCACGAGCTGAGGTCATTTTTCTGTAACATTACATTTCACAAATTCATGTGTTGAATTTGAAATTGCACCCGAACCAGGAGTTTAAAAAAAAAAGAAGGCAGTGTTAATGTCTTCTATTCAAAATGAAAATCAAACCAAACCATTCGCAGAGGAACCAACCAACCAGAAACTAATTTGTAACAAGATGCAATTTACATTTATTAGGTTGTAGAGAGCTTTGTACTGGAACACTTCATTACTGTACAGATGGCTGCCTGCTGGTTTGATATCTCAGAGTGGGGGCACATCAGGGAGAGGCAGACAGTCGTTGACACACTCTAAATGCTTTATGAAGTGGTTAATCATTTTGTAATATTGCAATGTGTTTCCAGCAAACATCTTCATGATATAACAACGCCTCTGGAGATGTCGATGGATACTCAGTCAGTCACTCTCCTGATATTCATCACAGCTCTAACAACAACTGGGGTTTGTTTCTGTGTTCGATAATAAAGCCACATCGTCTCGTCTGCCAGCCTGCACCACTTAGACTGAAGTTATGAAGTGAAATGAAGGATATTGAACGTGCATTTGCAGCGAGGTGCAACACAGCAAAAAAAAAAAGAAAAAGTCCAGGATTTCCAATAAAATGAAGCCCGAGCAGCTGAGGGAGATGTATAGCTGATTAACTATAGGCTATGTTGTCTGGTCATATCAAATAAACAGAGGCCACTGAGGCAACCGATGCAGATCAATTCTCTCCATCTGCTAAAAGCCAAGTGAAACATGCAACCTGCACTATTACTGTATGATCACATTACCCAGTCACGGGCAATCAGACCAGACCCCCCGCTGCGCAATTAGACATCAGAGTCGGATGCATCTGAGAATTTCTGTTATTGACTCAGCGCCAAGTATTCGCTCTTTTTTGCCATCTGAGAATCATATCTGAGATTTATGTCCCTGTGTCTTGGAGGCTGTTAATGACAACGTGCACCAGATGAAGAAAGAATCAACATCTGTCTTCTCTTCCCAGAGTCTGTATTTAGTATAATCAACCTCAGTGTTAACAGTTAACATCTGGATTTAAGCAGCTCCACTGGAACCTGTTTGGCATTTCCACATCACCTTTTCGCCACGTCTCTGCAGTCTGATGAAGTTGTGTGTGATCCTTTTGGAGGCTCGATGCCCTCGGGGCTTTCACACAGTTGTTGTGTTTCAAAATCTATTTGTAGCTTTAACCCACTTTCATCTTTTGGAGATATTTGGAAAGAAAATCCATTCAACAGCGAGAGAACAGCACCTCCAACAAGAATAACAAGGGGGGGCGGTGGGGGAATTTAATTACATTTTCTGCTGTAACTGAGGTCTATTGATTCACGTCTGCAAGTCTTAAAAGGGCAGATTAAAAACGACGACGTAGACTGTGGTTTTGTCCAATTCCAGGAACACAAAGTGGTTTCCTATAACTTCCTATGACGAGGACATTCTCATCAGCCCATATCTCAAAAATAGCAGAAAAAGTGTGAATAATTTATGAACAAAAAAAAAAAAAAGGAGGGTTTCACTCTCTGACAGCTGCTGGTTGATTGAGCGAGTTCTCCTGGGATCTCACTCAAGTGTTGATGGATCGCCAGTTTAACTATTCAGTGAACCAGGTAGCGCAAAACACACGAGGCTGGAATAAAAATGAAGTTTCATAAATATGGTTTAGTGGCTTTTAGAAGCAGCATCAACATCTGTCACCACCAAGAGTGTCGTCTCTACTGGATCATTGGGATTTCAGTTTCACTTCTACACGCTGTAGTTGATGGATATTGTGTGTGCACATTTACATGTTGGTCTGCATACGTGAGTTGTTGTTTTTTTAGACTTCTGTTGACTTTTCTGTGTCTCTCCAGGGAAGCAACATTCATTTCCTTACAATTATTCTGCATGGGGAGTATATACAATATGTTCCTGCAGCCTTGCTCTGCATGAAACCACTCTGAACCTGCCCACAGTGGAGGAACTTTCTACCAGCTCAGTCTGTACTTCTATTTACAGGAGAAAATGGCACTGCAAATTCAATTTTATAATCAGCTTGATGCCCAATTAATGTTCAAAATGGTCAAATAGCTAAATTACACATGGTAATTGAGGAAGCAAATGAAAGGATACACTTTAAAGGAATAGTTCACCAAAAAATGAAATTCAGTCATTAGGGCCTGACACAAAAACGTCCATAGAACTACACAAAAACCATTTAATATTCCTCCACACTGCTCGTCCGCTGCAATCCAAGTGTCCTCAAGGGATATAGTCCAGAGTTTACTGGAAACGATGTCATTTACGACATTTTTACAGCCTAAACAGTCCTGTATTGCATTTGCCTGTTGCGCACTCTCGCGTTCACGTGACATGACGCACGCGGACGAGACCGGACTTGCCTAAATTACGTTGTTTCGAGTAAACTCTGGACTATATCCCTTCAGGACACTTGGATTGCAGTGGACGAACAGTGTGGAGGAATATTTCAAGGTTTTTGTGTCGGGCGCTATTACTCTATAAAAACTACTCCAGAGTATTCATCAGCAGGGTGAATCACTAATGACTGAATTTCATTTTTTGGTGAACTGTTCCTTTAATTTCATTGTTTTTGACATGTGCATCGTTCAAATTTAAATCCAAAAATCAAAACCATTTGTAATTCCTGCCATTAACCGACTAACCAATGATATTTCCAAGAGTTTCGGCCATTGTAGTGTTAATCTTTCAAGGCAGACTGAACGCTACACTGCCTCGGTATCGGAAAATGATCCGATGGGCTGAAATGTGGAAGAAAGGTTTGATAGAAATGGAAGCAGTTACCATGGATACTGCGTCCCACTCACTGCTGCTGGTGAGTAAAAGACTGATGCGTCTGAACTTTGAAATGTTTATTCTAAACTCTTGAGAACTAACTGCTGCTTAGACTTATTGAGTCACTTAAATAAACCAACGAACAAGTGTAGAATCGCTTTCCCAGAACAGACAAAAACAACAACTACAAGACAGTAGAACTACTCAGAAGAAACTCCACCCAGCTCAGTGCCAGCGCATCTGTGAAACGCACCGAGAAACGATCTCCCAATTACAATATTGATTTTCCTGTATCTCCCATATTACAAGCCAAAATTACACTTAGACCAGCCATTTCGCCAAAGAGTTTGGTTTGCAACACCAATAGTTTTGGCCGACGTTTACCGGTAATTCAAATATTTTCTTCTGGCCAATATTTATGGAGCTGGAGCCAGCGGAGTAGGTTTTTTTTTCCAGCAGCTGTGGAATTTCAGCTCAGTTTGCACCTAATTGCAAACATAAGGGACAGTACTTTATGTTCATGTAGGATGTTGAAGGATCATAAATACACACACACACACACACACATACACACACACACACACACACACACATCCTGTCTCCATCGGCTGGTCCAGACAGGAGCGATCAGTGTCTCCTGGCTGTTAACTGAGCAGATGCTTTTGGGGAAACTTGATGAAGCAGACAGACATGACAAACTGCCTCAGGTTAAAAGGACGCTGCTGCTGTCACAACATTTTTAGATCACAAACTCTCATCACAGTTTTATTGTTAAGAAAACGTGAAAAGACAACTCACAACTGTATCTGCCCCTCTGTGACAAAACGATCATTCCTCTTATTGATGTATACATTTTGCAGCATTGATCCCCAATAATAGGGATCCAGACCTTAAAATGAAACCACCAACATCATACTGACAAAATATTACAGCAAACAGCAAACAGTAGTTTTTATAATTTCCCTTTTCTGGTGCAAATAAACAACTTGTCAGTGTCTGGACTGATGATAAGAACTCAGTAGAACCAGAGGAGAACATGATATCTCTGGGGATGTTTTCATTTCTCTGATATCTCTGGTCGCATCCCAAACACACACTTTTACACGCACATACACACCAGTGATCTGAAAAAAATAAATAAAATAATGACATGCCATTAATTTCTCACACCTTACATATCCTGCGGCTTCTGTCTGGCCGCTCGGCTCTTTGACACATTGTTCTGCTCCTCGCCGAGAGGAGACGGCTGGATTACGTCTGATCCTTGTTTTATCTCAAGATGCCGGAGCTGCCTCTGGAGGAACTGTGGAAATTAAAGCATATATTGTGAGGTTGGCAGGAGCTTAAGCGATTTGAGGGGCCAGCCAGAGCGATGCACCTGCAGGAGTAATAATACTTCTGCACTAACAACTAATGTGCACTACTACCAGTCAGTGTAGGCAGCAGCAGCTAATGTGCTGCCTCCAAGCAGGATGCTGCAATGAGCTGGGTCATCGGTCAAAAGTCGAAGAGTGTCTGCATCGAGTGTTATAGATTTTTACACACAGTGAATTACACTTTATCTTAAAGATGGAGATACGATACACATTATATATGATATGCAATAACATCATCATTTAAGAAAGTGTGTAGAGAGGGTGTATGGATCTAGGTTTTCCTAAATGAAAATGCCCCAGGTGTCTCTAATATCAGCTTCCCACAGAGAGGAAGTTAATGTGCTTGCAGAGGTGTGAGGGATGTGGGGACAACTCTAACATATAATCACCTCTTAGGATGATATCACATTAACAGCTGGCTTATTAAACATCCTGCAGTTACAGAGAAGCATCATCATTTATTTGGTGTCATATACAGTCCAACATTCACTGTGGTTTTATTCTCCATCAGCTCCTGAAGTATAAAGCTCCAGCTCATTGGCTGATGCTACACCACAGTTGCTGTTGCTGTTGCTGGGCAGGTAGTTTACAAAACAGTGAGGTAATCAAACATTTTAATATTTATTTATTTATTTTAAAAGGGTAAAAGAAAGAAAAAAAACTAGTTGATTAAATTCAACTCAACTTCACACTTTAATTTCATGCACAAGGCAGACTCAATGTGCTTCACTACAGATAATTACAATATAATTAAATAAATCGCAAAGTGCATGTGCAGACGGTAGTACATGTACAAAATAAACAATGTCAATCACAATGATTTCAATAGACTTTATAATAAGTACACACTATTAAACATTAGTTAAGCATTAGATACTGAATTCATCATTTATAACACATGAATACTCATTAGTATGTCGTTTATAAACATGTTTTACTCATCATTGATAAGCACGGACTGTATTTATAAACTACATACTAATGAGTATTCATGTGTTATAAATGATGAATTCAGTATTTATTAATGCTTAACTAATGCTTAATAGTGTGTACTTATTATAAAGTGTTACCCTTTTCTTTTTACAACAGCGTCCGGTTGAGTTACGTGTGTGCATGTCCATGTGTTTAAGTGTTACCAAGAAAAGTTTTTGATGAAATGAGTGAGAGGGGGAAAAAACAGTAAAGTTATTAACTGGAAAACCAAAACGAAGAGCTCAAAGATGCTAAAAATAAATAAAAAGATCAGAGAAAACCGGAGAAAACTGGTTGATGTCTGCACTTTCATTCTGTTTTTTTTCTTTCTTTTTTTAGGTTTGCAATTTTTCCTTATTATTGTAATCTATCACGTCATTATTAGCATGCAGCATGTGAGTCCTGAGATCAGCTTCAGCTGGAAAAAAAAAACAGCTGCTGCTTACATGACTGATCTGTAATTTGTAATATCATCAGAACTACAGCATGATATGACAACTATAATTAGATTATTTGTTATAAATACATATTTACATGATGCCGTTTACTATTATGAGATTATTTACTTATTTGAATTATGTTATGATGTAGCATATTGGTCAGTCAGCTGATTGGCATGTCATTCATCACCATTCAGGTGTGGGAGTATTAATAGCTACATGGGAGGCTGGAAGAGTCACTCACTCTTTGGGTTTGTAGCTATAATATTTTTTGACCTGTTGTTTTGTAATAAATGTGAGTGCATTTCTTTCTTTGACCTTTTAATTTAGCGTGCCAGCCCTGCCACAGTAAGAACAAATAAACAACAGACAATAAATGCAACAAGAAAAGGAAACTTGAACTCTGTGCACTGTTCGATCAGATGAGTGTGTCAACCTAACACACAAAGGGGACTATAAGCTGTTTGAAAGCTGCACTTTTTCATTTTTAAGATTCAAAATCTAAAAACAAAACAATGTTTATTCTCTGGTGTTAAGGAGGAGTTTTGGTTTTACACTAATGCGCTTTGCCATGTGGACTAATTACTGTATATAATCCCTTGGAAAAAAAGACCTTAATAAGCATTACAGGAAATTAATTTGTCCATAATAGGATTACCGACCTCAGTCACAAATACCATCAACAGTACAGCAGCTCCCACTGCTTCACCTCTGTTTCCTCTTCTTTATAGGAGAAGAGCAGTGAAGGAAAAAATGGTTGGATAAAAAATGCAACTAGAATTTGAGTTGTTCAGCAGCAGCAGCTCACAGGGGTGAAACAAATAAAATGACATAGAGGAATGGAAAGGAAGAAGGACATTGTGAACGAATTAAATCCACCCTGTCAGATGGGATTCAGGAGACGAGAGCATCAATCACCTTCACCACCTGTCATGAGAGAAATCATA